>NC_066846.1:5941550-6277487 GCF_001640805.2 Lates calcarifer
GTGTGTGTGTGTGTTTGTGTGTGTGTGAGAGAGAGAGAGACCCCACACATCGGAGATATTGATGATTTTGACCTTTAACCTGAGCGACTGACTATGAGAAGCAGACACACCTACTTTCACATTTCTACTGACCCTCCTCAGATTATTACTTTTCCTTCCTATGTATCATCTCCTCTTTCTCCTCCATTCACTGTGTTCATTCACAGCCACTGTGACCTCTCATCTACAATATCTGCACTGTTTGCAGGACCTGTTTGAAGTGGTATATTAAAAAAGCAAACCACACTTTTGTTAAATAGCCAGTTACTGCAAATTATTCAGCTGCTACTCTGGAAAAAGCGAGTAGATAGATTAAATTAAGATTGTAATAATTTTCAGGAAGTCAAAATGTTTTAAAGCTATTTTATTTTGAGAATTGAGTCATAATATTTCAAGAAGAGACTTTTATTAAGCCAGTTTCTACACTACCGGACGCAGCTGTTGTTCACAACCGCAGAGTTTGCTCCCAGAGATGATAAAATCCTAACTAGGGACGATCACACTCCTCCAGTTTGCTGGTTTTACACACAGCCTTTCCTTTCTGTTGAGCCATGACAAAAATCTGAGGAGCCACGTGTCCCTGCTCACCCTTTCTCCTCCTTTTCCTGTCCACACTGACACACACGCACACACACAAAGGAAAGACCCAGCCCATGGGATTCTGCCTGTGCACTGTAAATAAACCAAAGGTGTAGAAACCTTGTTTTATCCTCCTCCACTTCCTCTTTCTTCTCTCATCCCTGTATTTTTTATTATTTGTGTTCATTTATTTCTTGCCTTCTCTCTTTTTCTTTCTCACTCACATTCTGCCTTTTACATTCAGGGTGTGGTCTGCTAAACCAGGGTGAAACCAGCCCTTACTGCTGATCGTATCGCACAGCAATCACAGATGCCCGAAGGTTGTTTATGTTTGAGAGTCTGTCTGTTGAAGAGTTTCACGGGAAACACACACACACACACACACACACAGGAGACATTCCACAAAAATGAAGATGCGTTATCCTCCACAATTTCCTCCTACAAATCGAGAAGAAGCATCATGTTCTTACTGTATTGTATGTAAGATATTTCCTGGCCCTGGATTCAAACTGATAAGCTTTATCAAGATTTTATGAAAATACACAACATTGCCAGGACACATGAACCACATTAAATTGTGTGTATTTGTGCACTCTGTGTGTAGGTGACAAGTACATTGTGGCAGACTGCGGAGGAGGAACAGTTGACCTTACTGTCCATCAGATTGAACAGCCCCAGGGAACACTTAAAGAGCTCTATAAGGCCTCAGGTACATTTTCTCTATAATCCTCTAAGACACAAAAATAACTACATTTACAGCCAGAAGTTTCCAAGGCTTTACTTTCCCTCCCAGGCGGCCCATACGGGGCAGTTGGTGTAGACCTGGCCTTTGAAGCCATGCTTTGCCAAATCTTTGGTGACGACTTCATCCAGAGCTTCAAGGCCAAGCGTCCGGCCGCCTGGGTGGACCTCACTATTGCATTCGAGGCGAGGAAGCGGACGGCGGCGCCAGGCAGGGCCAACGCCCTCAACATCTCCCTGCCCTTCTCTTTCATCGATTACTACAAGAGACACAGAGGGCAGAGTGTGGAGGCCGCCCTGAGGAGGAGCAAGTGAGTGTGGGCTGCAGCAGTGTGTTTATGTGTGTGTGTGTGTGTGTGTGTGAGGTGGATGACAGGTGAGTGTGTGAGCAATCTGATAACAGTTTAAACAATGGAATGATGTTGTGCATCTGTCTCACACACTCCCTCTCTCTGTGTGTGTGTCAGTATGAACATAGTGAAGTGGTCGTCCCAGGGGATGCTGCGACTGACACAGGAAGCCATGAACGAGCTCTTCCAGCCAACCATTGTCAATATTGTCAAACACATTGGTGAGAAGTGCACGAAAACAAACGAATGAATGAATCTGTACAGACAAGTTCATCAGATGTAAAGCTGCATTAATCACCACCTAGAGAGCAGTGAGAGTGAGTCCAAAACAATAAAGGTAGTGGGTCAGAAAATCAAAACAACGGGCTAAAAGAAGCTAGAACGCTCTGTGGAGCTGAGGGGAATTGCACAGTTGGATGATAACTCTGTGGATTCATCACTGGGAGTGATTCCTTTCACATTACACACACAATTGTTTGAGCCATTGTTAAAATGAAAAGTTTGATTAGTGCAGCTTTCAGTTACAGAGATAGGAACTGGGTTTGTTTTGACTCTCCACACGCAGTCCAACCTCACAGCATGACAAGTTGCTAGAAATGTCCATTAAGCGAGCTACTTGTGAGCTACTTTAATTACACAGTCTTGTTTACTTGCAAACAAGAAAAACAAAACAAATTTTAGGGCTTAATGGCTTCCTCAGTATCAGGATGGTGACCTCATTGTTTTTTCCAGCCTTGTTAAGACAGAAGGCAGAAAAATTGAGAGTGTCTGTTTTAAATCAGTCACATTCCAGTGGTACATTCAAAACCGGGGCCTGGTTTTCTAGCATTTAGCCTTGCTGGGCTTCAGTGACTAAACATAGGACAAAGAGTAAGAGGCAAAAAAGGGGTTTTAAATTGAAAAAATATGAAACGTAGCTGATAGAAATGAAGTAGGAATCGACATTCCCCTAAGAAGCATCCAGAGACCTAGTTTAGACTTTTTGTACCACTACTCTAGCTCCTTCTTGTCTTTTCACATGAACACACAGAAAATCCAATGAGCTCATTTTAAAGATCTTCCTCCTTCCATTTTCCTTGGACAGAGGAGCTGATGGCGAAGCCAGAGGTGCGCGGTGTACGTTTCCTCTTCCTGGTTGGAGGTTTTGCAGAGTCGCCCATGCTGCAGAAAGCAGTCCAGAAAGCAATGGGGCGGACGTGCCGCATCATCATCCCCCATGACGTTGGTCTGACCATATTGAAGGGTGCTGTGCTCTTCGGGCTGGATCCCACTGTGGTGAGGGCTCTGTAGTGTCTGTTAGTGTGGGAGCAGTTCTTTAATACATGATCTAATGACCTCTCTGTGTCACAGGTCAGAGTGCGTCGATGCCCCTTGACCTATGGCGTTGGCGTGTTGAACCGGTTTGTGGAGGGGCGCCACCCTCGAGATAAACTCCTTATCAAAGATGGCCGCGAGTGGTGCACCGACATCCTCGACCGTTTCGTCTCTGTCGACCAGTCGGTGGCTCTGGGCGAGGTCGTGAGGCGAAGCTACACACCTGCCCGCCTGGGCCAACGGAAAATCATCATCAACATCTACTGCAGCACGACAGACGATGTCACATACATCTCCGACCCTGGTGTCAGGAAATGTGGAACGATAACTTTAGATCTACCGGAACCGGTACCGCTACCGGGGGCAGTGGGAGGAGCAGGAGGAGGAGGAGGAGGAGGCCCGGAGAGGAGGGAGATCAGAGCGACCATGCAGTTTGGAGACACAGAGATCAAAGTCACAGCCATTGATGTCATGTCTAACCACTCCGTCCGGGCTTCCATAGACTTCCTGTCTAACTGAGGAGGAGAAGGAAGTGGAAACAAGGAATTAAAAACACAGAAATAACTGATTTCAAAGAACAATAATTTTAGAAAAAGCGGTACTTTGGGAGTGGGCCCAAAATATTTTGGGAGGGACAGGAGCTTTGCATTCGAAGAAGAAACTCACACCTCATAATAGAGACATTTAGACTTTACATTTAATCATCAGAGCAGAAAAAGATCATACAAGACAAACAAGCTCTAGAAAAAATGATATTTAACTGAACAGTAGGGTGCCCTCTCAGCACGGAAAAGAAGAAATAAATTAGTCAGCCTTCTGGGTTCAGGTGGAGAGTTTGTCATGTCACACCATATAAATGCTGTCATTGGCACTTCCTGCTTAGAAGATATTGTGTGAAGCCAAAGGCGAGCTGAAGGATGAATATAACTCTTTAGATATAAATCTAAAATTAAAAGTGCAGTGAGCCAAACAGGTACAATTGAGTTCTTCAACCTGTCTGAGAAGTATTTCAACTTAAGTGGACACAGAACAGTTACCTGGAGAGTCTCTACCTAATGCAGAAAACTACCTAGAGTGAGATTCACTCATGTATGTTCAGCACTAAATGTTAAGACTGTTGCTTTTTCCCTCATATAATTAACGATACCTTATTTAAATCCTATTTCAACATTCATATATCAGACGTTGACCTTACTTCCTGGACTGCAGCTTTGTTTCTCCAATGTTGTTGTGATTGTGCACCGCCTAGTGGTGAAAAGACTGAAGCATCTTGGAATATAAAAACTCGGGGTAAATCAAAACACACCCAAGAGTCACGTAGTAAGAAGGACTGTGGCATTATATAATTTGAATGTGTCACTTACAAAATTTTATATTTCATCCACATTCATGTCTAGAAGTTCCAGCATTCAGGAGGAAACTGTAAATTTGGTTCATCAATATGAGTGACACCTTTCACATTAAACACAATAATTTGATTCATAATATACAATCATTGATTAGTGTAGCTTTAAAGTGAGTTCCTGTGGAAAGAAAATCTAGATGGGTGGAGGTGTTGCATTTTTCCACCTGAAGACATCACCCTGCCACACCAAAGTCAGTAAATGACCTTTTTGTAATGTGTATGCTGTGATAAACTATATCTATGTTTATGCATAAAGTAACAAAAAACCCTAAGGACCACTGTCTCATGTTCAACGCACTGAATCTGGTTTGTTTTGACCTGATCTCTGGTTCATTGTTTTTCAAGCTGTGCAGGTTGCAGAGGGTTAAAACAACAAAGCCTCATCCTAAACCTAATTCTATGATACATGGCCGTACATTTTTCAAATACACACAAATAAATACACTTGTTTCTGTGCTATATTTTAAACACCATTATTTTTTCCTTGAACATTGATCGATCACTTCATCACACATCTACAGTCCACCAGCCATTAGTATCGATACAGAACAGTCAACATTGTTTGAGTTCAGCTGTGAATTTATTGATAATGGTCCAATAAATAGTGTCACACAGCGTGTGAAGGGGACAGGAGTGTGTATTACAAAACCTAAGGGGATTGATCTCATTCTTCTTGTATTTCAAATTAATTTCTCAGTAAAATGGCCACAGGGAGAGCAATACAGTGCATGAAATGTTAAACAGACTTTAGCAGGTCAAAGC
Source organism: Lates calcarifer (assembly GCF_001640805.2). NCBI lineage: Eukaryota > Metazoa > Chordata > Actinopteri > Centropomidae > Lates > Lates calcarifer. The sequence goes on from NC_066846.1 coordinate 5,946,741, forward strand.
TTCAGTAAGAAAAACACTACTGGTGAAAAAGAAAGACAACACAAGAACTGTCAGCCATGTTTAAAGTCCAAAGAATCCATCTTGAAATTGCTTGATGAACTTCTCTTTCTCCCCTTGTTTGTTTGACTACACCTGCCATTTGCAATGTGTCTATGACTGGTTACAACACCTCATTTTATCTAGAATTAAAATCTAAATTCAGGTCAAACATATCAAGACACATTCAACACCATCTTTGTCTACGTCTTTGTTTAAATGTAACTTGACCAGTGCTGAAGACACAATCTTCTATCTACATTTAGATTTTAATGCCAGTTTAAAATGGGGGTTTTGTTCCTGCTTTCTCTTAGTGAGCATGGGGTCTCCCGCGGCCTCTGCCCCTGCCGGCGCCACCTGGAGGTCCGTCCACAGAGCTGCGGGGGTTCTTGATCGTCTCGTCGACCGACAGGATGAGGCAGGCGGCCTCTGACGCTGCCGTCAGAGCGTTGATCCGCACGATGGATGGCTCCCAGACACAGCTGGTGAAGTTGTCTGCAATGTCCTCATTGTTGATGTCCACGCCGTACCACATACCGCCCTGCAGGGAGACAAGAAAGATGAAGCATACAAAGACCTGAAGGCACACTTCTAAAATAGAAGGCCATAAAAGAGCCTTTATACCAAGTGCTTTACTGTAAGTGTTGTACAGGATCAGGTAAGTGTGTGTTTTCATGTCCTACCTGTGCGTGTTTGGCGCGCAGTTTGTTCAAGATGTTTGTGGCATCGAAGCCGGCGTTGTCACACAGCTGTCTGGGGATGATCTCCAGGGCCTTGGCGTACGCTCCGATCAATAGCTGCTGTTTTCCAGGGATGGTCCTGGAATAATCCCGCAGGTACTTTGACAGCTCCATCTCAATGGCTCCGCCACCCGCTACAACAGAGTCATTCTGGAAGCAATGGTTAAATACAGTCAGGTTGTTGCTCTCAGGGAGGATAGAAGGTCCGACAAATTAAAGTGACCAACCAATTTGGTTCATCCAAATAAAAAAATTGATAAAGAAGTCAGTCAGAATGATTTCATCTACACTCCACGTGTCCACTGACCTTGATGGCTCTGCGTACGATCATGATGGCATCATGCAGCGATCGCTCCGTCTCCTCTGTGAACTGTTCTGCTCCGCCCCTCAGGATGATGGTGCACGTCTTCGCCTTCGGGCAGCCTTTAAAGAAGTTATACCTGCAGGCACAGACATGATGGGTGTGAGCTGTGGGTGTGTAGTGATTCATGGTTTACTTAACAGGCGCAAAATTTAATTTCTCCCTCTTACCTCTCTCCTCCGACCTGGACCTCCTCAAAGAGTTCACACTGTCCCAGGACATCGTCTGTCAGAGCTCCCACTGAGGTCTGAATGGAGCCACCGCAGGCCTGGAGGTCATATTACACATGGCCAGTCAAGAATTAATCTACTGTTAACGTCAACATCAAAAAGATATCTACATCCTTTTTTCAAGCACAATAACAGAATTCTGAACTATGTATTCATGCACATGATCAAAGAAAGTATTTATCATGTTAAATGATTCTTCATTTAGATGCCTGTTAAAAACAAACCCAAAAAGGATCAATAATCAATGGACTAACAACAAAAAGCATAGTATCTGCTTTGGATTTTTGTTGTCCTGGCACAATGCTGGGTATGTTGTATACATGTAATCCCTATAATGTATTTCTGTGCGAGTCCTACCATCATGGTCCTCCTCAGGTCCTCCTCCTGCACTCTGCCAGCACAGAACAGGTCTCTGTCAGCGAAGTACTGAGTGGCCACATCACCGATTGGCAACTTTGACAAAACCACCTTGGCACCTGACTGATAGATCTTCTCCAGTTTGTTGTACAGGATGTTCCACTCTGCGTCCACAATGGCCTGGTAGTCCTGCAGAAATAAGAGACAAAACAGGATAGGGTGAGATTAATAATAACATACAACCGTTCGGGCAGTTGTTTGACATTCTGCGTTGTGTCCGGTGTTGCAGTCTTCATACCTCCACAGATTTCACGCGGACCTCAGCGTTATCCTTCTCAGCTTTCAGCTCCAGCTCCACATTGAGCAAAGCGATCTTTGGATTCTCGTAGCGTTTAGGCTGCATCTCAAAGCCAGCATAGGAGAAGGTCTTCTTGAACGCAACCCCAGAGATCAACTGGGAATCCTTTAAAGATGGAGAAGAGAAAATTTGAGGAGGAGGAATTTGGAATAACAAAAGCAAACAGGGAGATTGTTCTTCCTTAAGCCTGTTTAATTTTCTCATCAGGAATCATACGTAGTGCTGAATTTAAGATACCAACCTCAAGGGCTCCTCCCTGAACCTTCTTGATGCCAATCATCTTGAGAGACAGCAGCTCATCCAGAGACATGACAGCATCCACCACCATCTTGGAGAAGAACTCCTTCTGACCAGCAATTAGCTTGGAGTTCAGGGCTGTGGCAGCACACTTCTCCAACAACTGCCTCTGCTCCCTGCGAGAAACAAAATACAGTTAAAAATATACAACTTGACCAGTTTTTAAGGATCCAATATTGGTGTCCAGCTCATAGAACAGTAATCTTCAAATACTACATGACTGCCATATAAATAAACTGAGTGAGACTGAGCACTCACTGCTTATCGTCTTTCTTCACAGGGACAGCGATCTCCTTGATCTTGTTAACGGCCAGGTTGGTGGCGGTGCGAAACGCTCTGATGATGGTCTGCGGGTGGAGACCCTCCTCCACGTACGGCTTCAACTGCTTCAGGAACTCAGCAGCCAGGAGGGTGACAGAGGTGGTGCCATCCCCAACCTGAGGATAGTACAGAGAAAATAACGATGGCGTCAGTTTGAAATTTCCTCTCCCTTAATCAACAAAGAACCTCCTACCTCTACACACACACACACACACACACACACACACACACACACACACACACACACACCACACTTCTCACCTCAGCATCCTGAGAGCGGGCGATGTCCACCAGGGTCTTGGCTGCGGGGTGAACCACATCCAGTAGTTTCAGGATGGTGGCTCCATCATTAGAGATTGTGGCCTTTCCTGCACAACACAACATTCAAACATTTGTTATGATGGAGCTCTAGAGAAGTGAGTCCTGTAATCCATTAATTGTTAAACCCTCTATCCCCACCTCTGCCATCCACCATCAGTTTGTCCATCCCTCTGGGCCCCAGGGTGGTCCTGACAGCCTCAGCAATCACCTGAGGAAAAAAAAAAAACAGGCACATTTAGACAAATATACTCCTAGAGAGCTAAACACATGCCACAAACAGCTACTTTTCTGACCTGGCACGCATTGATGTTGCTGATGAGCTGGGGAATGCCCTGAGACGTGTCCGTCCCCTCCTTCAGCAGGATAACTGGTGTGGGCTGGAGGGGAGAAATGGATAAAGGAAGAGAGAGGAAGGGTGGGGTTGATAGGAAAAAAGAGGGAGAGAAAAATGAAAGAGAGAAAGGTTGAAGAAATCAAATAAGTTTAACTGTTTTACAGTTTATTTTTGAAAAATAGAATAACAGATTACTTCTTCATGAACATCAGACAGGACAGAATAGCAGTGGCATCAGTGTGAAGCTTCACTATGACTGAAGTTTAGCTGCAGTGTCAATAGCAAAAATTACTGCTGTTTGCATAGTAATTAAGTGTAATTAAGAACTAACAATATAGCTGTGTAATTGTAGCTAAACTTTATATATATAACATTGCGCATGTTTTTGCCATATTGTTGTTTAAACACAGTTTAATATTGTCATGATATTCATTTCAGTCATATCACAGGTTGACCCTAAATGGTAATAGATATACATGCTGGGGCTGGTAGTGTAGCTGTAGGGTGTGATGCTTTTGTTACCCACTGTCAACTGTTGTCTGTTTACAGTCTGCTAATAATACTGCTCACTGTAACAGACTATATGCCACAGCTCCTTCACAAAGCCTTACACTACTATTCATCACTAATTTCATATAACTGGCTGACAGATCTCAGTTAATGACAGCGACACAGCTTATTAACGTTTGTGTTATCAAGGCCTTTGTCTGTAACTCTGCATCATCTCAGGCATCAACCAGAAGATGCTCAATCTCGAGACCAAGTAAAGACGCTAAAACAACCATAACAACAAATTTAATGAGATGTTCAACACAGTTCTTCAGCAGTAAAACACGAGTGTTTCAAATGCAACCATTCATACAAAGAGTCCTGTCATACTACAGCTAACTCGCTACCTACTACTACACCGATGCAATGACAGACGCTATCCAAACTTGCGACTTCAAAATACAATAAACTCTCACTATAACAGTAGTTCAGACAGTAACAAGTAGAGGATAGTTTCTCTTATACTCAGTAACTGCTGACATGTTAGCTAACATCCCCGTTAGCATCATATACGCCCATTGATACCCGGTTATCCTACGATGCTAACACGGTCTGGCTAACAATTAAATATTTCTAAAAAACCATTTTCACAAAATAACTGCGTCATAAGTCTGCCAACAGATATTCAGCTGAACTGAGAATAGTCCCGATGCAAATGCTAGCAGACAAACTGCAGGATGGTCATGGATTGTAAGTCTGAGTTTGGAGCATGAATGCTAACTCACTCACCATCATCTTTGCAGTTCCTTCGAGAAGCTTTCAACCGGCTCCCCATCCCACAATGCTTTTCGACAGCTAGAGTGGCTGGGGGTGCGTTCAAGAATATGCTGCTAGGTTTTAGTCAACGCTTTGAATTTTCTCTGTCATGAAATATAACAGAGACCTACTGATAAACAAGCTTCTCTTGAGTAACCAAATGACTCAATATTATATAAACATGTAATTAATTATTATTATTACTTGAATTATTTAGCAGTATTTAATAGTGTTTTATTCTGTTATAGACATTTTATTTCTAATTAAAAATCTATGTCAGAATGGCATTTTTACTTTTTTCAAAATGTCGATTTTCTTATTTTTATTTATTTTCCATAGTTTATGTATAATAATATTTGTCTTATATCTCAACCACTCATTTAATACCAAACATTTCAGGGATCCACACACACAGCACACAGTGTTTTTTTTTTTAACACAGTAAAGTTATTAGTAACACAGTACTGTATGGAAAATTGCACATGCACATGAGTTCATGTAACATAATATGCAGTCTGTGTCTTTGCATAGTGTGATGGAAACTAAACACACAGCAGAGTGCATTCATACTAAATTTGCATTTCTTAAAATTACAATGAACCAGCTGTACTGTGTGTCTGATTCAGTGTTCTTTGTTGTAGTGTATTGTTTTCCCTGCATCAAGAGCACAAGGCTGGATTCAGAGTGCTGCCACTGTGTGTTATGTGTTTGCCTTCTCGATAATGTTTATACCATATAATTGCAATCAAGGCAAACTGGAGCTACAGTTATTTCATCAGTTTAACATGCATGTTGAAATGTGCTACTCACAGAAAACATACACTACCTCCCAAAAGTTCGGGATCACTTAGAAATTTTCTTGTTTTCCATGGAAACACACATGAACAATAGGAAATGTAGCAAATGAACAGGACATGCTGACATTGTCAGACTTAGAAATAATGCTTTTAATGGAAATGATGAATGTGTTCTTCAAATTTGCCTTCATCAAAAAACACAACAACTTTTGCAGCAATTACAGTCTGGCAGACCTTAGGCATTCTAGCTGTCAATTTTTCAAGGTAATCTGATGAGATTTCACCCCATGTTTCCTGGAGCATCTCCCACAAGCTGGATTGGCTTGATGGAGTCTTCCTCTGTACCATACGGTCAAGCTGCTCCCACAACAGCTCAATAGGGTTCAGATCCGGAGACTGTGCTGGCCACTCTGTTACAGTCAGAATTCTGGCTGACTGCTTATTCTTTAAATATTGCTGACACATTCTGGAGGTGTGTTTTGGAGCATCCATCTATTTTTGGGCCTCCCACTCCCTCTGTCCTTGTTAGAGCCAGTTTGTGCTGCTCTTTGAAGGGAGTAGTTTACAGCATAGTAAGAGATTTTACGTTTCCTCGCAATTTCTCACATTGAATAGCCTTCCTTTCTAAGCACAACAATAGACTGATGGGTCTCTAAAGAGAGTTCTATCTTTCTGGCCATTTTGAGCCTGTAAACAAACAAACAAACAGACAACTGCTGATGCTTCAGATACTAAACTAACCTAAAGAATGTCATGCTCCCTTTTTTTGTACAACGGCTTTCAACGGCCTTATAAAATGATTAACTTGGATTAGCAGTCACACCAGGAGATTGATGCAGAGGACTGACAGTTTGCTGATAATAGGCCTGTGTGCAAAAACGTAGATCATTCTTTAAAAATTATCTGATTCATTTTAATTGTTTATGAAATGGATAAAACTGTTTGTGAATTGCATGAAAATGTGTTTTTCTTTGGAAAACAAGTGATTGCAGGTGATCCCAAACTTTTGAGCAGTAGTTTATATAAATGAATGAATAAATAATCAAGTAATAAAAACACAACTATTTACATAGTGGAGAGTAGAGAATGATCACTGCTCTGTATTTTGACATTTTACCAGTCCTGCTTCCTAAATAAATGAAAATGTTTCTGTCTGTTAAAAATGACCATAGACTTTTTCTGAAGATACAATATTGGGACTGTATAATGTCTCCATTGATTAACACGTCATACCTTATGTTGTCACACACTTACTTACTTTAACATATTTCAGTAAAAGATAGGAACAAAATTGAAACATATCATAGTCAATTTTTGTCAGATCTGCTGTTAATCTAATTACTAAAATCAGCTGATAAGCACTGAACCTATCATCCATCAGCTTTTCACTCCTTCTGCCTTCAGCCATTAAACAAAACACTGAAGAAATGTGTTCAAAGTATCCACGCTGCAGTCAGAAAAAGACCGGGGTAACAACAGCACAGTATCTTAGGTGTTTTGTGATTTCATAAAGGGCAGCCTGCCCAGCTTGTGCAGGTAGAGCAGAGGCTGCAGATAAGTACAGCTGACTGCAGCAGCCAAACCCAATGCCAGATACTGACACTTGAAGACGCGAGCTGGAACTCGTCCCTCCAGAAACAGGCAGATGATCATGGGGAGGTAGTTGAGTGTGAGGACAGCCTGGATGACGACGATGATGGCGAAGGCCTTCCTCTTCATGGAATTTGTCTCTGCTTTTCCTCTCAGCTTGTTTCTCCCCACTCCTTTCACCTTTTCTTCCTTCTTGCTGCTCCGCTCTTGCTCTTCCCTCTCCACACTCACTACATGTCTCCCATTTTTGTGAGTCTTTCTTTTCTCTCTCTCTTTCTTCTCCCTCTCAGCCATCTGTCTGTCCCCTGGTGGAGGCTTCCTCAGTGTTTTGAGAACAGACATGCTGCAGAAGGTGCCTATGATTAGAACAGGGAGGAACACCATAGAGACTGTGGAGGAGGAACGCTCATAGATAGTACTTAAAGCCATCGGGATATAAATGCACCACAAGACTCCCAGACATCCCCATCTGTACCAACCTGCTTTGTACCTGGAGGAGAGGGAAGGAGGAGGGAACAGAGAGGAGAGAGTCACATGACATGAACGAGATTCACAGCTACAATGAATAGAAAATAGGCCTTGTTTTCTGCATGAACTTCATGTGTGGTTTTACCGTAGATAGTCAATGGGTCGTACCACCGCCATGTACCTCTCCACACACACCAGACAGAGGAGCAGTGGCTTCATAACGACCACCATGGAAGTCAGGATGGTCACCACGGCCAACGCAGACTCACTTTCCCACAGGAAGTGATTGATAAAGAGCAGAGGCAAAACCAGGAAGAAGGAAAGCTGGGTGAGGGCAAGGTGGAGTGGGAAGAAGTCTGCAGGCAGGATGCCAGAGACCTTTGACCTTTAAATTTAATAAATGATAAACAGAGCTGTAACAACCAGAAAATTACATATACTAATACATTACATTACACCAATGTGTAAATATGTACTTTTTCCTGAGGATGTGACAGACAAGCCAAAGGTTTGAAGGGGCGCCGAGAAGTAATTCAAAGAGGTCAGTGGTGAAGAGGATGAGGAGGCCTGCTGAAGGTCCTGATTTATCATTGTAAGGGTGGCACTCTTTCCAGAAATACCCTGAAGCTGAGGTTGAAGAGTTTGTAGCTGATTCACTCATACTGCAGGGGAAGTGCCAAAGCTGGAGAGAGAGATTTAAAAAAAAAATTAGAGAATGAAAAATAAGGGCAGCAGTGATTGGATAAAAAGATCTACTGTCACTATTAAATCTGCTCAAATTTCACAGTTTCCCACAAAAAATATTATTATTTTTGGTAACATGTATTTTCCTGTCACAGTTTAAAGTAAAACAGTAAACCATATTTCCTAATGACTGTATTTGTTCATTGATGTAAAGTAGCTGTTACAAACCTGTCGGTGTGCAGGGTGAGTGATGTGCTGAGAGCAGCTGGGTTTGCTGCTTGGTTGAAGGTTGGTTGATAATAAGGCTGTTTTCACAAGCATTAGCATGATTGATGTAGATTTGCATGAAAATGTCATAACCCAGATGCATATGTTGCAGGCTGTCTGGTCACGTACTGTATGCCTCTAGGATTTTATTCTTCTTTCAGTACTATACATACACAAGATAGTGGTCTTGGTTATGTATGTATGACATATATACATAATGTAGTCCGCCTGAAAAGTAAGAGACTATCTGAAACATATCACATTTCAATGATACTGCCATTTGAGTGTCTCATTTGTTGGCTTTAGTTCTCTATACTACCGCAGGTGTATTTATAAAGCTCTTATTTACTTTCAATCTACAGAACAATGTAAGGTATACATTTATATCACCGGATAAAAGTGTTCTTGAACGCAGCTTTTGTTACGTATCGCAGGGTCGCTGAATGCAGGATTCTGATTGGCTTATAGCTTGAGTTGCACCCTACATTGTCTTCGATATAAGTGTTAAGTTATACCGTACGGGCGGAGCTCTCGTTTGCTGTCTGTGTATTCCACCGTGCAGACTCCACCCGTGAAAGATACTCTCAACAGTAAAACATGCGCACATAATCTGTTACCCAGAACTCGCGCGGAGTTTAGAAACTGTACACATAGCGGTGGCGGGAGATGTTGAACAGAGCAAGACAGAAGTGATATCGTTGTTTTCATATTTAAAGTAGAGTCGGAGAAAAGTGGGATACAGAAGAAGTTTTGACAGGAATCGCCTTTGCAGGAGGGAAACGCAAAGATGGATGATTTCGGAGTTTATGCGATTTTCGGAGTAGACGGTCCGCCTCAAAAGCTACTAAGGTAATATAACCGCTGACGGCTTTAACGTTAGCTGGTTGCTCACCTCGACATATGATGTATTCAAGTCTCCATGTAGCCTATTTGAACCGCAGCTCAAGTTGTGTTAAGTATAGTATTTGTAAGTAGTGGTCACCAGCCTATGTCATAAACCATTATTTGTTGCTCCTCATTGGCGCCTCTTTAAATTAGCCGTGTTTATAGAGGAGGATACGTCGGTTAGCTTCTCTATTATTGTGAAATATATACCAAGAAATACTGTTCCACATCTAGCGTAATTTTTCTGGATAGTAAGAGAATAATATTCCGTTTTTTTCCCCCCCGTATCAGTGCCGACGGCTCGTGCAGGGTGCGTGTTGCAGTTCCGTCGACTGTCCGCCAGGTGGTGCTGTTCAGCAGCGGGCCGTGGGGAGAGAGGATCTGCGTCAATGCCGAGCTCAGCGATGCTGACCGGATACCCATAACCATAGGCAAACTGACTCCTTACAATAGGTAGGTCTCAGAGAAGAGAGACTTGAAAACGCTGTTAATTCCCTGAGTGAGACATTAACACTGAATTTCTTCAGTAAATATTGAGTGTGCCATGCTCTTTCAAGGTGCTGCTCAGTTCATTTACATTTCAACCTTTCACTGAATACTGTACCTGATCTCCAGGTGCCTGTCATGGGAGCAGTGGGAGGAGGAGACATGGACAGACAGCGTCACGCTGAACATTGCCCTGGAGGGAGGAAGCCTGGTAAATATCAACCCCCCCCCCCAGCTTCAGGACTTAAGGGGAACACTTGGAAGACACAAACAACCAGATATGGTTACTGTGTCATCCCAGCTAATAACCAAGCCATCAGACATTTAATATAAAATAATAATGAAATGAATAATGAAATATAACACTGTACACAATTCAGTAAATCTTTTGTTGTCTGTCACTGAAGCAACAATGGGAGGAAAAAACAATATTTAGTTATGCTAAATTAATCTGTTGTCTTTGTTATTCATAAAAAATAAATGCCAAAATGTCTACTTTCAGAATCACAGGCTAACATATATATATTGTATATTTTATTTCTCAGACAAAAGCAGATTGGTCAGAACCAGAGCTCATCCTGGCTGTGAAGGAATACACACCAAAGGTAATCATGTTGAATAGGTGATAGTGTATTCACTTGTTGTTTTCATAAACCCACTTTCTTTCAAGCCAGCCTCATTTACTTTAGTGTTATCCTACGTTTCCCACAATGCCCAATTTTTAACATATTTCAAACACGCCAAGTATTTGTTAAATGAACACTGTGCTGTCCCAGGACACCACGGCTCCACTCGTGGCCCGAGAGTTTAATGGCAAGAGGAAAAGAGGACGGATGGGAGAGGAAGACAGCGACGAGAACAAGGCACCGAAGAGAGCGGAGGAGGAGAACGTTTGTCCAAATGGCACCATGGAGAAGACCACACCTGTACGAAAAGCCAGAGGGCAAACCAAAGGGGGACAGAAGCTGTTCAGCAGTGGAGGAGATGCAACAAAGATGAAGGGAGCAGGTGAGGGACACTGTCTGTTATAATACAGTGATGCTGTAGTTGGACTTTTCGATTGCTGTTTTTAATTCAGTAAAAAATAGTGTTTATTTATAGATAAAGTAAATTATTTATATGGATGGAATTTGACCCAAAGGATCTCCTAACATCTGTGTGTGTATTTGCTAGAGATAGTAAAGCTCAACACAGTTTTTATGTTAGTGTGTGTGTGTGTAAGCCAGAATAGTATTGCTAATGATAATTGGTACTAAAGAAACTCCTGTGGCTCAGCGTGGAGGAGTAAATCATCGCTTTGTGTGCGGTTTCTTCTATCAAATCTCTCTACAGCTAATGGAGCAGGAGAGGCGCAGGGGATTGTGGGAAGAACGCCTCCTCAGAGTGCAGCCAGGACAAAGAGTAGGCAGGCCAAGACTCCCACGCAGAGCAGTGAGTTTGTGCATACACATTGCATACCATTTTGGTTGTTTTCTTTATTATTTATTTTATCTTTACCTTTTGTCGTATTTATTCGCTTTTCTAGTCCCTCAGTTGGTACGTTGATGCACATCGCCTACCTGACTTCACAGAGTGATGTTTTCTGCTTGTCTTTCTCTGGCAGTGAGAAGTGTTCAGTGCAGGAATGTAACATGAACTTGGATGTGTGACTCACACACAGTCTGTGGCCCATCCAGGTATTTGTAGGTTACAGCTAACAGGTTAGCATTAAAGGAATAGTTTTAATATTTAGGAAAATGTGTTTATTTGCCTTGATGTCGACAGTTAGATGAGGAGCCTAATACTTCCCTCATATCTGTTTTCATCATATATGAAGCTTGGGCCTGGAGATGGATAGCTTAGCTTAGCTCTGCCCAAAGGGAACAATCCACTTCCATGCCAACTCTAAGATATGGGTGCCAGGATGCAACCACCCATGTTTTTTCCTCTCTGAAGGTCAACATTCACTGATATTTCCCAGCATCAACACACGTCAACCCTCCATTAAAGAAGCTATTTTAACCACATTCACTCCTCAAACCAACAAATCCCAGCCTCTGTACCTTGATCAATCTCTCTCTGTGTGCCATGTCTGGGCTCTGTTATGGCTGTCAGTCGATGATGTGACACTGCATCATTCGACTGGTGTGTGTTAAGTCTGGAAATAAAAAGCATCAGTGGGCAGAATCAGTGAATTTTGAAACTTTATTTGAGACCTGAAGGTTTATGTGACACATTCAAGATTTGAAATGTCAAATCTTTGGTTTCCCAGCAGCCCTGCTGGTCAGCCCGTCAGGTCGCTGGGGTCAGACTCTGTGTCCAATCGATGCTCAGACAGCGATTCTGATTGGAGGACAGGGAGCCAGGATGCAGTTCTGCAAAGATCCCATGTGGAAGCTCTGCACAGGTCAGTCATACAACAACTCTGCAAAACCAGTTTCATCAGGAGTCCTGTTAAAGGAGATTGTTATTTTCCTGTGGGTCCTCGTCACAGTCAGTGTTCTCTGTCCCCACAGAGGACACGTCCTGGGTGGCTGCGGAGACTTTGGCGGAGGGTCCGACCCCTGAGGCCAGGATTGGCCACACAGCCGTCTACGACCCCGACTCGAAGCGGATCTTCGTGTTCGGAGGCTCTAAAAACAAGAAATGGTTCAACGACGTTCACATCCTGGACACACAGAGCTGGAAGTGGACCATGGTGGAGGTGAGTGTGTTGGTCCTCGTTTAACTCACAACACAACAGCCTGTCAGGACATCTTTTACTTCATCTTCTCTTTCTTCATGTCCTCCTCCTCTCCTCTTATCTCCCTCAGGCTCAAGGTAAGGTTCCCCCTCTGGCCTACCACAGCTGCAGCATGTTTCGGGGTGAGCTCTTCGTACTGGGAGGGGTGTTCCCTCGTCCAAACCCGGAGCCCGACGGCTGCAGTGACTCACTGTACATCTTCGATCCCCACCTCTCCATCTGGTACGAGCCCATTGTGACAGGCGACAAACCCTCCCCCCGCTCAGGGTAAGATGATCCAAATGGCATCTCAGCCTGTCTGTCTGGCAGTCTCTCTCTCAACCACACAAATACACATTTTAAACACGTCATTTTCTCCAGCTCTTTAACTCCCTCTTTATCTGTTTCCCTCAGTCACTCTGCGTGTGTGATGCAGGAGAGGAAGATCTATGTATTCGGTGGTTGGGACACTCCTGTGTGCTACAATGACATGTACATGTTGGACCTTGGTAAGACACACACACACACACACACACACACCAGTGGTTTACAAAGGAGACTCCTAGTTTCAGGCATATATACTGTATATCTGTCTGCATGTACACACTCATAAGGCACATACATCTGGACACAAGTGTTAAAACATATGAATGTGGGCATAATTCAATTTGAACATGCCTCTGTGTGTTGTAGGTCTGATGGAGTTTTCTGCTGTGAAAACAACCGGAAAAGCTCCTTCTCCTCGAAGGTACACAACTAAACACACAAATACTGTACATGTCGGTGCAGCTAGGACTGTGTATTGAACCTCATAATGTGCTCAATGTCACCAGTTAACAAGAACAGAGAGTAACCAATCAGATAGGTCTTGAATTTCCAAATACAAAAAATCTGAATATGGTATTGCGTACAGTTTTGTATCAGTACTAAAATCCAGGTGTTAAATCTGCTGTAGTCTCAAACCATACCAAGTCTTAGTTGCAGCACCTTTTTGTAATATAATTAATATAGTTAATATAATAAGTGTGTGTGTGTTCCAGCTGGCATGGCAGCGCTGTGCTGTCAGACACAAAGTTTCTGATCCACGGAGGTTACAATGGAAACAACGCTCTCAGTGACACCTTCGTCTTTGATATAGGTGAGAGGCAGCTCATTGTTACACACACACACACATGCGCATCCAAAGAAGACAGCTCAAAGCCCTTTTGTTGTCTGGTTCTCGTTACAGTAATTTCTGAAAATTATAGTATCACATTTATATACAGTGGCTGATTTGTACAATCAGAAAATATTTGATGTAAACGATGCCCTGGTTAAACATACAGCCACAGCAACCAAAGAGCTTTTCAGGGTGAGGAGGTGGAATATTCTTCACTGGTTGAGTCAGTCAACTTATCTCAATCTGATTTGACCCCAACAACAAGCATGAGCTAATACTGACTTCATGTGTATCTTTGCAATTACTTAAGTAAGCTTCAGAGGTGCTGGTAGGCTGTTTTCTTACCTTTGCAAAGAGATATTGTCCTCTCTTTGTAGTGTTTATGCTAAGCTAAGCTAGTTGCACAGCTAGTAAGCTAGTTTCATATTTAACAGACAGCTATGAGAGAGTGGTATTAACTTGCTGAATTGTTCCTTTAACCACTGGTCCTTACACTGTGTACACTTTGCTAATGTGCATCACTATCACAGCCATATGCAGTATATGTGTAAATATTATACAAAGTGGTATGTAAACTATAATTACCACAGAACAAACAGTTATTGCACTTGTTACATGATGAATTGTAAATTAATGAAAGGATGACTTTGTGCTTGTTTCCTTGGTTCAGACACCAACAGCTGGACAGAGGTGACCCTCCCTCAGCTCTCTGTGCCCAGGGCGGGGCACTCCCTCATCACCATGGATACAGCTGGTCGCCTCCATTTCTCAGACGAGGATGAAGACGAAGACGTGGACATGGACCCGGGCTCCGTCAGCAGAACTCTGCTGGTGTTTGGAGGCGGAGACAATGAGGGCAACTTCTACTCCGACCTGACGACTGTCGCTGTGGAGGAACTGCTCGGTGCTATTTAAAGAGAGTGAGTCAGAGGTGAATCCTCACTCCCTGACTGGATGTGAAGCTATTCCAACACCCCCACATTGCCCTTTATTATTTATATTCCTATAGTTTGTCTTTTTTCTTTTGTTGAATGATGCCTTTCCTCTTTCAGTTTTTGGGTTTTTACACTTATAGTGTTGGAAAATGTGCATTTAGTGCATCTGTAGGTACATTTTGGGCATTTTTTTGAATACAGAGCTCAATCACGATATTTAAATATAAACATTTCCAAATACTTCCCATGTAGTGCAAAACAGGATTAAGAGACCTGTGTTTTTTAAACAAACTTTAAAGACAAACTTTTTTCTTTTTGTGGAACAATGATGTTCATTTCGAACATAAAACGTTTCAGATTAAGTCAACAATGATTTTACTTCAGTTTTTATGTACATAGTTTAAAGATTCTCAAGTTCTTCCTCAGGTAAATAGTATATTTTTATTTTGATAGAGGCTTTGACTAGCCCTGATCATTTGGAATATGTTGCCTACAAAGAGCTGCAAATGCAACTGTATTTTATTATCTTTCATGTGTTGAATGTGATTTAGTTGAAAAATCTCTATTCATGTTTCTGTGCTCTTCAGTTTTGCACTTGGCTTCTGTCTTTACTCAATAAACATTAGAATTTCAGCACAGTTTCTTTGATGCAGAATGTGCTCAAAAAGGCAGACAAGGTTAAACGTACTCAGACTCAGTTTACCACCTTCTCCATTTGCAGAATAATTAACCCACTTCTTCAGTCTGATGTACTACTGGAAGGTACACTCAGTGATGCCAAACCGATGTAAATTAAATGAGGTTTGACACTTTGAACAGAAAGACCAGTTAATAATATCCCTGTTGGCTCAGTAAGTCAACACTAACATGAGCTAATGTCAGACTAGCAGAGTAACTGATGTTATCTTCAAAGAGCCAGAGCTAAATGGAGACATTTTAATAAAAGATTAGTGGAGCTGGAGAGGGATTATCTTTGTTTCCACTGAGTAGCTGATAAGGGTGTCATGAATGTGGCCCGCTTTTTAACTTTAATATTTTCATTGGATTATATAGCACAGACCGCCTCATGGTACCAGGAGGCTCACACAAGTCAGTAAATTCATATTTTGTACGACGTCCTTGCTCTCAGGCCTGTCACTGAGGACACTTTTACTTCTGGTAATCTGGGGGTAATATACTGGATACCTTGGAGGTGATAATCTGTGCAACTGCAGCACATGCAATGTTTCTGTGTTTATAGTGAATGCAAATAAAACTGAAAAAGGCTTGAATCTTTGAGTCAAAGAACAAGAGAGGCCGCCTTTGTTTTCTACCACTTTTGTGTCTTTCTAGAAAACAGACCTGCAAGATGAGTTGATAACGTTTTCACAGACGTGGCATTTCCTCTGGTGATGCAAAGGAAGCCTGGCTTCCTCAAAATATTCAATCAAAAAAAAAAAAAAAAAAATCAGTTTCCTCATTTCTCTCTAAGACTTGTGGATGAAGGCTTTTTTCCACCTGATTCTTTCATTGCAAATCATAAAATATACAATGTACATAGTGGGCTTCAAAGTAAGTCCTCATTATTTTTGTCATGATTAAAGGTAATGTGGTTGAATTCATTTATTTTTTATATATCAGAGTTTCCAGCTCTTTAATGACTAAAGTACATAATGTTGCACTCAGTATCAGGGTCTATTTTTGGCCTTGCTTCTTCTTCACTAATTTTACCCATGCTGTGAGTCAGCACCTGCTAAATTGCCAGGTTAAGGAAAAATTTTCACCATTAAGCTGTGAATTGGGCAAAAGAAAGATTATCCATATACTTTGTTCACTCTCTAATTCTATGTTTAGGTTGTGTTCTCTGCTCTCCTGCCTGCTGTGGATTATCCCTTTTACTGTCATCATGTCTGACATGTTTTGTCTCACCATGCTACATTGCAAATGTGTGTCAGAACCTACTGTATGAATGATGTACGATAGAGCTCGATCTGCTATGCTCCAAATGTGTTCTGTTATGGCTTTTTCAGACACTAATCCTTGAATTGTTGATGATTGTGGCTGTATGTGTTTTTATCAAATCATTATTACTATGTTTTCAAATTAGCTGAGCTGCTCCCACGTTCTGGGTGGAGAAAGTGAGAGAGTACTTCATTGCCACCACAGTGGTGATCCTTCAGCGTGACCCCTGACCCCCCCGCTGATGCAGTGGAGCTGCTCAGTTGCAGATCAGATCAGATATGGTTGTACTGGGCAGCATCCAAGTGTGAGTGTTTGCATCTGTAAGTATGTATCACAGTATTCCTAAGTAGGTTAAAACTAACACAGTGAGATTATATAAACCTGCCATCAGAGAGTTTGTCATACTTTTTTATTGCGATAACTCTGCCTTTAATATCACTGCATGCTCAGGAAAATAAATAAGAGACTGTTTCATGGCAACATATGTTTTATGGTCCACCTACTCAGACTGTGCTGGCATGTCCACTGTGCTTTATTGACATTTGTCTGAGCCTTTATTATTATTTTCTGTACCTGTTACACCTTCATCATTGTTATTGGCTCATGAAGTTTGGTGACATCATGTAATTCCAACATAGCCCCACCCACCCTCAGCCTGAGCAAAAGGCTAATTGACGAATTTTCTAGGTATTAAAATTTGCTTTATTATCCAAAAACAGATATTGCTAATATTTATTTTATCTTTTTTCAGTAAATACATTACGATTTCAATAATTATTTAGATTTAAAATTACATTAATTTCCCTGACCCAATGTATCATCAAATACTTACAATTACAGTAGCTTTATCTTCAAAGATTAATTAACTGCTGGGGTCAGATGTTTTCATTTTAAGTCTCTTTTACTGATGACCAAATAAAGTAAGCAAATTGGCACTGTAGATAAGAGATAATGCTTTTATTATCACACCCTCTGTTTTGGGGGGAAATTGAAGAAAAAAAAATGCTTTTTTCTTGTTAAGTTCTGCTTCACAAAATGTGCTTCTAAAGATTTGTTTTGATTCCTTTCAGACTTTGTTCAATAATTGGCTTACTGAAAGTGAAGTCAGTGGTAACAGCTGGGTGGTTCATGTTCCAATGCGTTTACATCAAGTGTGACAATGTGACAGAGAATTAGGATGCTGTTTTAATTGGATGTCACAGTAATCAAGATCTGCATAGGGCTGCAGAATTACCACATGGATTCTCATGGAGATGAACTGAAATGCAGAAATGCAGGAAAAAGAGAGCCTGACAATAATGTGTCAAGTCTGGGGATGTGTATACAGGTTGCCAGCCTCCACAGAGAAAAGCATTGGCTACATATTAAAAAAATAACAGTTACTGCAGTCTCAATCTGGCCAGATACACTTGGCAACCTTAAATAGGCGACTGGAGATAAAAAGGCTGTTTTCTTTTTTGTTTTTTTTTTTAATGTTCATCCAATGAAATTTAAAATACCCTCAAATCAGCTGCAATTAACAGTCTGCAGTTCAACCTCCTACTCAGTGTGTCATTTCTTCTCCAAAGCAAAATAGCAGAACAGTGGCCAAGAGAAAAAAATGGTGTCCATCCAAATATTAATGATACTCACAGCAAGAAATACTCTGTGGAATATATATATTTTCACTGTATGGACAAACAGACAGATAGATAGATAGATAGATAGATAGATAGATAGATAGATAGATAGTACTGTAATATGCTCAGGCTACCAGCAGATGGCGACATCTCCGCACATTTCCCCAGAAACAAACTAGACTATCTCAAACAGCTCAAAGAAAATCTTTAAAAAAAACAAACAAACAGTAAAGCCAGTGAGTTCATGTGATGATGGTTTTACCAACATTTTAACATGAGTTGTTGAGGTATTGCAACATGTTTCAAAATTGCTGTTCACAATGTGGGTGACATTGATCCACCTTCAAATTGGACATGCCCCAATACACTGAAAACTAAAAAGAGGACATAGTCATCTGGATTGATTTGAGTTTATACTGACAGATAAGAGGCCCAGTGATTCTAACCGGTACATTAACTTTATTAGTAATGGCTGTGAACACACGGTTATGCACTGAAAACAGTGCAGTCTCCTATATCCTTGTGTACCCTCCCTCCATCATCAGGGGTGTGATTTTCCCTTGATTCATCGGGAAATCCTGCCAGTTGGATTCTCTCCCAGTCATTACTAACGAGCCTCTCATACCCTTTCATTTCCTGATTTCTTTTTTATTTTCTCCATAACATCCTCACATTGTGTGAATGGTGAATATTTGGTGTTGTGACCGGTCTCTGCAGACCTCCTCACTGACAGAGTTCAGACATCACCACTTCCAACAGCAGCCATATTATCTTTGTCAGTCCATGGCTGTTGCTAAGTAACTTGAAAATGTCTATGCCAGCTGTCAGCATCTCACAGTCACACTTATGGATAACATGGGTACATATTTACAATTGATACTTTATTTTTACAGCTGTGGTGTCAAAGCATAAATCAACTATATTTCTTTATAATTGACTATGGCCTCAGTTGAATTTTCATCTATTGTATTGGAGAGTTCAGTAACTGACATAAATAGAAAACTCAATTTGTGAAGCACTTGATGATATATCAGCATTTTACAGTCAAAAATAGCAAATCATGGGTAGTTAGCCAACTTTTTAGGCCTCGAGGTTGAGGTTTTCCCTGTGCTCTCCATACATTTTGTACTGTGGTACAATGAATGGATTTTTAAAAAACATGAAGTTAGCATTGTTTATCTTTTGTTATGATATAGGTTGCTTCAAATGTGTAAAGGACAGAATTCCATTAACGTTTAAAGGGAAAAAACTAAGTATGTGACAGATGAAAGGTGCGGAAACGGGGATGTGAGTTCATTGTAGAAATATCTGGCAACTCCCATAAATATCATGTGAATGTCACCTGCAGAACTGGAGTTTCCAGAGAGATATGGAAAGAGGAAAAAGTAGACGTGCGCGTATAAGCATGTTTGGAAATGAAACAAATCTCAACGGACTCGCTCTGCTTTGCGGGGGAGTTGGAAGAGATTCAAGCCTCCATGAAAGTATAGGCTACAGTCTTTGCGTCCCCTGGGATGCAGGCACTCTCCAGCTGTTGGCCCCTGGAATCATCACCCTTTTTCACTTCACCAGCAACAGGAATGCTACACAAGTACATTTCAGTATAGGAGTTGATGTTTGGTTGTCTACATGCAACAGCAGTCTGTCAAATTTTCTACAGGTTTACTTATGATTATCATAAGCATGGATTAACTGATTTGGGGGATCAGAACTTTAGAACTGGATTTGGACACAAGGCCCTCAAGATAGGGCAAAACTAAAGTAAAACTAAGTAATAAAGCACAACCCTACTTTGATGGTATAAATTTGCAAGTAGGCTATCAAAAATCAACTGCCAAACCAGTGAATTTAGGGGGGTTGGGGCCCCTGGCGGTTTAGTTTCAGTAAGCTAGAGGCCACACTTTAAAGTCTCTTAGGGATATGTCTCAGCTGTGAAGGTGTCCTGTTTAAAGTGTGTAGGTATTGAGCAGGACAATGAAATGTAGGGGTTGTTGTTGGTAAATACAGAATCCCTGGTGACATTGCACCTGCCATTTACCAACCTGGAGGAATCGCGGTCACCAGCAAAGGCTCGGAAAAAGTCGAGTGGAGCCGAACACGAAACGAACCCCCTCCCTCTCCAATCCTCCTCCTTCAGTCGTGGTGCAAGCAGCCATGTTGCCGCGAGCTTGTTCCGGTATCAGGGCAGGATCGTGCGCATAGACTGCATTCGGGCGCAGCTCCTTGCCTCTCTCCCCCTGTCGCCCGTGGCACGCACCTCCGAACAAGAAAACCCCAGTTTACCGATAATGGATTTTACAACTTGATGATTCCTCCTATAGTCGGCTGGTCACGGGAATAATAGCAGTCGGTGTACCGACAGGACGAACTGGTATATCGCCACACTGCAGTGCAGCAGTGGTGAACGACCTTATTCCAATCACGCAACAGAAGGAAGAGCGCCGGTGATTTCCGTGGATTTTGAGTTTTGTGGGCTGCTCTGTGGCAGTCACCGCCGCTGCAGGATAAGCTAACTAGCTAGCTCTGCTTCAGAAGAAACACCGAATTAGCTAGCTAAATGGGCTAATATCGGCCAACCAGTTAGCTAGCGCAACAAATTAATTCGTGTTTCTCACCTGCCATGTGACCATTTTACATGGTGCTGCTTTTATTTTTCGGATACCCGAACCTGGATATCTCGCTGGGAACATTTTGAATTGTTTTGTGTGACTTAGGAAGGTCGAGACCTCGCCGGGAATAACTTTGGCCTGAAAGTTTGTAGACCCCGGACCTGGTTTCAAATCTGAAAGGAAACATCTCAGCCACAAAAAGAGAAATACAGACGACGAAACTGCGTTATGAAAACGACGCTGGATATACATTTGTTGTAGATTTCGGCGACAGTCGGGGCTTCCTCAGACGTTAGTTAGCAACTGTACAGGTTAGCATGTTAGCCACCTAGTTGAACCTTGTCTTGTTCAGTACAACCATTGCCCAACTTTTCTTCAAGCTAGCCCAAGTAGCTAACTGGCCAAAACGTCACAGCATCAGGTTGTTAGCCCGCTGGCCACCATCGACGCCGATAAATGCCAATTGGGAACTGAATGTTTTTACACACAGGCCGAACCTGAAAAAGACATTTGCTTTTTCCTGTTTTGCTGCTTGTTGACAAACATGGGACGTGCGGTTGCTGCTAGCTAGTTTCTAGCTAGCTGGCTAAC
The DNA here is from genome assembly GCF_001640805.2 of Lates calcarifer. NCBI lineage: Eukaryota > Metazoa > Chordata > Actinopteri > Centropomidae > Lates > Lates calcarifer. Next base: position 5,968,133 of record NC_066846.1, read on the forward strand.
TCGGCTAGCCGCTGATGTGGGATTCAACTTGTTGATTCACGAGCTATTTGTCGTGCTGCTAGCTGGCTAGCACTGGACGTCTGTTGGAAATTACCCTCTACCATCAGCTACCCAATTTTTAAATGCACAATAGACATTAAAGAAACGTCCTTGTTTCACTTTTCCTCTCCCCTTTTTGGCATCCCCAAGTCTTTCAAAAATGTCAACAAGGACCCCACTGGTGCAAGTCATTGAAAATTCGACCGGGCAGGTAAGATGTACCTCTTAGATAATTCTCCAAAATAATGTTATGGTTGATATTTCCGTAGTGATCTACTTAAGCGTGAAAATGTTATCTGCTTTGGAGAGAGGCCTTGTTTGGCCTTCCACAGTATCTGGTTGTCTCTTTGCTTTTTCTCTCTCTCTGTTGTCTTTGCCACACAGCAGTGATTCACCAGCTTGCCTACGCACTCACACTGGATTTCCCACTCCTTGCAGAATAGGAGAACAAATTTAGGTTTCTGTTTAGTCTGTGTGTTGGGGCATGTCCTCCTGTTTGACTTCATCAGTGTGACCTGTTGCAATAGAGACAACCCTGTCAGCCAGTTCCACGTGAATTTTATATAGATGACAGTACATAATCCCAGCATCAACATATTAGTCTAATGCACCATTATCTTCTTAAGGACCAATGGTGTGATGTGATCCTCATGTACCTTCAGCCATTGCTGACAGTCGCAAGCAGTTTAATCTAGTGGCGTTGGATAAATTCCCCTTTTCTAGGAGAGAATGTTGACTTTTGTTCGAGACTTGATACAGTATGTGAACTCTTGAAATTACAATATTGATTTAGAGCTTCTACACTGTGAGTATGGTCTTAAAGTCTAAAGTGACGGTCTCCTGGAAGAGAAAGTTGATGTGTTTGTGCAGTCTTGACACGGGAACCTTGAATACCACAAAGCTAGATGTACTATGTATGTGTTTGTTATGAGGAAGCATCGGGGGCTGTGTGATCAAAGTTACTGATGCAAATGCAAACTTGTAAGAAACTGAAATTGAGAAGTTTTGTTGAAATTGGCTCCCAGGTGTTAAGTTGGAGCTGTTATTTCAGGGTTCAGGGTTCAGGGTTCTTATAAACACCACACGTCCTCCTTTGGCCTAAAATGACTGACCCCTATCCAGAGGTTGGAGGGCTCTTAAACAAACTATAAATTTCAAACAAAGCCTCTGCCTCTGAGACTGCAGCATCTGTCTTAATCTTTTGGACATTTTCGTCTGTAGATTAACTGTAATTATGAGGAAGCCACACATACGCAAGTGAAAACTATTATAGTTTCCTATACAGACTATGACTTGCATTACTCAGGCAGCTGTTGACAACTGTCATTGTTGTATGTGTCTTCGTAAATAAAAAATCTTCTGGGAGTATTGATTGGAAACATTTGTATGCCTGCATTTTGACAGTGTGGCCAGTACATGATATCAGCACGTGTGAAGCTTGACCTGTTTCTATATTTGTGTTACTTGAATATCTATAGGTATATTAATGTGGCTGCAAAGATAGATTGTTTTAGCAGTTGGTCAGTAGCTTTGACGAACGTAGCAATATAAATAGAGCCTATTTACACACATAAAAAGCATTTGGCTAAAATCTTTGTGAAAAATTAGGTAATAACTTTGGTTTGACGTTGGTTATTAAAGACATATAAAATGATAAAAGGTGATGGGAAATTTATTCAGTGTTTTTTATCAACCTGTAAAAAGAACTGGACCCCCTGTCAAACATTTGAGCACAGGGAACATTTGAATACTTACCTCGCTGAGTAAATGGAAACGGACTGTAGACCAACCAATCAGAAAACCTCTTGGTGTTGGAGAATCAAAGGTTCAAAGTTTTTGTCTGTCGTTGCTTCTTGCACAAATAAAATGCTGATGGATGTTGTCTCTTGATACCATGATCTCACTGCATGTGTCTGTGTGTGTGTGATGGTTTGTCTCACACAGTGGATCAATGGTCCCATTAAAGTAAACGGGGAAGCAAATCAACAGCTAGACTGGTATATAGGCAGGTGTAGGCAAATAAGTCCACGCACACAGAGTGGCACATACCTGGAACAGAGGCCAGAAAAAATACTGTGGATTATATAAGTCCTTGACTGTAGCTTCCCCATACATGCGCACAGGCACACACATACACAAGGCCTCTCCAGTTCGAGTGGGGTTTTAAAGGTTGATGTCATAGTGAAAGTTTGGTGTTTTGAACATACTGGTGTGATACACACTAATACAAACACGAGAATTAACCTTCAATATGACCAGACTTCCTCATTGAATTCAATGAAACCACTGTACTGGCCTCTGCAGATGGCCTTGCCAAAAAAAAACATTAGCGTATCAAATAAGTTAGACCTGGCTCTTCTTTAGCATAGCAACAACACACTGTTAGGGCCAATCAGATACTTGCAATTGTACATACATGGCAGAGTACCTTGTTGTGTGTAGTGTGCAGCATTGTGCCACAAGCCACATAAAGATGGAAGGGAGATATACTGCTGCTGCAATAACTTGTTACAGTTGTACACTCAAGGCTCATAAGGGTATAAACCAAAGTGCAGTATCTTGGTGATTAATAGCCCTTAAACTTAACTTCCTGGTAGGCACTGTTTGTGTACCCTTTAGCAAAGCGGCTGTACCAACACAGCTCCATGTGTTGTATTGCCACAGTGCTGTTGTTGGTCTGAATGGGTCTTTGCTCATCCCACAGCATCTAGAGAGGATTTATGGGTGGAAGGAAAAAAGTTTGGGGTCATGGCAAGTCCTTAACTGGGCTTGTAGGCAAAAGGTCACGGATGAATACGTCTACACAAACACAGTCTGTTTTAAAGGCCATGTATAGAAAGCTGTTGGTGTCAGGTCTCAAGATACAGGACAAAATGGCACCAGACATGAGGACGGGCTGAGTGTTGACACAACTGCCTCTGTTCCTGTCAGAGAAATGTATATTTTGATCTGATTAGTGAATTTACTGTTTGATTAAAAGCATATCTTCTGTCATTCTCAGCTTATTACTGCAGAAAGACGGCTTGACATAATTTAAGATTTTGATATCATGTTGTCCTAATGGTGATTTACTTGACTTAGAAAGTTTGCAAGCCCCTTTTATACATGACCAGCAAACTAAGCTGTAAGTAAATTACTATAAAAGTCTGGGGTGTTTGTGGAGTAAGTTACTGATCGGGTCAGACTACCATCCTGTCATCATCATCAACAGTTGCTGGGCTCATATCATAAGAGAGCTGTCAAGTGTAGAGAAGTGACTTGTGACATCTTTCTGACAGTGTGAAATGGCAGATACGCTGAGTGGCTTTGATCTGACGTTGCCATGTTGCAAAAGGTAATGGCTGTTAGTTTGAGGAACTTATTTGAATGTGACACTCTTTATCAGTGTGACACCAGCCTCAAAACCTGGAACTTGCTCAAAATCCAGTGATAAGGCAGGTTAATTAAAGATACAGAGCAGAATATATTTTGAGTCAGAAATTCTTTTAGATGAAATTAGCTGCAGATTTGTTCAAAATGGGGGGTTCTGCATTAGTTTGTCCTCTATGTGTACTTCCCCACACTTGATTGTCTGATTTCCTGTTTTACAATGTTCCCTGTCTATTCATTTAGCCATGTCCTCTGAAAAGACTAATGCAGCTAGAAATACTGGTCTGCCTCTTCGCTTTGTTGCTTCATCCTCCATTTCATTGTTTGGGCAGTTGCTCACTAACCAAGCAAGCTGGATCCTCCCCACATTGAGGTGTGATGGGTTTAAACCAGTAATTTAGTGAGACATTTCCTCAGTCATATAGGGAAAACTAAGTAAGGGCTTGATTTGAATGTTTACATTGTGTTTACTCAAGGTTTAGTTATTTCCCCAAATGATATAAAACAAAGATCAAGGAAATAAAGCACAAATCACGAAATGGCCCATATGAAGGCCATAAAAGGTGGGCCTTACCTGGTGTATTTTAAATGGCACCAGCAACCATAGTCATCACTAAAGGCAAGGGAAAGTTCTCCCCCAATAACTTTTAAAAAAGCAGGTAAGGGGGCGCCCCCGTAGCCGAATGGTTGGGGTGCGTACCACACGGGCTCATGTGCCCTAAGCAGCTGGTCCCCGGATTGACTCCTGGTTCGGCTGGACCTTTACTACGTGTCATTCCCCTGCTCTCTCTCCGTTTCCTGTCTCATCTGCACTGTCCTATCCAAATTGTTCCTCATTTTTAAAAATTAAATGAATGCTATAATTTAATTCAGTCTACAAATATAAACCTACTGCTACTTACTGAGCACTGTCCTGCAGGTATGCTACTTTATCAAGCAGGAAAGATGGGGATGGGCTTGGAGGACTATTATATTAGTAGGCAGTTAGTTAATACATCAAAAATAAGGCCTTAGAAATAAACAGCATGCTTTTGACTTGTATAATTGAATTATGTACTTGCTGGGCTTCATTTTTTGATAGGAAAGGAAACTTTCAAATTAATTTTTATAGATTTTATTCCTGCATCCTTGTAATGCTGAATTTGACTGTGGGCCTGGAGAGAAAATGGGTATACTATTCTTGTTTGGCCTTTGTATCCTGTGCTAGGATTGAAATGGTGTTGGTTGTAGATTCAAAATCCCATCAAGCAACACAGCAACAAAAGTATAAGCAAACAGTTTTGGAAAATATGAGTGTAGCCGAGCACAGTTTGATGTATTTCACCTGACACCTTGGGAGTGTGAAAGCCTGGCAGAGAATCTCCCAGCAAGCTGTTGAGCTGGAAATTCAATACAGATGAGAGAGGCACTGAGTGTGTGAGCACACTGACACAGGTATGTTGGTGAAGAAGTGTTTTTATTATTCCAGTGTTCACCTTTTTGCCTGTCCTTCATTCATGCTCCTCTTGAGTGAGTCATCTTGTAAGCAATCTATAGCACACACGCACGCACACACGTACACGTTGCTGTTACGCCCAGGAAACCATAAATTATGCCTCTCTCCTTACCAGACCAGTCACTAGGCAGATGAACAGAAAGACAAAGCTAGCCAGGGCCCTAGCAACAGAGAACCTGCCTCACACACACACACACACACACACACACACACACACACACACACACACACAAAAAAAAGATCATTCACTCCATCACATTCACATTTTTTTCTTGCTGGCACATACAGTTACTTGCAGTTAGGTGTTAATTGGATTGGGATTACATTCTGATTTAATGAGCTCTGTTAGCCATTTAAACCTGTGGACAGTGGACACAGAAATATAGGACAAGCAGGTGCTGCCTAGGTGTTTAACCAACAATGCAGTGAAGTTCAGTGCTTTGTATGTGTGTGTTGGATTGTCTGAGGGAGCAGGGCAGAACAGGCCTTTCCAGTTGAGCTGAGTGGTAGGTGTGGCTGCTAACTGTAGACCTGCCATTTGAAGGGCTTGACGTCATTCAGGTGAAGGAGTGTGGGTTTCTCTCACTGCGTCAATGTAATTTGGCCTTTCTGTGTAGTCATCTGATGTCAGTCCACTGTCAATACTCTTCTGCTCCTGACCTAATGTGTATGTTTTGATGTCTAGGAAAAGGAAAATAAAAACATTTAAGAACTGATAAAACATTCAAGAATAGATCTGACTAGAAACCTAAATTATTTATTTTAGATTGTGTTCTTTTTATTCTTATGCATTGACTTTTAGAATAAAGACAAAATGGAATCAAACGTCACATACAATTGGCAAAGATACTGGTAATTGTCTAAAATCATGCTTCTTTGTATAAAGTTGGTGGCAAATGTTCAAGCTGGCATTGTTTGTGCACCCAGTGCTGCGCCCAAGTTGTAGTCATGCTGATTATTATTCAAAACATATTTCCCAAGGCTAAGTCAGTCTGTGTCAGCTGTTTGTTGTGAGTTGTAGACTAGAACTTGATTTACCTATGTAACAGACTTTGGAACGAAACTAGTTTAAAATGTAGTAAGGCGCCCAACCTGACTCTGAGGCTTTATTCACAGTCATTTTACCACTCTTATCCTGCAGGATTAGCTGCATCCATTGGTAGAAACTTTCTGATCTCTGCTGAGTCACACTGATTCAGAATTTCAGTCAGAGATGCAAAATTTGGTTATTTTGAGTTCAAATCACGTAGTGGAAACCAGGAATAAGCAAGCCACCATCATCAGGCTTATAATTTCCCACCTTTGATTAATGGAGTGTACATCAAAAAGATATTACAGTCTTCCATCTTGGACACAATTGCAGAATTAAATGTATCCCCAGAGATAATTTTGGCTTTGTAATGTACAAAACATCAAGTCTAATTTCTCTGTTGATAATGGTAGCTCTCTTCCACTAACAGTTTTATATCTGTATTTTCCACATTAAATTTCTAGGTTTGTATTTAATGAATGGATTTCTTTTCTTCTAGTTGGTGTGATTAAGTGCTTCAACAAACGCATAATACCATTCATTTACTCTCAAAGCAACTATTCCTGGGTTCCCTTTAGAGTTTGTTTAAAAGAGGTGGTATGCCACACAGATCCTGGTGCATCTCATCTCATGATCTCATGACCCAGACTAGGGCTGCACGATTCTGGGAAAAATGAGAATCACGATTTTTTGCTATCACGATTCTCTCATGATTTTTTTCAACATGTTTTTTGCACTAATTTACCCGATACACAAGGAAGCGAAACAGAAAATATAATGGTGCCCGATATAGGACAGGCCATATCTTAAAGAGTACGGTCTAGACCTGCTCTATATGAAAAGTGCCTTGAGATGACTTGTGATTTGGTGCTGTATAAATAAAATTTAGCTAAGTGGTAGTTGATCAAGTCTGTAATTTCCTTGTGTCTATGGGAGCTTGTCAGGTATGGTAATAAATTGTATAAGGTTCTAATGCTGCCCCCGAAATGTTGAATATTTGATAAATTTGTCAGGAGTACCCTGATATGACTCGCAGAATGTCAGTGGACGAGTCGTTACTCTTTTAAGCTGCCTCAGTGTGACTCGCTCTGATTCTCTCCACTCCAGTGTCAGGTGAGTTCTACCTGCCTGCTGACAGCTGCATGGCCGCCGCCAGTAACCACACATCTAAAGCGGAAACTACCGGCGATAAGACGAGTTAAACCCGGCTGACAGAGTCTGTCTGCAGTTTTTTTTTTTTTTTCAGTATTACTGCTGCTGCTGAAATATTATGAAGTTGCAGAATACCTGGTTGAGCCGAGAGGGGGAGAGAGAAATAATTAAAAAAGAGAAAATGGTAGAATTAACTAGCTAATCTTTTTTCATCACGAGCACAGTGCCATCAGCGGGGTTTTCTTCTGGATTCATTTAGCCGTATTTATTTGTCCTAACACAATGTCTGGCTTCATACTGTCATTAGCCGCTGTCACTCACTTGCTCTCGCTGGGTTTATTTGAGTTTCTGCTGTTCTGAATCACGTGGTGCAATGGCACATTGTCATTGGCTGAAGGAGATAGGAGCGGGTGTCTCTGATGAAAATGCAGCAGAATCGACATTTAGAAATGAGATCGCATATAGCTCTGAATTGAGATTGCGATTTTAATACGATTAATTGTGCAGCCCAGACAATGACCAAAATCATTGAATACCACCTCTGCTCTTTTTCTGCTTATAAACATTTTATGTTGTTGATGGAGGTGATCTGTGTTTCAAGTGTAGTGACCCAGCTTCACTATCATATACCTGCATTCCACCTGTTTGCATTTTATTGAGCCAGTTCCTAATGAGTTTATTGAATCTTTTTAGGTCGTTTGTTTGGTGGTGAATGAAGACAAGATGTTAGTTAAGAAAGCCTGTCTTCTTTCAAATCACTTTGATAATACAGTTGTTAGTTTTAATTGTGGTCCATGGACCAATTAAGTACCAAAACTAAACCACGGACACTATACTGTACTGAAATGTTGTAGGGCTTTCACCACATATTTTGTCACTACTCTCTAACATTCATTAACAATGTTCTCAGTTACTTTGCTCCTCACTGGGTCGTGCAGAAGCCATAAAAGCTAAAGTAAAAACATCCATCCATTAGCTATACTCGCTCGATCGCTATCCCAGTTGACATGTGCAAGAGGCTGGGTATCCCCTGGACAAGTTGCAAGTCAATTAAATGGCTGACATGTAGAGACAGGCAAACCATTATGACTACCATACACACCTATGAGAAATTTAGAGTCACCAGTTAACCTAACCTATGTGTCTTTGGACTGTGGGAGGACATCCATGCAGTCACGGGGAGAACATGCAGACTCAGATTCTGCTGTCACACCGTGCAGAACAGCAGCAGTAGGCAGAAGCCGAGCACTCATCCTTCTCAAGTTATCAAAAACACCACTAGGTCTTACTTGAACATGATGGAGAGTAGAAAGATATTTCAACACAGCACTTATCACTCCTCCCTTCATTGTGAATACCATCCTGCCAATATTGCAAGTTGTTTAATTGACTTTGGAACATTTAGTCCAGTCCGCCATTTTGTTTACCATGTGTCGCTGAATTATCACACATTTGTATACGTCGTCATCTTCTTTTTGCAGATGTCTCTAGTGTCAGAAAGAGACAAACTAAACACCGAACGCGAATGAAAGATTCGATAAGAGATTTACTGGCTGCGGTGCTAAACGAAACCCGGTCTTTTTCCAACTTAGAACCGGATCCAAAATGGAACCCATCCCTAGGTGGTTCACATGCAGTGCTCACACACACACACACACACAGTTGCATAGCAGCAGAACAAAGGCACGCAATGAAGTGCTGTGCAGTGTGTCCCAACTGTGACAGCAACAGAGCAAACAGGAGCTCTGAATTGATTTGACACACACACACACACACACACACAAATATACACATACCTAGGGAGTTAGGGTAATCCAGTTCAAGAGAACACACATACACAACACTCACAGCAAACTGAGACCCAGCGTGACACCACCTTGCTAAAGTAAGGGGCCTCTTGCACTGTTTGTATAGCCAGTATGCATATGCTAGCTATGCTGTATATTGGATATTGCCCTGCAGAGTTTTAGAAGAAGCAGCAGCAAAGGAGCATACAAGCAAGAAGTTGGCAAAGTTAACTTCGAAACATTCTACAGTTCACTAATATTAAATGACTTTTTGTCCTACATTGAAGTCACCCTTGAGCCCGTAGGCCTGGAGGCAAGCATCACCACTACAGTTGGAAAGTTGCTCAGCTTTGTGTTTATTGTTTTTTGTATTTTTTGTTTAGTTACTGGTGGCAGACAGGTTGTAATATAATAATTAGGTTCAGACAGGGTTTTGATACAACTGGTGCTGTTTCAGCCCATAGTGGGTACACTATATGTTTAAAACTCCCTAATGTGGAAATCCATCTCCAGTGAGCCCTAACAGTGGGTTACATCTTTAATCATTGATTATGCCAACACAGGCAGATGTGACATATACTGTACAATAATGTGTTACAGAAGTAACTTGAACTCTGGCTGTTTTAGGAAGTATGGGTTAGATTAAAGAAGCTGATTCAAAATGTGGTGGAAATATGCAAAGTAATGTGTGTGTGTATGTTGTTTATGTGACTGTAGTGTAAGAGATGCTGCTGCACTCATTTTATTTCCATCCTTTGCCAGAAATACATTTATGCGAAACTCTGTACGCCCTCATCCTGTTTAACTGGCTTTCCATTTTGTGTTCAATGGGGAGAACTGTCAAACAGGTGCAGTCGCATTTCTACCAGGAATTTGGCAGCATTTTAACTTGTGTCCTTTTAATTTCCCTCTCATTAGAGTGGTTGTTTTACATGAGCCCTCCCAAAGTTATTGCCTTTTGGGGTGTTCTTGTAAATAGCTAGTAGTTCCAGCTAGCAGCTGTTGTTGCAACCTTATTTAGGTTTTTTATGTAAGCGTTACTGTATAGCAAGCAACATATGGTCCTTAAAAAGAAGAAAGCTACAAAGTTGGACAATCTTAAGATATGCCTCTGTACAGTAATATTAGGATAGTGTACATTTCATGCTCCTGTTTAAGGACAACAAACTCTCGGTTCCCTATATTTCTTTCTGGAAACCCATCTTGGCATTAAAGAGGAGTATAAATAGAAACATAAACATATGAATAGCAGGGTAGGGAAAAAAGAATGATGGGGAATGATGGGGAGGAGGGAGGGAGCAAGAGAAAATGAAGGAAGGATGAAAGAGATACAAACCAACATTGAGATAGAGGGCAGGATTCAGCAAGCGACAAATCTCCATGGCAACACAGCCATCACGACCTAGAGTCGGGAGGTGTGTGTGTGTGTGAGTGTGTGTGTGTGTGTGTGTGTGTGTGTGTGTGTGTGTGTGTGTGTGTGTGTGTGTGTGTGTGTGTGTGTCTTCCCACCCACAAATTTCAGTATAATGCAGCAGCTTTTGTATGTGGTTGTGTTACGTATCCAATAAAGACCCTGTTTGTTCTGAGCTTGTTTGTTCCACATATAGCTTTTGTTGATGAGTAAAAATGCAGGAAAAATATTTTCTTTAGATTTTGGATTGAGTTAAACTGAGATTGAGGATAATTTAAAATGTTGTTTAAATAGTGAAGTACTGATCGTTTTAATGGTTGTTTTGTCACATCAGTATTTCCCTTGCATATTACCATCAGTGTTACACTACCTCAGTTTTACAAATTTTTTCCATTATGAAATCGAATATTTATTCATAGAGCTACACCAAATAGCACATCAGTAGAATAGCAGTGCTGTTGTCAAGGATATCGATGAAGAGCAGTTTAATAAGGCAGAAAATGAAGGTGAAAAAGTGTGCTTTTGATTTAAAAAAAAAAAAAAAAAAACATAATTCCCACCCTTAAAGTCAAGTTAACTGCCTTTTGGATGGGATTAATTAATCAACAAGATTATCTTAGACAAGTGTAGTTAATAGGAATCATGCTCTCATTAACTAACACCCATCTAACCAGCAAATTACTGCAGGTGGTTCATTACAGACAACACATTCCCCTGTTACATGTCATATTAGTTCTTTGCTGGCACCGTACAGGGACGATAGTGAGTTTACATGTAGCTGACGTTACAACAGCTCTTTTAATGAACTCACAGGGTCTAGCTGACCTTACAGTGCTTCTGTTTTTTCTCTGATGTGCAGGCCTCTAATAAGGACGACATGTCAGTGTATATGGTTTCTTATCCATCAGGTTAGCCAAAACCTTTTTTGAATTTGAATTTCAGCCCACCTGTCCATCCTCACACATAACCCGCACATCTTGCTTTCGGGGTGAGGGGTGGGGGGCTGACTTGGAGTGTAACCTCATAAATTGTTTTGCTGCTCTTAACTCTTCAATTTAATTCAGTCTGATATGGGTTTTCCCATGGCTTTAAATGTCTGTCTTCAGCCACAGCTTTACTTCACGTCTCAAATGCATAGATACAGTGCAATGTTCGGTCAAGCCCTTTCTCTGAGTCTACAGTGACAAACTGAAGTTGTCTTTGGACAGAGTAGTTCATTTGTGGTTAATTATTTCAAATGAAAAGGAACAGTGTGATTACATTTAATTGTTAACATCAGTTTGTGCTGTGGTAATTTAAAAAAAAACAATCTGCAAAAACAACTTGATAATATGATAATAGCTACCAGTTTCTTGGCTGCCAAAGTTGGCAGAAAAGTCAACATATTTTTATTGTGTATAATTGAACTAATAATGGGTCTTTGTAATTATACCCCATATTTCAGAATTTAAAAGTGCATAAACAATGGTAGGACATATTTTACACAAGGCAGATTTTTTTGGTTGCTCTTTTCCCTTTGTCTCCCACTAAAAACAATTGGGTCAACTGTTCTAATAAAGTTCAACAACATAAACAATGATAGGCAAATGTGATTTTCATTTGCAACTGCAGAATAAGGTAACGTAAGGTGAAGTAATGTGTTTAGCAGGCTAAAAGACAGGCGGAATAATAGCCTCGGGAGGCTGATCAGATTTGTAGTTGGTAACTGATGTATGTGATCTGGTGCTGCAGTAAACAGGAAAGACTGAAGAGGGTATTTTATTTTTTTTGCAGTGTGGTATTTTTCAAGCCTAGCCTGGTTTATAATGTTATTTTCTAAGATCACCTCTCCTTTTATTGTCCCAGCTTTACCTCTCTGCTGTTGATGACGTTTTGCCTATGTTTGACTATCTTGCGTTTGGGTTCAGCTGTCTCTTGATAGTATTGTGTAGCACTCACTTCATGTGCGGCCCTCCTTTAGGGTTACTTTGTGAACCGTACTGTGTAAAATTCCATCTGGTTGTATCTGAGTGGCTTCCTCCCAGAACTCAGATTAGTAAAGGTCAGTGATAATGAGGCCTGAGTCAAAACACAACCAGTACTGCCTTGGATTAACATTACTGCTTAGTGTGTGTGTGTGTGTGTGTGTGTGTGTGTGTGTGTGTGTGTGTGTGTGTGTGTGTGTGTGTGTGTTTTGGTCATGTGCACATGCTTCTGTTTGCAGTGTGGCAGTAAATGGCTCTCAGCTGCAAACATCTTGTCAGTAGGTTTTCACTTTGTGTGTGCGTCTGTATGTGTTTTGGGAGGGGGTCTGAATTGTTGTGCTGGATATAAACACTATACTAATGGTCTCTCCACACGGTAGGCAGTGGACAAAAAAGGTCTGCCCCCATGCAACAGGCTTGACACACAGTAGTAGGTGAACTCAGGTTCAGAGAAAATTGTGTTTGTGCTCTATTGTGCTTAGTGAATAATGGTTGTTGTAGAAACTGACCACAAAATGAGCCTGAAAATCAGAAATAGTGGTGGCAAACAGTTAAATATAGACAGCAGCCAAGTTGAAAATGTATTTAAACTGTCATTACGTGAAATCAAATCTGATCATTTCTTCACATTTTTAACAATGAAGGGCCAAAACAGTCATATAATTTAAAATATTTCTTCTTTTTTTTTTAGATAAATGTTCGTTTGCTTCGATTGGCTAGCTAAATTTCTTCAACTTTTTTTCATCTGTCTTGCTTACTGTCTGTAATTGTGTCACCTGAAGTGGTCAACAATATCATGTAAACATTTTTGGGCCTTCAGACTGTGTGTTTCCAATTTTATTTCACAAGAAGGCCCTTCATCAGGTGTCATTAAAAAACCCAAAGTTTCAGTGAGTATATCTTCAACTTGGTGTTCAGCTGTGTTGAGTGAATATGTCCAATTAGTTTTTTTTGGAGCATACTGGAGCATTAAGTTATTAAATTTCTCTGCTAAACTGCGTATGTTAAGTTAGCGTTCATGAGTCACGCGTAGCATCAGAGAGTAATTTGAAAACAAAACAATGATGTCACTTATTGTCCTCCAACACGTCTATAATTATAACTGAGGGGCGAGGTGGGCATGCGCATGTGTATGTGTGTTTATAGCTGTGTGTGTGCGTGGTGGGGGGAAGGGGGTCTTGCTTAGCCTGCAGCTGCCCAAAAATGAAGGAAGAATCAGAAGACAAAAATAGTCGGACATGAAAGAGGATAGGAGAGAAGGAAGACTAAAGAGTTGGGGACCGTGGAAGAGGGAAAGAACTCAGAGGAAACACGCTTGAATTTTAACTCGCTTTGCTTTGTAAAACGTTCCCAAAATAATGTCAGTCGACTACTAATTAAGGAGTTGACTTACATTATTGAAAAGTCAGGCAACTGAAACAACTGGAATGTCTGAGAAGCTTTTCTTTAGGTTTACAAAAATCATGAAATTAAAACTCATACTGTAAAATCCAAGTGTCCAGTTGTCCAATATTATGTATACTATAATGTATACTTGCTTTTTAGAGCGTAATAGCAAATTGTCTAAGTTGCCCCCCACACAATTAACAGTATGAGCACCAAATGCAACCATCTTGGTTAGCACATAAATGTTGACATTCCTCCTCATATTTCATCACTGTCACACTTGTAATTACAAACTTTTAAGGAAGCCAGCATTGGCCTTGTCACTGTATTGACTTGTCCTGAATACCTATTGCAAATAACCTTGCAATGTCACAGATGGGGCACCGCTGTGTTGAGGCTGTGCTGTAGATGTAGTTTCCACTGCAGACACCCATAAAACTATGACTCTGGTGCTTTGTTGCAATTTGTTTTTGGTCATGGGTATATATTAAAAGGGTTTCCCCCTTATGTGCTATTATGTGTTTTCTTATGTGTTGTTGTAATATTTTATTTTTATGAAGTTTTTTGTTGTGATCTGTTTTTATTTAGTTTTTTAAATGACATGCAGTTGTGGAAAGCCCCTGTTGACAGTAACTCCTACGCTTCCCCCTTCATACATTTGTTTAGGATCCTTTGTTAGCCCATTCATTACACCTGTGTGGTTTGAAGTTTTTGTTGTCAGGTTGATGGACAGATAGTCCTCTGGATAGTTGTGCCTTTGAACGTTGTCAGGTTAACACTCAAAAGCCATGTACACATCTCAAATTGTGTGTCATAAGTCCTCAAAGCCCACACAGGTCCATACAGAGCCCTGTATAGCCCAAAATTGTAGAATGCTGTGAAACGTGTATGTCTTGATTTATGTATTTTATTCCACATGCTTGATCTTATTTTTGTTAGGCTGTCATACACACAGTTTTCTTTTTTGGACCTTTCCATGTCTGCATACGCATATCCCAGATTAAAGCAGGTACAGGAGTGCATGTGCTGTCTCTGTGCAAGTCCAAAGATTTCTTTGTCTGTCCCAGAGTGAAATCAGTGCTTAGGTAGAGTTGTCACTGACAGCTCTACCTGTCAGTCAGCAAGTTTGTCTGCTCACCAGAAACCAGGTTACTCTTGAGAAATCGGTTTATGCAGGAAGTCAGACGCATGTTTACATGCACTGTAGTAACCTTGCAGCACTAACGTCTGAACTGTACAATTAGTCAGTTGTTTAGCAGTGGAAACTTATATTAACTTCTACGGGCTAATATGTGTGTCTGCTTCAGTTTTGGTCAGGCTATAAATTAAAATGTTTTGAAAATGAGCACACATCTTCTAATCTTCCTCATGTTTAAGTCATAATTTTATGTACATGCAAAAAGTTGTCAACAAACCTGGCTATTTGTGTTCATGGCCAATAAACTGAAGTCTAGCTTGGGAAATTGGGCTTCTCTAACCCACTACTGTGGTTAAGAAATCTGGTTACTGTGGAAAAACACAGTAACATAGTTACTTAAGTGCATGTTAACACACACAGTAATGGGATTTCATATGTACGCGTGCCATTATTTGTGGCACTTAACTAGCATATCAAATGTACCAAAGCACCTTCAGACTCAGACCTGTATACCATTATATAAATTTAAAATACAAAAATCTATTTTGCTGTATCTGGCTGTATATAGGGAATATTGTGATTTATACATCTGGGCTCCTTGAATGTGCAAATTCTGTTTCTTTCATGTTATCTCATAAAAACGGACCAAATAGGATGCCTTATCACTTTCTAGAGGACCTTTGGAGAGACAAAAGTTTTGTTAAGGGCAAACTTTGACCTGTAGGGGCTATTTTGGACAGCAGTACTTTCTTGAGCTTGATGCAAAGCTGAGTGAGTGACAGAGGATGTTAGCTCACATAGACCTCTGTGAGGACAGGCCAGCTGATCTAGAAATCAGCTTTGTATGGTCAGATTGACTCTCATTGTCTCGAATAGTATCCACACATGACATATTGTCTGTCTCCCTCCCCCCCTCTCCCACACGATCCAAAAATAAAAATCATTTGCTTCCCCCCTCTCACAAGGCCACATAAGGCCCTTCCTCTGTCCTGTGGGTTTAATGCAACTGTCATTTGTTTTTAATCCCATTTCCCCGCTTGTGTTTAAGCTTAATCTGGCCTGTTGCACTTTATGCAGGTCTGCACTGTCAGCATGAGGTTTTCGGGGGGTGCTTGGGATGCAGACATTAGATCATACCATCTGGAGCAAGAAACACACAGACACAATGAAGTAATCATGGTTATCCTAGTTTCCCATGAACAAAGATATGGTAACAGAGGGAGGAAGATGTTGATAAAAATGTGGTCTGTGGGTAATTTGTGAGACAGAGTGAGCCTCTAATTTGTTCAAGCCAGAGAGAGAATTAAACAAATGAATAAAATGACTAGTCTGTGTTGGAGGGACAAAACAAGGGAAAGAGATGATTTGTGTGAACCTTTTTCCGCACCAACAGTGTGAATTTCACTGGACCGTCTCTCTCTCTCATTGGTGTCAAATCTCTGAGAGGTGTGTGTGATTTGTGCTGCTGCGAATGCCCGCGTGTATGTCCATGTACTCGCACCTTTGTGTATGCGAGTGTGTATTCTTGTGTCTTTGCAATCCTGTTTGTGCCCCAGCCCGTGTGTGTGTTTGCGTCTCGTCACCCTGGAGCCAGTCGTCCTCTCCTCTGACCCTGATCCCTATCACCTGTCCGCTCAGATCACACACACACACACACACACACACAATTGCTGTGACCCTTTCCTGGAGTTGAAACCCAATCACAGTTGCCAACCGCGCAAAACTTGCCAGCACAGCAAGGTTTTGTTTTCTTTTTGTGGGTGTGTGTATAACTCGAAAGACCTACTGTCTGCTGTAAGATGAACTGAAGCAAAGAGACTATTAAAAATAACTTAATACGTTACTGGCCTTGGCTGGAGCCATGCAAAGGACCACTCCAATGATATACATTCACTAGTGGTTCCATTTAAAGTCACAGAAATACATTCAAGGAAACCGGAGGAAGTATTATTAAATACCTTGCTTCATCTGAAACTCAACATGAACATCTTGTCAAAAGGTGAATATTATGTATGAACTATGACTGGCAGTGTGAAACATTAACCATAGTACCACTGTCACAGCACTTTTACTTACAAAAGAGAACCACTGTTTTCAAACTGTTTGCATACTTTCAGTGTTTTGTAGTGATGCTTGTTGACATGTACTTATCCTGGGAAAAGTATAAATTTGAATCTTGGTAAAATCAGATTTAAAAATCCAGTCCACACATTTTACACACAGTTTATTTAGCTTTTTAAAATCTCTTCAGAGGCCTGGGAGATCCTGATCAATACTTGCAGTCCATTCCAAATCTCTGTCTTAATCTTGCCACCAGATTATAATGCAGACCTATTACCATCCCACTAGTGTTGTGGAAATGCAGCTTTAGCCCTGTAGACCAATTCTCTGCTGACTCTTTCTAATCCATATTAAAAACTGAAGTCATTTGAGTTGTTATAATCTGGACTGTCCTATCTGAATGCAATAGAGCAGGACAGTTATTCTCTGGAAAATGAGTTGTTCTGTTGTACTCATTTTAATTTGGGCATATGTAGAATTTAAACCTATATAAGTAAGAATGTGTCTGGAGTTTATAACAATGTTTAAACCTGAATTTGAATAAGATTGTACCTGCTTCTTTAAAAGTATTGTCTCTGTGTCATCTACTTAGAATCACCCCCCAAAAATGAGTGAATGAGTGAAACACTACTATTCTAAGAGATAAATGTCTCTGAGCTCCTGAAATGCACAAAAGGCCCAGTCAGGGATATAACATGAAGGGCTTTGTTGAAACATTATCTGTCCCTATAAGCTTTGAATATCCTGTGATTATATGTCGCTTTCATACAAAGTGCTAGGGACACCTGGAATGATGAATGAAGCACTTGGGATTGTAAAACTTTTCCTCCATTTTTGCTTGGTCACATTTTCGCTGTCACTTTCTATTATTTTCTGCCTTCAAGTCGTCTTTCCCTCTTGAGCTTACATATTCTGCCTTTTCTCTCTCCAGGAGTCCAAGTCATCATCTGGCCGCTCCAGCATGCCGCGATGTCGGAACTCCGTCGCCACGACCACATCAGATGACCAGCCGCACATTGGTAACTATCGGTTGCTGAAAACCATCGGCAAAGGCAACTTTGCCAAGGTCAAACTGGCACGACACGTCCTCACCGGAAAAGAGGTAGGCACGCACGCATACACACACATGCTAGATTGGACTGAAAGCTTTAATCTTCTACTACTTACAGAGTCACTCTGACTTTCTGAACTTTACTCTTTTATTTTTAGCCACTCTAGTCACATTCTGGAGAAATACTTTACTATTGACTCTTTATTTAACTACAAACTGGCTTGTCAGTGTTTCAATAACAAACATCAGCAAAGCTAAGACAGCTGTTTTTAAGGGAGACAAAATATAGAACGCTTAAGCCGTTGTCTAGAAAAGCAAGTAAATCTAACACCAAACTGCTTTTCACTGCACTGCTTAAAACAAAGTGACAAACTGCCATGAGAAACTGCTACTAGATCTGGTTTAAGTTACAAGTGGACTACATTTTTTCAGTAAGTGACTATTTAATCACCAAAAACTACTTAGAATAGAAAAGAAGCCACAGATGTTTTCAACCAGCCAAGGTGGTAAAAAGGAGAAAAACAATCTAAATGTTTAGCTGGTGTCTAAATGTTAATCGTCCTTCCTGGTTTCTGAGGATAGGGGAGTGTTCACGCTGGGATACACAGTAGGTCTGGTCTGATCTGAGGCTTGCATGGCTTTGGAGACGGTACATCTGCTGCGGGAGATTAGATCACCATTGTCAGCCTGAATAGAGAAGCCTAAATGTCTCCGGCTTACTGTGAATTCCAGATGTGATGTAACGTAGCGGCCTGTCCCTTTAAGGGAGAGGTTGTGTCTGCAGTGAGCCCATGCTGTGCTCTGTCTGAGGTCCAGTCAAGTCAACTCTTGGACGGTGTGTGAGAGCGAGGGGTGGGCGGGCTCTGTCAATGTGTGACAGCCCTGTGCCTGACACCCTGATAACATTCCACGTGACTCGCTGGCACACACGCACATACACAGAAAACAAGGGAGAGTCAGAGGGCATGAAAGAGTTAGACAGACAAGCACAACCAGAAAGAGGAGTGGAAGAAAGGAGTTAGTTGACAGTGAAGGGCAGAAATGGGAGAGAGAAGTAGACCTCCCTTTTCCTGTGTCCTTGTTGAAAGATAATTCTTTTTTTCCTTGGCTCCTCTCTTTATGTCCTCTTTCTCTGGTTGTTTTGTCCTTTTTTCCTCCATTTCTCACTTTGTACCTCTCCCATCTGTCTATTTCTCTATTTTTTTCCTCTGCATCTCTTTTATCTCTCTGTCTTTCACTTTCTGTGTTTTTATCTCTCTCCGTTTCTCCTTGTTGGTGTCCACAGTTGGATTATGAACTGTAGACCTCATTATGACATTATGGGTATAAACCATGCTTCAGCTCTGTGTGTGTCTCTGTATTCTGCCCTATTATGTAACTGTCGCCTGCTGTGATTGTGTGTTTATCACTTAATGCTGCAAGATTGTATCGTTCGTGTGTGTCTGTGTGACGCATCCAAAAAAGATAGAAGTGTGTGTTTGTACTCTGCTCACAAGCTCCTGGCTGTGCAGGTTTGTGTGAGTGAGATGTGTCAAACCCACTGCACTAAGTGTAATGAATGAATAAAAGTGTAATGATAAATGAACACATCCTTGTTTTGCTTCTAGGTGGCTGTAAAGATCATTGATAAGACACAGCTCAACTCCTCCAGTTTGCAGAAGGTGGGTCTCTCTGACGCTCTCTCTCTCTCTCTCTCTCTCTCTCTCTCTCTCTCTCTCTCTCTCTCTCTCTCTCTCTCTCTCTCTCTCTCTCACACACACACACACACAAAGACACAAAACTTAAACCTCAGTCCCTCTTATCCCTTTTTTTCAGAAGTCATTTTCAAGTCACTCTTCCTGCCCCACATGTCTTTCTCTTTAGCTCTCTCTCTCCCTCACTGTTTCTGAAGTGGTCTAGTTTTCAGAGAGAGTTTTAATTACAGGAAACAAGCTGCAATTACTTCCTTTGATCGTGGCAGGGTGGGGTCTGTCCACTTACACGCACACTCTCTAACCATGTATGCTTGCACATTGAACACACACACCAAACGCTCATGCACCCACAGACATAAGTCATAGAATACACACTTGTGTGTGAAGTTAGACACGCAAAGCACATGACAAGAAAATGTGAAGACATAGCAAAAGCTCTGAACGTGCCAACACATAAATCCAATGGTAAATGCTAACTCTCACACACTCTTACATCAGATAACAGGAAGCATACGAATGCAAATCCATGTGCACTCGGACCAGAATTGGCATTTGTTGGGGACTATTTTTCTGCTGTGGATTAATACACATTTCACACTCTAGTGGGTATTTATTGCAGCAGGATAGCATTATGTGGGTTTGTCTGAAAATAAACTACAGTGTATGTATTCATGATAATGAGGGAGGATGCCAGTAATGAGTTTTTGGATAAAAAAGGAGCTCCATGGTACAGAGGTATAAGCTATAGCAAATTTAGCTAAACATCCAGCACAGCACAGGACGAAGTACATTATTTATTGTTTGTTTGAACTTGGTATGGCTTTTTAATGGGCAGTAATAAAAATTAAGAATGTTTTAAGCAGTATTTGAAGTTGTGCATTAAAGGAACCTACACACATGGCTATGACATAACTGACATATGCCTCCCTTAAGTTTAAGGTTTAAGTTATATGTTGTCCCATATAGAAGTTGTTGAAGTTAGGTTTGAAAAAGTGGATAGCATTACTTTCAAGGACACTGGATGTCTTTGAATGGAGCAAATACTTGTAACAGAGTAAATATTACAGTCATTTTGCTTTGTTTTTAACTTTATTAGTTCCATATACCGTAAGCATGTTTCTGTCTCGCTGTCTACATTGTGACTTCCAGTGAAATAGTCCCAAAAACCTCCACTAAGCATAGTTTGACCTTATCTGCTGACTCAGAGGAAATAAATTCCTAATGAGTGAAAAGCATCTCCTCACGCCTTTACCACAGGAATAGACCGGATGGCACTGAGGTAGAGTTGGGTTGAATTAGTACTTTGAATGCAGTGCCTTGACTTGTCTTGTTAGAGTTTACAAACAGCTGAGGGCAAATCAAACTTTTCATTGTTTGTTTAACTCTGAAATCCTAAATTGTGGCAGACCATGGATTTAAACCGGTTTTGCCTGAATCTCTGTCGTTATGTCATCACTAACAATGTTTGTTTCTGCTTTCCTTCTAGTAATTTGACCCACATGCTCATAAACAGGAAGTGAATGTTTGTGTTTTCAGTGTCATTGTACCCACTGCAAATATTGATTATGGACATTGCAATACGGAACTGCAAGTTTGTTTGTTTTTTTCGTTTGTTTTTTTTTTTTAATCCAATTTCAAAATAATTTTCTCCCTCTCTGTCCTTATGTGCTCTGACACCAAATATTTTATATCCATGGACACACACTCCTCACAACATCTGACGCAAAACTAAATATTTATTTGCATAGGAACATGTAGAATATAAATGTAACTTACAACAACACCACCCCACACCTGATAGTATATTTGACACAGCACTGTGTGGCTTGTTTCTCACAGCTCTTCCGGGAGGTGAGGATCATGAAGATGTTGAATCACCCCAACATAGGTGAGTTTCCACTCTGTCGTCACTCACAGAGAGCCAGACTTGATTGCTCTTTCAAGGTTATGTATTCAGGGCTAAATGATAATCCTTCTGCTTTTATCTCTTTATTTTTGCTTTCATTCTTTCTGTCCTTTCACTCTTATTGCCTCTGCTCCTCTTTTTCTCTCTCTTTCTCTCTTGCCCCATCTCCCTCCACTTACTTGTCCCCCCCTTCAATTCTCTTTCTTTCTCTCTCTACCTCCAGTCAAGCTCTTTGAGGTGATAGAGACAGAGAAGACTTTGTACCTGGTAATGGAGTACGCTAGTGGAGGTAAGTGCGTGTCACCGTGAAATCATTCCCCCTGAGGCTCTGCACTCTCTATGTTAGAATCGAATGGTTCCCAACAAACAAAAAATGCTACCTCCCCTTTTAATGAACAACCTCTAGAGTCTCTAAAGTTCTCTAAGTCATTTGTTCAGAGGGTTGTTGTCAGAAATCCCCAATGTCTGTTTGATTTGTTTATTTTTTTTCTCTCTTTCCTCTAAATTATAGACACTACTCAGTCTGTTACACTGTTACTAGTATAAAGAACATTAAAATGATGGTAAATGTTCTTAAAATAATGACTGCTTTAGTCCAGTGTGACCATACTTTGTTTTTAAAGGACAATACTCATTTCAATGTCCCATTGACCCAAACCTCTGGATTAAGGAGACAGGTATCAGGTTCCAACACTAAATCTGCTCTCCTCCTCTTTCTCTCGTCTCCCAGGAGAGGTCTTTGATTACTTGGTGGCCCATGGCAGGATGAAGGAGAAAGAAGCCCGTGCCAAATTCAGACAGGTGTGTGTGGGGGGGAGAAAGAGTTTATTTGTGTGTGTGTAATTACACAGGTAATTTATGCTGTGTTGTAGGTTTGTGTACATTTAAATTGGACTGAGATTAACAGTAGATTTCCAGTATGCAGTTGTCCATATTTGTTGGATGGGAGCAGAAGGAACAATTTTAGGGGACAGCCTTATATTCTTTAATGTATTATTTTTAAAATGTGCTTATTTTAAATTATTTTAAGAACCACTGCCTAATTAATGTTAAATGTGTAAATAAAGTTTCAAAGCCAAAAAACATGCATTTTGTACTTTATCTGCTTTTAATTATTAATTATTGATCATTAAAATTACAGCAATTAAGGGAACTGCTTTAATTTTGCATCCCTACTACTTCCACACGATTGCTTCCTGATGAAATTTTAATGAAGAGCTCTCAGTGCCTTTTATTTCACTGTCTAACCATTTCAACCATGTCCATCTTGTCATCCTTTCTCTCCCTCTGTCTCTTTCTGTTTCTCTCCTCCCTGTTTCCCCTCTTTCTTTCTCTCTCTCACTCACTTTCTCACACTCCAGATTGTGTCAGCGGTGCAGTATTGCCATCAGAAGTGTATAGTACACAGAGACCTCAAGGTGAGAACACACACACACACACACAGACACACACACACACACACCAGTGAATTACATTGAGTGTCAGAGCTCTCTCTCTCTCCCTCTTTCTTTGTGCATGTGTGTGTCCACATTAATCCTCACATGATTTGATACAATATGAAATCCTGTCCACATGAACAGGCGACCCAGAGGTTAATCACAAAGATGATATAATGTCCCTCTTCAAGTACCAGGGCTTAAACACACATACCCACCCATCTATACACACACCATTTGCACCTGTATATTTTTGCTATTCTCCTATCGGATCATTGTCTCCCAGTCTTTGATTTACACTATTTGGTGCCAAAAATGAAACACAAAACTCACTCTAGGTCATTTTGGTTCATAGTATTATGCAGAGTTGTTAATCCTCTTATTGTGCCAGCAGGCAGACCTGCAGACAAGACATTATCATGATTGCTGTTACAGTAACCATCAAAGTTGTTTTTCTCACTCATGGTTATTTTGGGCTTTTTAATAGACATTTTTTTGCTTTGACCAAGGTCACAAAACACTTTCTACACTTTAAGCAGGTAATGATGTTTGTCATTTACAAAAAAGGCAGCATGGGAAACAAGATTTTTGGAGGACAGACAGTTCTCATTATTGTAATGCGTGCCATCCTGCACATTATCCTAATCACTCTTGATCTGGGGGTTGCAATGTGAAATCCAGCACAGGCTTGACTCTAGTGGGTCCTACACTGCAAGAACAAATTTTGATGAGCTTGCATTTCACAGCAATTCTAAAATTACTCTCTCTGGGATGAAAAACCAGTGAGGCTGCAATCATGTTCTACATAAGGTTTTATACTGCTGTATCTACTAAAGTGGCAGCTTCTTCTTCTAAAAAAGCAACATCAAAGAGTTTAATATTGTTGTTATGCTAACTTAAAATGTTAATGCTAATTAGCTATGGATGATTAAATCTGTCAACAAAAAATGAGTCAGTCTTCATTTATTTCTTAGGTCAGAGACTAGAGATGTTGTCAGTGTTGTATTTAATGTGCACTCACACACACACTCAAACACACTGAAGCTGCAGAGTATTCAGAGCAAGTGAAAAGGAGAGCGCACCTGTTGCTAGGCAACCCCCGCCTCCTTGCTCACTGGCTCACTTTAGGCTTAGGGATACAAACAGACACACACACACATACACACAGAGGAATAAACAGTGGTAGCTCACTTTGCCCATTGTGTGCTACTTGTAGGCCCCAGGCCTTTACTCTGAAAACCCCCTCTCTCACCCAGCACCAGTTTTTTCCCAGAGAAAGGTGTATTTCAGACAAACTGTCTGTAACGGGGTGGAATGTGTTATCTTCAAACTCATTTGCATGTCAGGGAATATCTTTGTTCACCGACACTGGATGTCAGGGTGGCCTGTTTGGTAAACCCTGTTTTTCTGCTACAAACTTACTCTGACTCTGAAGTGTAAAAAGAGTTTCTATATGGAACAGTAACATGTTACAGTACTGCATCACACAAAGCAAATCTAAGGTATTGTGTTTCATTTCTTGGCACATGTAGTATTCATTGAAAAATAAATCCCACCACATTAATAATCTTTCCTTTTTCATATATTTTTTCCTCCCTGTTTTCATCCACATCCTCCTGCTCGCTGCATCATAATTATGTCTTTATTTCTGTCTCTTTCCTCTCTCTCCCACACTGTCTGTCTGCAGGCGGAGAACCTGCTGCTGGATGCAGACATGAACATCAAGATAGCGGACTTTGGCTTCAGTAATGAGTTTACTCTGGGGAACAAGCTGGACACGTTCTGCGGGTCCCCGCCCTACGCAGCCCCGGAGCTCTTCCAGGGCAAGAAGTACGATGGGCCTGAGGTGGACGTCTGGAGCCTGGGGGTCATCCTCTACACACTGGTCAGCGGCTCTCTGCCCTTCGATGGACAGAACCTCAAGGTCAGCAAGAGGAGACAGTGTGTTTGTGTGTGTTCATGTGCATTACATAAGCGCATGTCTGTATTCTGTGGGTGGTTGTAGTATTTGTCATGCTGGTTTCTGTTCCCTCTGCCCTACAGAATGCAGAAACTGAACTCAAGAAAGGGTGAATGTGTAAAGTCACTAAATGCCAAACCAAGTACTTTGTTTTTAAAGAGGTTTTGGTGGTGTGATGGAACTTTTTTCAGTTTAAAGAAAGATATGTTTTCTGTGAACTATAGTTATTCACACCACTTATCACACTGCATTCAGTCAGTACCAACATGATTCATTCTGGAAGTGCAGACACATTTTGGGTGGGCGATATGACATTGAATGTGAAGATATTGATATTAACATGCCTGCGAAACACCATCTAGGCTTTTTGAATATGCCTTTGCACTACCTCCTGCTGTGTGGAGTTTTGTTTAACACCTACATTACTGGTTTTACTATTTATTTAACAGATTGCTTCACTGTCTTCTGATTTCACTCCCTGATGTTGTAGCTGTAAAAGAATATATACATATATATGTATGTATGTATATGTGTGTGTGTGTATATATATATATATATAATGTGTCAAACTGATGCACTGACTAAAAAGGTGCAAAATGATAGTTTTACATCAGTGCTTCAGCACTTTAAAAGATTAATCTGACATTTTAGTTGGACTCGGTTTTGCTATTTGATGGACTTTTATGCAGATTCAGTGTCTGGCAGTGTAAGCTCCTTGAAAGCCTGTTTAGTGCATTACTCCAGTGTTAAAACCTGTCACTACATGCACTTACCCTTCAGTGTCTGATTAAATGGTAATTAATGAGACACCAACAGTGGGGTTAATAAAGGCCACTGAGGTAGATTGCAAACATTGTATTGCTGATTATTTGTGCCTTGTGGCTGACAGGGCTTGTGTTTGCATTACATTATGTTGAATTAATCACATTTTATAGATTGATGGAATCTGAGAAAAATCTAATCTCAATTGTCAAAACTACCAGAAAGTGTTTGGATATAATTTTTTGCAAATGTCACCGTCATACTATGCTGCCATAGCGTTTGAATCGTAGCTCCTTGAAATGCTAACCTCCTTTTGGTTAGCTGAATGTGGTTTAACAAAACTATTAATCATTTGGGGGTGTAACCGCAACTAATGTTGGAACTTGGCTAATTCAAGCCATATCTGATTGAACTCTGATTGAACTTTGAAACTCATCCAAAAATGTCCAACATTTGCACAAACATATAACTGAAAATAGATCTAGATAACTAGTCAAATTTTGTCTGCGTGTTCAGAGATATTTGGAGACTGCTGTTAACTTCCCATTCCTTTTTCCATCTCTAGGAACTGAGAGAGCGCGTGCTGCGTGGTAAATACAGGATTCCCTTCTACATGTCTACCGACTGTGAGAACTTGCTTAAGAAGTTCCTCATCCTGAACCCCTCCAAAAGAGGCAGCCTCGAGGTACACGAATGCATTGATACACAGACGCACAGCCCAGAATACTGACACAATACCCATCTCATATATTTAAATTGGTTAGACACCAAGCATTGAAGTGTGTTCAGTTTTGTGAAGTGTTACAGTTTGAAAAATTATTTCCTATTATTTATTTCTGCTGTGAGATTATTTTTATTTTACTCTCACATTGAACAAGACTTAAACTCCTTATATTTAACTTAATAAAACATGGCCTTAGCCAAAATGTAGTTATTTAATAACATTCAGACCTGATTTTGTAAATTATCAGTCTTCAGTAATATAACTGTGTGTGCTATACTGTGTACCTGAACTTGTTTCACCGGCTATATGTGAGTTTGTTGCTCAAGTGTAAAGTGCTTTTTAAAGGCATAGTAAATACTTGTTAGTTTGAGATTTATGAGTTACTAAATTTGGTTGCACTAAATGGTGGTTAAATGATAACTGTTTTAGGTAGAAGACAGGTAGACAGCAGGAAAGCAACAATCATGTTTTCTACTTGCATTGCCTACATTATAGTTGACATTAACATACTGTAATTTTTGGCTGATCTGTCTGTTTGACCTGCCAAATGTTAAAGCAGCACTTTAAAAATACTGTAAAGTCAAGCTTTAGTGTTGGAATTCAGTCCCGTGACTGTTTCATTTACACCTCACTACATCACCTCACTGACTGGAGTTAATTGAATTTGCATGTGAATAAACAGAGTGTGTAATCTACACAAAGAAACCTGATCAACAAGATTTATCGGACCCACAATTTGTACCTGACAAGATTTTTGGATCATGTCAGTCTCAAGGAGTGCATCCATAAATTTTGAAATTGATGAATTTGTTTCGCCATGTCTTAAATATAATGGCCCTCTGAATTGTAACACTCCTAGTTCAGTTTTAAAGGAAGATTCATTTGTAAATTGACAATAAATTCACCCAGCAAGGTCCATAAGAAAAACCCTGCTGAAGGAAAATAAATAACAGAGTAATAGTGTACTCTCCTCTTGTTTTTCTTCCCTTAACCTTTCCTCCCTCCTCCTCTGTTTTTTTTGTCCCTTTATCCTCTTTGACATCTCATGTCTCCCTGTATCTGTCTGTCTGGCTTGCTCCCAGCAGCAGATAATGAGGGACCGGTGGATGAATGTAGGCTACGAGGAGGACGAACTCAAACCCTACATTGAACCCCAGCCAGATTACAAGGACCCCAGGAGGACAGGTAGGCACAGGGACAGACTGGATAAAAAGATACATCTATTCCTTTCTTTACCCACACACAAGCACACTTGAGTACAATGTTCTTTTTTCCACTCCCAAACAAGGATAATTTATCTTTTGGAGAGTAATGGAGTTACAATAGGCTCACCAGTCTAATTATAAACTGTTTTTCCCGTGTGTGTGTGCAGACATCATGCTGCAGATGGGCTTCTCTCAGGAGGAGATCCAGGACTCACTGGTGAACCAGAAGTACAATGATGTGATGGCTACATACCTGCTACTGGACTATAGGAACTCTGAGGTACACAGTTTTCTCTCTCACACACTTTTATCTGATCTGTTTATTGAAGCTATCTCTTTATGCAGTCATATGGAGTTTAGAATAAACTGTCAAACTAACCAGCTCTTAAGAGTTCACCATTATATATTATTAAATACTGTATATTTTTCACTGAAGCCACCAGAGCATACAAGTTGCTGTCATCTCTGAATGTGACCACATATGTTTATACTCAAAACACATTATTCTTAAAACAGCATGCTGTATAAAAGCATTATTTTTAGTCCTTTGTGTTTGCTGTACTCACACCACAGTGTCTCTGTTTCTGGTCCTTATACACGTATTCTGAGCTGTGTTGTTTTTCCTTTTTCTCCTCAGCTGGATGAAGGTTGCATCAAGCCTCGACCAGGAAGTGATGTAAGCAACATAAACGCCCCCTCCCCGCCTCACAAGGTACAATGAGAACACATAATGTCTACTGCTAACACATAATGAGGTCTCCCAGCTCCTGCCAGTGACATAAGTACACTGACTCGACCACATTGTTTTTTGTACCAGAAACACCCTTGGCATCGCCTTTGATGTCATCTTGTTTTATTTGTTTGATTGTAGACCTGCACACATGTGAGCTACAGCAACCACTGCCTTCCTGGATGCTTGAATCTGGCAGTGTTTTTGGTTTAATGTTTGAACAGCTCTGTGGATTAGAGAGGAGAGGCTGTAAACATTGCATACTTACATCCCAATGTGTGTGTAAACACTCTCACATAAAGGATGCCGCACTCATCTTTGTGTCCGTCTTTCCCCTTTAAGGTACAGCGCAGTGTGTCGTCCAACCAGAAGCCTCAGAACCGCAGAACCACTGACCAGGGTGAGATTGGTGTGTGTCGGAGGGGAAGGGGGAGAAGCTGGTGTGTGTTGGGAGGAGGAAAAGTGGATGGAGATGAGGATCAAATTCAGTTTTGTTAAATAAGCATGACATTTAGTTAAGTAAAAGAGGCGGGGTGGGTGATGTAGAAAGGAGAGAGGGTGGAGAACAAGGAGGACATGATGGATTTAAGAAGAGAGCTGGGAGGGCAGACTGAATGATGGAAAGAAGTCGACATTGATTTCTAGAGTGATAGCAGGAAAGTGACAAATGAGTGGCAGAGCAGGAGATGATGCAGATTGGAAGAAGTGGGAAGAAGGTCAAAGGTTTGAGCACAGCAAGTGATAGCCTTTCTGATGCACTCTCTCTCTGCTTTTTTCCTAGGCTCCTCCTATTCGAAGAGGGGGGGGCAAGCAGACAACAGGACCGCAGTGGAGGATTCTGGGAGGAAGGGTTCATCAGGCAGCTCCACTACCAAGGTGCCGGCCAGCCCTCTTGTCTCCTCTGACCGCAAGAAGAGTGCCACGCCCTCCACCGTGAGACCAAACACCCACACTGCATATTTTTAGCACTGAGGTTTTATCAAATGCAGATTTAAATGGGTCTGTCTGTACACTGTGCATCCTGCATCATCAGTATTACCAAATACAGAAACAAATTCACAAAGACAAACAAAATACTGTACACGCTGTGGCTATAGTGAAAAAACAGCTTTCTCTGTGTGAGGGGTAGAAAAACAGACATTCAGAAACTGACTGTGTGTACTCTGTGTAAATGGAAAGTCATTGTTGCTTAGCATCAGCCATATTTTATCTTATGGTATGGACCAAAGGTCAAATCAAATGCGAGTTACTGTTTAAACTTATTAAAAATAAATGACCACATAACTGTACAGATCTTGCATACCACATGAAAGTGGAACTGTGCATCCAGAGGTTATGCAAGGTGGTTGTTCTGCTTGTTTGGGTTTATGGTCTGAACTTTATTTCGTGTTACAGCTGCATCATAGTTAAGTGATACATTTTTCTGAACCCATTAACTGTGTTCAGTTTGTGCATAGTTTTCGTCTTGATGTTGAGGGAAAACTATAGAGCTTTTTCGCTGCAGACATTTTCAGCTGTTACTGTGGGGAAGCACAGGTGTTCTTAATAACACAAACAATGACTCTATTCTATTTAAGTGTCAGTACACTATGACAGTGTGACAGTGAGCTGGCATGTCCAAAAGCAGGACCCTGAAACTAAAGCAGCCAAGTGGAATTTTAGCAATAACTTCATTATTTACACCTGTGCTTTTTCTACTGTGACATGTCAGAACGTCTTCAGTGAAAACCCTTTTTTTTCTCTGTGTCACCAAGCTCTGTCATCCACTCAGTTGGCACCAATTAAGAACCCCTAAGGTTGTATTAACAAGTGCCTGTCAGCAGTGTCAGCCAACAAAGAAATGTGAAATAGATGAAAAATGTGTTTCTGACAGTGTGTTGTACTTACCTTAATTTTGTCAAATCTTTCAAAATTTCCCTCAGTCTCTGACTATGTGGCACCTACCATCAAATGT
This sequence comes from Lates calcarifer, assembly GCF_001640805.2. Taxonomy (NCBI): domain Eukaryota; kingdom Metazoa; phylum Chordata; class Actinopteri; family Centropomidae; genus Lates; species Lates calcarifer. The sequence continues at coordinate 5,998,387 of NC_066846.1, forward strand.
GCTACAATATAAAACTTAGATTCAGGGGTCCTTAATAACTGAAATGGTGTGTGCAATTAAAAGTCACTTCACACCTTGTGTTGACCTACACAGTTGTTTTCACTTAAGGTCCCTGATAACAACATTTCCCAGAGCTGTGTGGGCATGTTCAAACTGAGTTTGATTGACATCTCTCTCACTCCCGTGTTAGTTTTGTTGAACCTGTTAGGGCGGGACAGCTGTTATCATTTTTATGAGTTTGTAGACTTCTGCTCTGCCCAACCTCCAGCTTATCTGTCAGAGTAATGGAAAACATCAGGTGGCATTAAATGACAAATCTGTAAAGAATACTGTGGTAAAAATGAAATGACAAGCTTAAGAAAAATGAATTTGTGACAGGACATACTATTAAGGCATAATTTATTGTGGATTAAATTAATTTTATGTAATTAAAGTCACTTGTCCTTGCTGATCAGTAGGCTTTCTCGAGGCGGTTCCAGGAATAATTTGTCACCTTTAATGTTATTTCTCCATTCTCCGTCCACTGCACTGATCTCTCACTGTCTGTAATGGTGTCATCAATCTTAATCATTGCTATATTTCTAATGTTCTTGTCAACTTCTTCTTCGCCCCCTTCAGAATAGCATCCTGTCCACCGGTACTGGTCGCAGTCGGAACTCTCCTCTGACTGAGAGGGCCACGCTGAGCCAGGGCATCCAGAACGGCAAGGACAGGTACACGCATAAACACACAATTACAAAAGAGAGATGTTCTCAAAAGACAAGGACAAGCACACCCACATGCAGTCGTTCTCACATAAACACACACTCTCTCACCATTGGCAACCCAACTAGTTGCTGTGAGGCAGCGCAGCTTCCTCACCAACACACACTTAATACAAACACACTCACTATGGTTTGTGAATGAAGCAGTCCCACAGCTGTCTCAGTGACTGAATCCCAGACCTTGGCTGGTACTCTCCAGAGCTCTGCCAGCTGGCTCAGGGAGGCCCACAGCCTTCCCCCAGGGTGGGGTGAGCCCTCCTGGACAGGGAAATCAGGCTCTCTTGGGTATTTAGGCCAAACCTCCAGTAGATTACAGATTACCCGAGATGGTCTGATGGAGGCCTGCCAGTCAGAGCAGAGCAGGGTTCGATGGGCACGCACAACCGTGTTTTCACAAGATACATAGTGACCCTAATATGTTCTTCAAACTCTAACCTTTCTTTCTGTTTCTTTTCTCTTCTGTTAATAAAGTTTTCTTCTTCCTATTTTCATAAAAATTTACTTTAACCTCCACCAATACTGTAGTCAATTAAACATGAAGTATTTATCCAAAATCAAACCATTGATAGGAGGGTAAGGATTTTAGCAGGTGCAAAACTCAACCTCAGTCTAAAACTAATAATCCTATAGTAATACATAAAAAAGCAGGTTTAGTATTTTTTTTAGAAAACTAAATAAATGTCAAAAGGTCTACCATTAGGTTTAGTCATAAATGAACCTCCATTCTTTTCCTCTAGTCCCTGACTTGATATTGCAGAATGTGATACTCCCTTTTCTTTCCTCTCATTTTATCCTTCCTAAATGTAATTCATCCTTTCCACTCTCCTTCTCTTCCTCAACCACATTATACAACTTCATTGTGGACAAAAAGGCCTTTTTGCCACATTGGAGTAGCTTGATTGTGGACACCATTAAAACGCACTTGTTAATATTAGCCGCTGTTTGAAGTCGTCTACATCGCTGAATTTGTCGACCGGGGAGTGTAAGCCTCTGGTGTTGAACACACCTCATGCGCGTCCGTACAACTACCCGCATATCACTCATGCTTTAACCAGTGCTTTGTGTGCATTTTCAAAAGCATTCAACATTAAGCCAAACCATAATCCCTACAGTTATGCAGTGGTCATTGTCATTACTGCTTTATTACTTGTTCATTTATCAGTTTCAAATGACACTCTTGTTCCCACCATAGTGTCCTACCTAAAACATCCATATTCAGTCTGATATATTTTATGAAAATTCAGTTGGTTATTCCTTAACACTGCATGGTAATGAGGTGGTCATTTGAGACGGCATTGCTTTTTTAGTACTGTGGGTCTGTTAGCCATGGTAGGCTCTGCTAACTTAGTGGTTGTCATCTGCTTTGATTTTAAAGTTACTTTATTTGATCATCATTAATGCTTTGAAGTTTGGGCTTTTATACTTGTTACACCCTCTCCCCTCCCCAGTGCTTCTTGTTTTTTCCTCTTTGTGTCCTTTTCTAATTTTCTTCATTCTGTCCTTTTTTATCTGCGTCTGAGCTCCTGTCCCTCTGGATCTTAAGTCACTCACATTTTCTTGGCATCCCCTCTCTTTTCTTTTTTCCTGCTTCCTTTTTTTGCTGCTTGTCTTTATATTAATCTTTCTTCTTTTTCTCCCCTCTCTCTCTAAGGAGATTAGGTCGACTTGTGATGGAATATTAACTCTTAGCAGCACTATATGGTCCCTGTACTTGTGTCTTAATAGGCTTACACATACACAAAAATATCTACACACACACGCACGCACACACACACACACTGGCTCTACACATACAAACTCATTGACACGCACAAGCTTAAACATACATGTCACACATGCCCAAACGGTTGCCACACAAACTGGGTTGTCCAGTGAATGCAGTTATTTTTCCATCACTAGTCGGGCTAATCCCTGTCAGAGAGAGTGTGTGTTATTCTCTCAGCTACGTGTTTGTTTTCTTTGTAATTAGCAGCTGTTTGGTTGACCTCTATAAATGTCTCTCTCTCTCTCTCTCTTTCTCTCTCTCTCTCTCTCTCTCTTGCTCTCTGTCTCTCTCTCTGTTTCTCTCTTTCTCTCATTGCTCATTCCTCTGCTCTCTCTTCAGCTATCTCTCCCCCTGTCTGTCTCTCTGTGGTGCCACTCTCCCCTGTCTCTTACTGTGTTTGTTTCTGTGTGTGGATAAAGTCAAGTTAGAGCTGTCATAAATGTGCAGAGCTTTGTAGCCCGATACAACCTTGCTGATTAAGAAAGGGTTCAGGAAATAGCCTAGGTTGTTTTGCTTAAGTAAAACAGGTAAAATATTCTTTGTTCCTGACACAGTTTAGATTGTGCACAGTGGAAAAGGACAGGAAGACTTGAAAAGGAGAAGTCAGGCACTTGACAGGCAGAAGTCACACGACAGGTCAAACCTATAAAACTGCAAGCTCAGAGGTCAGAGTGATCATCCCATAACAGGACAGTGAGAACAGCTTTATGTCCTGCCAAACATCTACTCGGCACCTTACCTGCCCATCCCTAATGTAGCTGTAAACTACAGCTAACCTTGAGTTAGGGCTGCAGTTAACCTTTATATTAACTATTCTTTAATCAGTATATTATTTTCTTGATTAATCAATTTAACATTTAGTCCATAAAATGTCTTTATACAGTGAAAATGCCCCTTACAATGTCCTGTTGTCCAGAGTGACCTCTTCAGATTACTCATTTTGTCCTACCAACAGTCCATAAACATTCAGTTTACTATCAGAAGACAAAGAAATCCAAGAAATCGTCTCATTAGAGCATCTAGAATCAGTGGTTTTTTGGAATTTGTGCTTCAGTTTGTGCTTAAATAATGACAATTATCAGAACTGTTGGACATTAATTAGTTGGTGTTTTTTTTCCCAGTATGTAAGCCTGGAACAGGGGCAGTTTAACTCATCAGTGAAATATTGGGGTGCCTTTGTTCTTTATGCTGCACATTATGTCACATTTCAGTCTGATTTATCCACATAATTTGTCTTTGAGTATGTTTTCAGCCTGTCTCTGACAACAGCACAGTGTGTTAAAGTTGGTCTTTTGTGCTCTGCCTTTTGTGTCAGGTAGATTTTACATGAAAAAATGAAGGAGGCACAAGAACACATTCATTCTTTGATTGTGGTTTGTGATTTCTTTACGTGGAGCCACGATGGAGCGACATTTGCAGCAAAAAAAGACCAACTTTTCTTCATTGTTGACGTCTTCTTCTGCTCTACGTGTTTTCTGTTTCTTTTTATGCCGCCTTCCTCTGTTCTTTCTCCTGTGTTTCCACTCTCTCTGCTCCCCCACCCCACCCTCAGTGTGTTTGATAAGTGCCGCTTCTAACCATGCTCCACCTCACCTCTCCGCCCACCCACACACAAACCCCGCCCGTTGTGTTTGCCTATGTGTGCTGGTATGTATGTCTGATTGTGTGACCTTTTGGTGTGTTGCTCACGTTTGTTGGCGTGTTTGCATATTTGTGTGTGTGTGTGTGTGTGTGTGTGTGTGTGTCGGGCGGGGCACTCCTCCTCTTCCTCCCCCCTCCTCCCTCCCAGCCTAAACACTCCGGGCTCCCGCGCCTCTACTGCCTCGGCCGCTGCCGTCCTCTCCTCCTCATCCTCGCGTCCCCGCCACCACAAGTCCTTGTCCTCCTCCAATCATCCATGCCCCTCTGACCTGCACGCACCACGGCCCAGGCAAGTCTCTCACTCACTCATTCTCTCTCTCTCTCTCTCTCTCTCTCTCTCACTCACACACACACACACACACACACACACTCAGACACATGCTGATAGCTCCCACAGCCCCCATCAGCTCGTACCACTTTGCTCAGCTTAGATCATCATCTTTCCTGCAATGGACAAAGAGGAAAAAGGAGAGCTGAAGAAGGGATGACGTGATTTCGTCCATCCACTGCTGCTACATTAAAGGGAAAGCACTTTTTGGGGGGAATAAAAACAACTCTTTGATTAGCTTTTAATCACATGGTGACAAATCCTGGCACACAGCAGTGAAATGTTCGCCAATATTTCCCCCCCAAAACTGTGAAATTGATCAAAGAGGTGGATTGTCCTCCCCAAAGAGTCGTTGTTTTATTCAACACAAACGGCACTGATTGCCAAAAAACACCTCACCTCCCTACATTCTCCCAACTCCTACAATTTCTGTATCTTATTTATTCTCAGATATTTTCATGTCTTTACAGTTTGTAATTGTCGTTCAGTCAACTAAAATTACTTGCTCCAGGACAAAATAAATACCAAAAAAGGATAGGATTCAGTAACAAAGTGAAAAAGACTTGTATTTGCCAGTGTATAAGAGGTGAAGAAGTTTCTGAAATGGAACATGTTTGAACTTAAGAGAAGTTAAGTCTGACCTGCAACAAAGATACTCCATGACACTATCTCATCACCATAGTGAGGTGTCCAACATTTCCAAGACCAGCTACCATAGATCACCAGTTACTTAGCAACAGACAGGAAGTAGACGGAGGAGCTCAGAAAACTGTACAAGCTTAACTCGTTGACGTAGCTTGTCTTTGGCCAATCAGTCCATCTCAATCCTCACATTTAACCAGTGAACCATGACAAAACAGTAAGGGCTCAAGAACAAGATGAGCAGGTTTTTCACCGTATGTGCCTCTGACAGACCAGATGTGTGTGGGGTTTTTTGTTTTACTTTGTTTCCTGGCAGGGAAAAAAAAGCAAATTTATAGAAGAGGCATTTGTGAACCAGCTGGGATTAGGTTTCCACACGCAGAGGTCTCAGTAGCTGATAAACTCTGTTCCAGCCACCCCTTAATGTAAGCTTGGTTTTTAGCTGGCTTAATAATAATGAGGTGTGCTGTGTGTCAAAACAGGTTGAACGAACAGGCATTACCTAGAAACTTTCTGTTGACATTACAGGATAAAAGAGTTGAATACTGTCATCAAAAGAATAATAAATGTCTTTGGTAGTACATGCAGAAATGTCCCTTTAGCTTTAGAGCTACTAGGACATCAGGGTCACAATGTAAACGGACTTGCTCAGGGAAAAAAACACATTATTCAACATATAAAATGACCGATGTTGTCATGTGCAGGTAAGTTTTTAGGCTGCCATAGCAGACCAGCTAACCAGCCATCTAGCCTACAAAATAGCGTCAGTGAGAGCCAGTGACCTGCTGCTGTCTGGATGTTGGTCATTGTCACTGTCATGATTATTACTTTATGTAAAGTAGGGCTTAAAATAAAGTGCTTCATGTTTATATTTTTAAATGGCTACAACAGTGTTCTCCATCTATTTACATGTTTGAACATCAGATAAAAAGGGTGAATTGTGTCTTTAGCAACTGTGTCGACGCATTAACTTTCCTCCCTGAGCCCCACTACCCTGCATAGTCTACCTGCAGACTGTGTGGGATAGTGCTAAAAAAAAAAAGTTCATGTTGGTCATTAAAAAAAAGATATATATAAGTGCAAGTGCTCTGGGGAGAATCAGACAAAATGATGTAATAGCTGTGTTGGTTCATGGTTCTGTGAAAACATGTATATTCTCTTGCATGCCCTGTATAGATAATTGTTCTTCATTTGGTTCTCTGACATATTGTGTTTGTTGGAGGGTTTTCCCTGGCTGGTAGATGTGAATTTCAGTCCTGTGTTAAGGAAGTAGAGTCCATCCTCTGTTTTTAATTTTTAAAGGTTTGCTCTCTTATACATGTTATGTAAACCTACTTTAATCATGAAGTTGCTTGGGAAAACCCCGTCTTCATTTATTAAGCGTTAACCATAACAACGTGACTGTGTCTTGTTGGTCATCTGTGTGAACAGTGTGTGGGTGTATTTGCTGTCTGTGCGCTTGGTTTCTGTGTGTTGTTTTGTTGGCTAGCTCCCCTGCTTTGACAGTGTCTGTTTCAAGGGTTACTTTGATATTTTGAGTTTTAGTCCTTTTCCTCCTTTTTTTCCCCCTGCCAGTAATGTGTCACAATACAGGGTGAAAGGTCTTTGAATATGTTCTTCAACTACCTTAAATGCCGTCTGAGACTGAACTGATATGCCACTTGCTCAGACAGAGAGACCCCACCCCCTTTTGTGACAGTTGTCTAGTGAAAAAAACCCCAACAAATGTCAGGCTAAAATTCCAGCAGAGCAAATGTCAAGGTGGCCCTCTGGCTGTATGTGGTTTTGTCTGCTCTATGTTGAAGTCTTGTTCTGTTGCATGCGTCGTTCAGCAGTGAGCTTGGGCTGTTCAGAACCTGGTTGGGAACGCTGGAGAGAAGGTACCACTCCAACACATAGACTGTACCCTGAGTGAGGAATAGGCACCTTTTCTCAGAACGTAGTCTGTATCCTTAAATCCTATTCATTCCTATTTTATCCAGCTGTCCCCAGATATCCCTCTGAAAAAAAAAATTCAAATACCATTCTCATTAATTTACATTTCTTTTATCAGCCTGTTTTAATGCACCAGTATTCATGTACTTTGATGATGCAAGCGATGCTGAGCACAGGCAGCTCCACATTTGTATAAAGCAGAGGTGCCATCTACTATAGGCAAATCAAGTGTTCCTAGCATGAAAATGACCTGGCTGTGCCATAAAGACACATCAGCCTTCATCAGCCTCATAACACACCACCTTCTAACACATCGTCTTTAGATGCTTACGGTCTGTCACTGCTTTTTTCCTTAAATCTATAAGTGACATTGGAAATCCTTTCATAGGTTCAAATAAATTGGAAAGTATTACAGATCTCTTCCTCTTAGTAAAATACATAGGTCCTTTAATCAACAGTCATTTTCATAATTATAATATGTCACACTAGTCCCCACTAATCAGCCTGATCCAGCCTTTCTTTCCTAGCATCTGTATTCATTGATGAGCTGTGTTTTTGTGTGTTTTTGTGTGTGTTTGTGTGTGTAGGTGCCTGTCATCTATAGTGGACAACTTGAGCATAACCACACTGAATTAAAGGGATATGCTTAAGCTATCAATCACACGGCTACACTGGCGACTTGACTGTAAAGCCTCCTCCTGTGTTTTGTTTTTCTTTGTTGAGTGTATTTGAGGTCTGCACAGGACCCTTTTTTCAGTCGTGTACCCACCCAATAACAGCATTATTGACCTCTACTGTGTGCTCCCACAGATGTGTCATCCCAGCAGTTCGGGTCACTCCTGCATACAAAACTGTTCAATACAAGCCACGTTTTACAGATTTCTCTTACACATCTAAAGAAATATCAATCACTGTTTGATAAACCACCTTTTACAAGATATGAACTTCAATGAAGCCTCATTATGTGATAAATCTTTGAAAGTAAAAATAAAAAAGCTTCCATGTGAGGCAGTGGCAACAAAGAAGATGAAAAACTTTCAGACCCTGTTCCTGCCTCTGATAGTTTATGTGGTTTACCAAATATAAAAAAGTTTTTAAGGTTAAAGAACCACAAAGATACTATTACAGATTATATGGGACGGCAGATGGAAGTTTCTAATGTGACATTTAAACAAAACTTTTGTAAGTGGCAGTGTGACTAGTTTAAAATTTGAGAGATCTGAGTGGCAAAGAGAGAGAATAACTTTTTTAGGGAAAATGTTGCATGTCTGCTTAACCTTAGCAATAACAGCCTCTCTGTTTAATTCATTCTGTGATGACAATGGTGACCACCCTCAACGTAAATATATCCTGCACCTGCAATTTTTGTGTTGCCATGCATCTTCTCAGTCCCAATGCAGCCCTCTACAGTGATTTGCCCTGGTGTATAAGTTTCTTTATTTACTCCTCTTATTTGCTCCTCGTGTCTCTCTCTGTGTGCACTTTGTGTTTGTGCTTTTGCCATTTCTGTTTGTTGTGATTGCCATCTGGTGCAGGTGTGCTAGTACCACACACTGGCACGGAAGATGCACGCACACATGCTTACAAAGCAAATGCAAGCTTTTAGCTCAGTGAATAGTAACAGTGTGCAAGTGTGTGTTTGTCTTTGTCTGTGTGTGTGTGTGTGAGTGTGAGAGTGAGAGAGAGAGATAGATGGAGGTTTGTAACATCTTGCCCTACGGCCGAGGCAAAGAGGATTAGCTGTGTGTATCTGCGTCTGTGTGAGCATGTGTCACTGACCTGATGTGGCCCAAAATTTTGTGTTGGCAGAGTGTAGGGATTATATGAAACATCAGGGTGAGCAGACATTGAACAGACATAGATACTTGTATGACCTTACACTGGGGTAAGTAGCACTTCAGGAGGAAGTGATTTTCTTCTTCTTCAGTGTTTGTCTAATTGTGTGTTCTTTTCTCACACCCCTCCTCTTCACTCCTGTCCCCACTTTTTATGCCTTTCTTTTTCCTTTCTTCCTATTTCTCTCCTGTATCACCTCCTACATCTCACTTTGTTCATCTGCCTCTTGTCTTCTTTTCCTTTTCATTCCATCCTCCCCATCCTTTCTCTTTCTTGCTTTCTGTATTTCTCGCTCTCTCCTCTCTCCTGTCCCATCTTTGTCACCCTGAATTCTTATTCATTTGCACCTCCTCTTCTCTGCCTCTTCTTCTGTCACACCAACCTCTTATCCCTCCAATCTTTTCACGCCTCTTTCTCCTTCTCCACATCCACCTCTCTGCTCTTTTTCACCCTCCTCTCTGTCACCTTTTCTCCACTATCCCTCCCTCCATTCCCCCCACCCCCCCAATAGTGCCCCACCTCAGAGGGCGCCTGGTGCCTCCCCGTCTGCCCACAACATCAGCAGCGCTGCCGTGTCAGACCGTACCAACTTCTCCAGAGGGGTGGGCATCCGCAGCACGTTCCACGCTGGCCAGCAGCGAGGAGCCCGGGACCAGCAAGGCTCCGCCTACCCTGGCGGGCCTGCGTCCCCATCACTGTCACACGGCAACAGCCAGGCCCGGAGGACACACGGTGCCACAGGGATTTTCAGCAAGTTCACATCCAAGTTTGTACGCAGGTGAGTGGCAGAAAAGAGGCAGGAGCATGAGAAAATGGGAGGGGTAAATAGTTAAGATTAAACTTTGTGGTTACAATGTGAGGGCAGAGAAGGGAAGTAACAAAACAGGAGAGGATATGGGGTAGAGGAAGAGAGTTTGTAGTTTTGTTAAATGCAAAGACGTTGTGATAGCAACCGTTCTATTTATTATCCAGCTACTTTGTAGCATAAGAACAGTTTGAAGCTTTTTTGAGTGTTGAGGTTTCACTTTAAAGCAGAAAATGAGTAGGTTTACATTATGAGTCGTTTCAAATGCTCATTTCCTCTCAGGAATGTTGTACTGTATGTCCATGTCATCACTGGTTTTCAGAGTATTTCTTTAAAGGGGCTGATCTCATCTCATCCCTATCACTAAACTGGTACTGATCTGTAACTCTGCTGAGAGTAGAAATGGAGAGGAAGGGAACAGCTGTGTCTTCTCTATAATTTTGTTTGGAGCTGTGGTGACTGAGGAGTAATTTTGGTTTTGGTTCCACATCTGGCCCAGTTTTCATCTCTCTCTTCTAGTGCAGGTTGCAGCAGTTAAACTACTCTCGTGGGTACCTGGTTGTAATGAAAGCTAAAGTTGTTTATTTGTGTTATTTTAATTTCCTCTCAAAGTAAAGTGAGTTTTCTAGCAGTGATAAAACTCCCTTTGTAAATACAGAAAGGTGGGAGAGAACATTGTGGTTATAAAAGAGGAAGGGAAGGATGGGAGGGAAAAGCCTGACTAATATAGTACCTACCAAGTCTTTACAGTGCCTTGTATCAACTCAACTGATATTAGCTTATTTTAGCTTTGAACAGAAAATATTGCAATTATATGATAAAATATGGCACTAGTTTTACTTGAATTTGATACATTATGGCACAAATGACCATTACGTCTATAATAAGATTTGCAGTGGTAAAAATTGTCAAATAATGCTAGTGAAAATGTTTTATTTGTAGGTAGTAATATTATTGGAAAATGGGGGTTTTGATGCCAAGTTTGTACCAACAGAAAGTATGAAAGAATTTTTTTTTTTTTTTCCTAAGTTTAATGATGTATAACAGCTGGACACTAGTTTGTAGCAAACATTACTCAAACAGGAGTAAATAGTGCCTTTTTACGGACTATGTTTAGCAGGGCATTAGTACACATTTGGTGCATTAGTGAGTATTAGCAGCAGCAGGATGTTGAATGTGGAGCTGAATAGTTTTTGGACAAAAAATATAGACTATCACCTGCCTTTTCCTTTAAATTACAATGCACTACCACTAAAATATATTTTATCATGGATAGACAACTTGTAGGCAGATTTTTACAAGGGGAAATGGTGAATTATGTCAGGCAGAAAGGCCAGAGGCATAGGGATATACTTAAGATATCATTCATTTAGTATATAATTGTTAGTGTTTGACCCAAACTATGCATGAAGGGTGATTAAGTCTGATTGTAGCTGAGTCAGGCAAGAGTGCAGAGGAGGCCAGAAGAGGAGCAGCGAGGCATATCATTATCAGAGGCCGTTGACAGGAAGTGAGGGTTTAAAGGTGACAGGAACAAGCGAGACTGAAAGAGGAAGGTCCAAATGAGCAGTGAAAGGATGAAAAGCTGAGCGGGTAAGGTTGAGATTTCCGTCTTCACTCCTTTGTCACCAAACAGCCCTGGAGGTTCATTTTGAATGCAAGTGTTGAAATGTGTGTGGGGAAGGGAGTGTGCGGTTGTATTTTTGGTTTCGTTGGATTTAAAAAAAAAACAAACAAACAGGATTTCAGAATGATCAAGTGTCTTGCCTGCATGCGTGGGTGTTGGTGTAGAGTTGGGGTGTGTGTGTGTGTATAGAAAAGGCGGAGGTACAGGCACAGCCACTCTCCAGGCCTCCCACTCAGAGATACTGTAGCTCCGTGGCGGCAGTATCCATGGTTACACCGGAGATATCACTTTTCCCTCAACTATAAATACCGCTAGTGGGGACACCTTGACACACATGCATGTATGCGTGCACACACACACACACACAACTTGGCGTGCTGGTAGGAAGTTGAGGTGGTGGAGACAGAGAGATGTGTGTTGCATTTGTACAGTTTGACCAAACACACACACACACACACACACGTATACACTGAAGCTGTGTGTTTTATTAACATATCATATAACCTCACCACTGCACTTTTTCACTGGTCTGGAGAGTGATGTTTCTCCGTCCTTCAAATACATTGGTGTGTTTGCAAGTCTGTGTGTGTGCGTGTGTGTGTGTGTGAAGGAGATTAAGTTCCTCAAAGTGTGTTTAAGATTAAGTTGTTGCTTAACCTGTGTTTTCTCATTTGAAATGTGTCTTTGTCTGTGCATAAGAGGTGGGTTCTATCTTTTTTTTTTTTTTTTTTAATAATCCTTATCACGTTTGAACTTTTCACCTCACAAACGCTTCTTTTCAGGATCACCCAGGATTGCTCTGTATGTGGAGGAATTCTACATTTCATGTTGGGGACGGGTGGGAGGGGGGTTGACTTTGTTCAGACGGGGGTCTCTTAATGGAATTTTCCCACAAAGCCTATTAAATCCCCCTAAGGTGTTCTGGTGTGCATTGAATTTTGTTCACACATTCACACCAATAATTCCCACATTGAAACACATTGAGACTGAATGTTAACGGCAGGAACACTGATTTTCTTTTTTGTTGTTGTTCATTTTAAATGTTGGTTTGTGCTTTGCTGCTTCAATCCCAAGTGAGCCTGGTTCATGTTGGACTTTTATTTCTGACAGTTTGCTTGAAAGTTTGCTACTCAGAGGGCAGCTTGTCTTTTACAGGAAAGTCATAAATATATACGTTTTATACATACGTTTTTTTCTCTTTCTTTCTTTATCCCTCTTTTGTTTTTGTAGAAATCTCTCGTTCAGGTTTCCAAGAAGGTAGGCAACATCCCCAACGTTAAATATAACCCCTTGATATATATACGTATATTCTCTTCCTCATATATATTTTACATATATATATATTTCCTCCCCTTTTGGTGTTTTGTGCAGCTTTTTGTTGAAATCTTCCTTTTGTGCCTTGAGCCTTATCTTTTCTCCTCCTTTTTTTTCTGTGGTTGGCCCCTTTTTTGAGCCTTCTGGTTTTGAGTGCCGTGTTTTGGCCCATTTTTCAAATTTTCTTTGGTTTTTTTTTGTTTTTTTGGTTTTTTTTTTAAACTAACTTCCCCTCACCCACTCACACATTTAACTCACTCACTCCATCATCATGCGGCACAATAACACCTCAACCCTCTTCCCCTTCGTCCCTCCATTGTCCCTCTCACCGACCTCTTCCTCATCCCCACCCCCCTTTTTTCCATTTATTTACCAGGTAGAGTGTGTGTGAGCTCGTGTCCCCCCCCCCCAGTGCCCCAGATTTAGGTCGACTTGTAATGGTGTGATAGATCAAACTGCTCCCTTCCTGCTCTTAACCCTTTCCTTTATTAGTTTTACATGCAGGTAATGTTGTGCCTGTGTTCAGCCTAATAGAGAATGTGGTCTCCAAATCTTAAACATTTCGTGAGGTAATGGTAAAAAAAATGTCATCCCACTGACCAAACTCTATATTAATTTTTAGATTTCATAAATATATGAGAAATAAATGAAGCACAGGGATTGGAAATGTCTGTTTAAGGTGTTATGTTTTTGTCTCAGCCTAGTTATATAACTTCACCCTGGAATTTTTAATGTTGCTAACCATTATTCCTGCTAACGCCACCTACCAAACCATCACCCATCTCACCTCTCTGCTGTCATCAGTTCAGTCGCTACAATTTAAATTTCCTCAGCCATAGAGACTGAAGTCGTGTTTTTAGTTTAGTTTTTTACTGTGGAAGTTTCTGGAAATCCCACCGGGAAGGTCGTGTAATAATAAGTCCCTGGCTGTAGCTGGTAGTTGAGGATGGAGGTAGAGAGGAGGAGAGGACCCAGGAGGGACGGGGCTGCAGTGTTTCTTAGGCTGCACTCTTTTCTGGAGGCTGCACTCTTCCTTTCTTTCATCGCTCTGTTCTCACTCTGGCACTGGCTCTCTAACAGCAGCAGCAACAGAACTGGATGGCTTTGACCTACTCTGGCTGGAAAAGACCTTAATGCTGTGAACACACACACACTCACACAGATGACACTTCATACAGATACATATTTATAGATGTATATTTGTAGTGATACACCCAGACATTTACATAAACACAGTCTTTTCCTCCATGCTCATGTAGATATGTACACTATATGCAGATGCTAAACACATGTTGACACATTGATATTTATTTATTTACACGCTGTACCTACATTTCACAACTACATCTGTCACACACACTTGATTTTGTGTGAGTTGGCTGCTTCTTACCAGCAGGTAGAGCAATTTCCTTTAATCTGAACCATTGCTCCACCTGCTGGTTGGAAGTTGTAATACCATTATAATATCTTAATGTTGCGATACCCCTCAGTTTTGATTTACAAGTAGGAATGCCTATAGGCTATTTAAGGATTCTCATACATCATGTAGTTTGAAATATGAGGAGAACTATTTATCTATAAATACATGGCTAATAAGTTATAATATTTTCAAGTAAAAAAAATAGATTGTAGTTCTATTTATTTACAGCATACCACATGTAGTGGACTGTGCATGTGAGGTACATTTGGTATCAAATAATCATTTTATCAGTCCTTTGTTCTCCCTTGACTTCACAATGCCCCCATTCTAGGAGCCATTTTTCATTCCTTTGTGTTTAGCTAAATCACAACTGGGCCATGCAAAATGGCACAAATGATTTAATTTTACATTGTTCACTGATTTACCTCTATTTTTATTATTTAAGAAAGCCTTGTTATAACTTACTTCCACTCCTCCCACTTGTCATCTCCCATGTGCTCTATTTTTAACCATGTTTTTGTTGCAGGAAGTACTTTACATGATGTTTTTGGTCATTTCTTTAAATGGGGCAAAACAGGAATGATACCTTTTCCCTCAGAACGAATTTAAAACCATAAACTGTTGAATTTGTTGTGTGTGTCTTTTTCCATCCACTGTCTGCATGTGTTTTGCTCTTGTCTGTCTTTGTTTGTTTGTTTGCTTTTTTCCCTTCAGTTTGTCTTTGTGTGTCATGTCTGTTTGTATGAGAGAGAATAATTGTGTTTGTGTTAGATTTGTGTCATACAGGCTGCAGTTACAATAATGCTGGTTAGGTCAGGGAATGTGTGTGTGAGTGTGTGTGTGTGTGTTAAACAGCCTATGTGTAGGTCCGGTGTTACTAATACAGGTTTTAACCCAGTGCTTCAGCCACAGGACCCACCCTCACCATGCCGACCATTCTGTTCCAAACCATTCCATCCTCATCCAAAATGTCCCATTTCACATTCTGTACCCAACAGTTTATTTTGTTGGAAAACATCCCATTCCATTCCAAGCCATTCCATTCTGTCCCAGCCTTTTGGAAATACTTAAACTCTGCTCTAAAATGAACCATTACATTTCTTGTCCATTTAATTTGGACGAGCATGTTTTGTGAACTGCTCTGGACTAGTTTCAGTTCAGTTCAGACCATTCTGCTTCATTCACAGCCCTCCACCTTGTTCATCACCTTGTTTTGATCCATCCTGGAACTGGTTGCACCAGTTCTTTGTAAATTCCATGTTAGCCTTGCTGTGGAGCTTTATGAATCACTAAATTAAAACAGGTTGCACCACACAAACTAGTTCTTTGATTAGTAGAGATCAGCTGTTATGAAATATTTACACCTCCTAACTGACAGGTGTAACTGTTGTTACTTAACTGCCAAGACTGTTAGCTTGCTAATATATGACCTGTTAAGCTAAGACTTAACATTACATTTCCCTGAAATAACTCAAATTCTAATAATGTAATGCAGTTACCAGATCATGTCAGTTAGGTTAGCAAACCATAGGAATACAACAACCTCTGAAACATGTTATAGAATGTGATGTCACTTCCTGTTTATGTAGCTTTTGATTTGACTTTGTTAGTAGCCAAGACACTACGTGCTTTTTACTGGTGCCACCATATTTAGCAAGTAATTAATACTAATTAATTAACAAAATTTGGAAGTACTAAAAGTAGTTACAAACTCAGCAAGGACTTCACACATGATCTATGTTTAGCATTAGCAGTGGATTTACAGAAAGCTGGTCCATCTCAGTCCTGTTCTTCACTCATCCTCTCAAACCAATCCAGCACTCACGTCATCTGCTTAGCGGTGGAGCTGTAATGAAGTGGTTGCATAGAGTGGACTAGCACTGGGACCTTAAGCAGCTGCTGTAGCAATGCATTGTGGACTGAGACATCCCCAGGTGGCTCTGGACTTTGAATTGAATTTGAATTTGAGCAGCTGGAGCGGAATTAGATATTTGGCATCAAGACTTTAAGTGGTCGGATTGGAACGTTCAGTCGGGCATGGCGAGCAGAGGGACTGTGTTCAGCCAGCTGATTTACTATCTGTTTAAGAGTCCAGATGTTGCCCCTAGCCCTCAAAAAAGACTAAACTTGTGTTGATTTTTCTCGAGGAGTCCGTATGAGGGAGAGGGTCGGGATGAGGGGAGCAGGTGAGATACAGAACAGCCCGAAAAACCAACAAACCCTTCAAAACCCCCCCCCCCCAAGGCTCTACCAAAAACCGCCTGCCAATCAGTAGACTGGAGCCAATCAGTAGCTGATTCCTGAGCTTGTTGTGAATGGCTGGGAGAGGTGGGGGGGCGGGGGGCGGGGCTGGGGTTGATAATTGGTTGGTGATGGTGATAACGGCTTAACCAATCAGGGTGCGGGGGAGATTAGCAGTGAATGGTAGCATCCCAGAGAGTTAGAGTGATGGTGTGGAGGTTGACCTGCATGGCGGGATGTGAGTGTGTGTGTGTGTGTGTGAGAGAGAGAGAGAGAGGGGTAATCAGAATCCAAGTACCCAAATGTGTGTGTTTGTGTGCAGGTACACATGAAATACACAGTATCTCACAAACATACACTCAGATATAAATTCATACTCACCTTTGTGATGAGAGACGTGTGCACACAAACACACACAGGGGGTACTTAAAATTTTTGCTTTTTGTCTTCATTTCCACAACCTCATCATCTCCCTCTTCCTCTCAATCCTTCCTCTCCTTTCCTCCCCCCCTTTTTTGTCTCTACTTTTTAAAATAATTCTTACACTTTTCCTCTTGTTCTCTCTTTGCTCATTTCATCCTCCCTCTTTCCTGTTTCCTTCCACTGTCACCTCTCTTCTCCCTCTGTTTCTCTCCTCCTATCCTCTCTCTCATCTCCTCTTTATCCGTCCTTTCTATCTTTCTTTCTCCTGTTGTTCCCCTCCACCTCTCTCCTTCTCCATCCCTCCCATCCCCTCCATTCAGGTCCATGCTGAGCAGCACAGTGGACAAGTCGGAAAAGACGTCCGGCGGCGTTCTCTCCTCCTCTTCCAACAACGATGAGAACAACTCCTCACCAGGATCTGGTAACACTGGTAGGTCGAGTGTTTTTTGAGTTTGTTCCACGCTAAAATCTCCTCCATCATTTTTCGCCCCCTCACCACTTTCCTCCTCCTCCCCCTCCTCCTCCCCTCCAGGCGGCACCGGCACCCCTCCGGCCATCGCCAGCCAGAAGGACTCAGCCAAGCCGCGCTCGCTGCGCTTCACCTGGTCCATGAAGACCACGTCGTCCATGGAGCCCATGGAGATGATGCGCGAGATCCGCAAGGTGCTCGACTCCAACAGCTGCGAGTACGAGCTGCGCGAGCGCTACATGCTGCTGTGCGTCTCGGGCAACCCGGCGCGCGACGACTTCGTCCAGTGGGAGATGGAGGTGTGCAAGCTGCCACGGCTCTCCCTCAACGGCGTGCGCTTCAAGCGGATCTCGGGCACGTCCATCGCCTTCAAGAACATTGCCTCAAAGATTGCCAACGAGCTCAAACTGTGAGTGCGGAGGAGCAGCGAGGAGAGATGAGATTAAAAGGGTGGAGGTCGGAGGTGGTGGTGGAGGGGATGATAGCGAGGATGAGGATGATGCTGTAGGTGGGGTGGGGGGGGGGGGGGCGCTGCGGAGGTCAGGAGGTAAGCTAAAGGGTGGGATCACTTTAAAAATAACACGATTGTTGTCTGGACAAAGGTCTGGAGTAGGGCTATCGGTTCTCTGAGACTAGAAAACGTTTCTTTTCTAGAAGTTTTGTTCCTTAAGTTCTTGAGGCCCTGCGATTAGAAACTCTGAGCTGATGTCCTCTGAGTTGTGAAGTACTTACAGACCGAGGTCTTCTCTCTCCCTGCTGGTTTTTTTTTTTTTTTTTTTTTTTTTTTTGGGGTCACGTTCTACTTAGACGTTCCACTCTTCTGCATGTCCGATCTGCTCTCTCTGTTTTTTAGGAGTCACACTTTGATCACTTTGACCACTCCTGTCACTTCTTCCTGCTATTTATTCCATTTCTCTGCACGGTTCTGCTGCCAGGTCTTTTTGGGGGGGGGGGCTGGATGGAGGGCAAAGAGAGCGGAGGAATGCTGAAAAAAAAAAACTTTCTACTTTCTCTCTGAATGATTGACAGAAAGTTTGGAGCCTTATTTTGCTGGAAAACTCAAAGGATTTTGATTGAATTTGTTCTGATTGTCCTCCAAAACTGAATGGACTCCAACTGAGCCAGGACTTTGGCTGCTGAAGCCCACTATCTGCCACACACACACACACACATACACACACACACATACACATACACACACACAAACTTACACCTACAGATGGATTTTGGATGGACAAACTCTGCTGTGGTCAGTTAAAGGACCCTCTCCACCCTCCACCCTCCATCTGCCCACCCCAAACCTCCCCTCCCACCCTGAAACGAACTTCTGATCCATCCCCCCACCACCCACCTCCCTCCTCCCCTCACTCATATACACACACACACAAACACACACACACTCTTCACCTCCCTCTCTCCCTCTAATTTCAAACTGAACTCAGCACAAACACATCCATCTTTTCACCTCGTCACTCCCTTTTTTTTTCCTTCCTCATTTGTAATTTCTCTCCCGCCATTAAGTCCGAGGAGGCCAGTCAAGACTTGATGTCATCATTGATCACACGGGCTGCAACTTTTCAGTCCGTACTTGTACTTTTTTTTAAAATTTAGTTTCTTCTTATTTTATGGCTTTTAAAAAGAGTTGTGCACTGGAAAAGAGGGGCATATTGGAACCCGAGGGGGGGACGGACAGAGCTGACGGACGGGGGTCGTCGATGGATTTTATGTTGCCTTTCTCTGAAGAATTAAATTTGGGATTTGTTTTTGTTGCAGCACATAAATGCTCGGATGATGATGAATTTATTTGTTTCTGTTTTTTGTTTTTTTTTAATGTTGGTATCACTTTGGTAGGCATCACGCCTTCATATCCAGATCGTCAACCCTGAACCGACACATTTCTTACCCCCCCCCACCTTTTTCTTTTCTTCTTGTCTTTTATTTGCCTCCCCCCCATCACCCTCCCTTGCTACACATGTTCCCAAAGAGCAAACACACAACAAAAGGTGTCATTGGAGTATGTAACAAACAGTATGTGTGTGTGAGAGTTAATTATAAAAGATCACTGGAAAAAAAAAAAAAAAGAATCGACGACGACAACGAATGGTGAATTATTTTCTTCTACTTTTGATTTGATAATATATTTTTGTGTCGTTGAAAGTTTTGGGTTTGTACAGATTAGGATTTTTTTTTTTTTTTTTTTTTTCTTTTTTTCTTTCCGGGAGGGGGTGGGGGTGGGGTGCAGAGGGTCACGTCAGATCATATCATTTGCTGCCTTTTCGGTGTAGTGCACCTTTAACACACAATATACACACACACACACGTGCATCTAACACCCAAACACAGCTCGTAGTGTTACCAGATTAAACACACAAACCCCCTCCCCCCTAAAGTGCAGGAGCTATCGATGTATTTAATGATGATGATGATGATGATGATGATGATGATGGTGGTGGTGGTGACGACTACTGCTCGTTCATTTTTTCAGCCATTTTTATTTTTTCATCTCTGTTTTGATTCTGTTAGATTTTTCTTTTTTTAAAGGCCTTATCGGTCCAGAATGGCTTGAAGCAGAGACAGAAAGCAGGAAAAAGACTTTTCTGTCAGAGAGTTTCTCATATCAGACCACACGTTCGCATTCACAACCACAAACCAGAAGAAGTCGCTTCCTTTTCTCTTTCTCTTTCTCTCAGTGCGTTTGTTCCTCCGGTTTGTCGAAGCGGAAGAAGAAGAAGAAGAAAAAAAAAAACAACACACACACACACACACACACACATACACATATGGGGTTAGAGAACGGGGACAAGGCTGTCCCGTCAGCTGGTTGTACCTAACTTAACACTTTTCTTTCTTTCTATCACAATGACACACTGTCGTTTTATTATTATTTTTCTTTCAGTTTTTAATACGTCAGATTTTTCTTTAAAAGTTGATCATTGTATTAAGGTGCTGGGTATTGGATTCTAATTATTATTCTGGCTGTTGCTGTTATATTATCTCTTTCAGGGTTGATTTTATTTGACATTATTTCGTTTTACATTGCTGTAATTTACATTGATTTTAAATGTGTTTTGAGCAAACTGTAACTGTAGTGGTGGGTTTTGGGGTTGGGAGGGTTGATCAACTCCTGACAAAATGTATTATTTGTTTGTTTGTTTTTTTTGTGCAAAGACAAAATGATGAAAAATTACAATGATAGTAATAAAAACAATGATATAATGATAGTTTGACTCTGAAATCCATGATGTGTAAAGTAAGATAAACGAGTGAAGTTACACGACCTTCTGCTCTTCCTAGTTCTCTCATTCTAATTCTCTCCATGAGGTCCATTTAGTAGCTGTAACGACGCTCTCAGTCTAATCGCTCCATCTTCATCAGAAGGAGTCGACGCCAGTTTCCCTCTGCTCTGCCCAAGAGTCAGAATCAACAGGGCTTAACTCCTGTTTACATGCTGTTGAATATTACTCGTTAAATGTCCCTCCCTGTTCTCTGTTGTCACTCCTGTTCACATTTTAATACAATGTGACACTAATGCCCTGAGTACAAGTGAAAAAGTAACTGTAGTTACAGCCTCACAACCCTCAGGGGGAAAAATAGAATTACTGCTCAACTAGCAAAAGTTTGGAATCTGAATTTTATTTTATTTTTTATTTGTGGTTGCAGGTTTTATAAACTGATAATCTAGACTTTTTAGGACGAAGCTCAATGTTCATTCTTGTCCTGGGGGAAACAAAGCTCAACACAAGGTCCATTTTGTACTTGTTCTGGAGATTTCAACCATATTACATGAGCTTCATCAGCAGGTTGAGTTTGCTCAGTGGTCATGAATTGTCCAGATGCTCTAGTTTGATTGTTTTCTATTGATGGTCATCATGTGATATGACAGCTCCAGAACAAATACTAAATATGTCGTTTAATTTTTTTTTTTTTCAACTGTTTATCCATTTCCAGTCATATCAAACCTCTACCACAGTGTTGATGTCATGTGCCACTAGCTTTCAAAGCAGGATGTGTTTTTGTTGAAATGATGGTTGTGTTTTAGTGTAAGAATGAAGGTCAAACGTGATGTCAGTTGAAATATTTGGCATTTGTATCAACTGGTGCCTGAGACTGGCACAAGGGGGCGCTGTGAGAGAAGCTCATCTGACAGTCCCCTGTGCAGGTGTGGCAGTCTGCGACTGTCACTTTCAGGAGTGCAGTTATGGTATTTATACGTTACTGTTACAATCTCACACTTCTGACCTGAATTTCAGTGTAGGATAACAGTAAGCAGGTATACTGCACTGTGACTGTCAGCATTAATCATGCTGGATTAACGTATTAGGGGCCCCTCAGATCCTGCAGGTCAAGACTTTCTGTAAATTTCTGGCACCTCAGAAAGTCTTGGAGACCGGGTCAGAGACTGACAGAAATAACACCCTGCACACTGTCACTGTCACTTGTGCCCACTTTATTAGTTTTTAATATTCTGAGGTTTTATTGAGCAGAAAAAAAACACTCTCAGTCTTTGCACACCTTTAAAGCTATTTTATGTCTGCCCATTGTTTTCTGTTTGTTTCTGTTAACAGGCTTCTCTGTGTTAGACGGGCTCCTCCACTCACTGTTGCACAGGTAAAACCCAACAAAGTGCTCGAGTCCCCAGCCCTGCTCAGGAATGTGGGAGCTGCAGGTAGCTGAAACTGTTGGGAGTCAACAGATGGTGTTTTCACAAGACTTGGCACCTGGGAATAGATGATGTGCACATGAAGCTCACACTCTGTGGTGGTACACTATACTGTAGACTTGTAGGTGTTAGATATAACTCAGATTTTCTTTCCTGCTTTGGTGGATGATGTTAAATATAGTGTGTGTGGTTAAACTACGTCAACATTAATAACTTAACAAAGTACTATTTGGTCATTTCTTTATTCTAAAAAAAAAGAACATCTGTCAAACATCAACAGTTCAGTTTCCACAATGTAAACAACTTCTCACATCCAGTACACACAAGCAGTTTCTGACACAAAAGGAACAAATGGAGGAAAACAAGTCCAAGCAAAGTCAAAAGGCAAAGCCACTTTAAAGCCAAATGTAGCGATGGGGCGCTTCGATTCCCACTCAGTGCCGCGTTACAGTGAACGCTGAAGGCCTGTGCTGACAGTGACGTGAGACTGTGTGAAAGCAGCAGCACTGATCAGTTTAAAGAGCATGTGATCCCACATCTGCTGGAGAAGGCAGAGACACACAGGCAGCTGCAGTGTTAGAAGCAAGATTCAGCATGAGACTAACACAAGTAATGAAGGTGTCACTGAAAAATATTGTTCAGTTACATTTGTTCATGACGTTGCCTGATATCACAACCTTAAGACGAGTGAGGAGCATTTCAGAGGCAGAGAGCTGCACTGTGGCAGGGCAGGGAGAGAAAATGCAGCATCTCCTGACAGATCATCGTCTAAATTAATTCACTGGTTGATATTACAGCAGAAACTTCTTCCATGTGCCCTTTGACCCTCTGTTCCTGGACAGAGAGAGAGCTGCCTTAACTGGACTCAGAAGGCTTCACAGAGACGTCATCACATCTTTGTAAATCTAACAAAATCATCTCAGCCAACCGGTCGTATGGAAACGTTTAAATGAATAGTTAGTCGCTGTCTTGCCTAGAGATAGCTGAACACTGACATATGTTAAATGAGGCTATCAGCAGCAGTCAACATAAAGACTGTGGACAGAGGGAAATACAGGCTGCCTCTGTCCAAAGGTACCAACTCCTCTGACCAGCTCCTCCAAAAACCAATAATTAACATGTTGCATTTCATTCATTTAATCCATAAAAGCAAAGTGTGAAAACCACAGCCCCTTGCTTTAAGGTTTAGCAGGTGCTGGACTGTTTCTTGGTTGGGAACGAGTTGCCTGGCAACCTGCAGAGACTCGAGGAAAAGAAGTAGAAATAGTCCAGCTGTAAGCAACAGCAAAGTTCAACTTGGAGTTTTTTGTACAAATGAAACTAAAGAAATGTGTTATTTACAGCATCAGACGTGCTGTTGGGTTGATTTTGTTACCTTTGGATAGAACCAGCCTTTTGCATTGTGCTAAGCTAAGTTACGACCGTACAAAGACTCCTCTCTGATGCTCAGCTAACCAGAGACAAGGAAAAACAATGTGGGACAATGTGCTTTTAAAGCAATAACAGACTTTGGCAGAACATTTCCTTTTCTTCTTCAGTGTACGCAAATCTGTAGGAGGTCAGAGAGAGTCATCCCAGAAAATGTTTAGTTCAGCTGCTCTTCACAGCGACCAGTGTTTGGGGTTGACAACAACTGAAAATCTCCCTCATAAGGAACAGACATAAAGCAGTGGGACTTCAACACTGAGCCAGTGAAAAGAAGCTGTGGCAAAATGTCTGGTTGAAATGTGAGACACAGTCCAGTCACACGTGTAAAGGCTCTTTTTCTCCTTAGTGCTCAGTCAATAATTATCATCATCATAATAATAAAGTATGCACTATCTAAACTACTTACAGTCACTAACTGCCTATCTAGGGCTCACCTTTAAAAGTCTAGTCAAAAAAAGGAAAACACTCCAGTAAATACTAGTAATACATGGCTATGAGAGAAGAGGGAGAGGTGTGAGCTCTTGCTCTTCTTTTTCCATTTTTGCCCAATTCTGAACCAACAGTTCCAACTGTTAAAAGCCGCAGTGATAAACTGGCAGCTCTGATTACAAAGCTGTGGGTTTCTTTGAAAAGGTGCCTTCCCGCTCGTCTTTGAGGGTCTGAGTTTTAAAGCAAAGCTCAAAAGGAAAAGGCGTATTTTTCTTCACGTCGTTTCCAACCATCCGAATGATTTTCTAATATACGCGACCGCTCAGGAGGAGGAGGAGTGGGGGTTTGGCTCAGATGTGAGCAACGCTTCCTCCGTTTTGTCATCTTTTCTTTCCCTTGTTTATTTGTCGTTTTTTTTTCCCTGAAGGCTGTTTGGATGACTTGATACTTGCCCAGTGGAACCTACAGTATAGATATATATATATATATATATATATATAGTGTGTGTGTGTGTTCAGTCACACTCCTCTGCAATCCAGATGTTCAACAGTTGCCATGGAGACGAGCAGGTGGGTTTGCCCTCTGTGGTCATGGCTTTCCTCATCAGCTTGATGATCCAGTGTCTCTTGTTTTGTTCAGGGAGGTGTGTGCAGGTAGTATTAGTTTTGAGTTCCCAGTTTTGTGTGTGTGTGTGTGTGTGTGTATGTTACACTAGAGAACTATGGTCTGGAGGTAGGTGTTTGTCAGTACAATAAGGGGCTTCAGAGGACTGCTTTACAAAGTGGACTTGCTGAGGGGGCCCTCACTCTTTTCCTGATCATGTGATGTGTCGTGGTCCCAGGAATGAAGGCTAGGAGCGATGGAGTTACAGGGTGGAGGAATTTTCTCTGAGAAAAGAGACAGCATTGTGTTTGTGTGTTTGTCTGCATGCTAATTTGTGTGTGTATGTGTGTGTGTGTGTGTGTTACTACTCCTGTTATATGTGTGTGTGTCATCAGTGCGAGTTGGACTGCTCCACTTTGAGGCCGACCAGCGACGGAGGCATCTGGCCCGCTGAGGAGGAGGAGCTGGGAGGAGAAGCCCTGAGGCTGGAGTTCCCGGTGGAGGAGGAGGAGGAGGAGGTCACGGCGGGCCGGATGAGCGGAGGTGGAGGGTGGTTGTGGGGCGCTCGGTTCTGAAGTGGCCGTGTCTGGAGAGGAGGCGGCTGCCGGAGGAGGCTGGGGGGAGCTGAGGGAGGCGCGGGGCGCAGCAGCGGGGGAGGCTGGGAGAGGGAGGATGGGGTCTGGGTGGAGGAGGGGGGAGAAGAGCCGCCGGCAGCGTCTGAGGGAGAGTCCTCCATTTTGACCTGAGGGGGAAGAAGGAGACGGAGGTGAGGGAGGAGGTTCAGCAGAGACAATGAAAGAAGATGAAGTGAGAGGAGGAGAGAGACGGGTGGACAGCAGTTGTGGGAAAACAAAAACAAAAAGGAGGAGGAGAGAGGAAGAGTGAGCAGAGACAGACGACGAGGAGACGCAGCAGACCACACAGGAGAACTAAATATTACAACCACCTGCTCCTTCTGTTAAATATACTCATGAGCTCTGATAGATGAATTTCACATTAGTCACACAGAGCTGATAAAGCTCTCTGAAGTTCAGAGAAAGCTGAGTCATGGACTGTGTGTGACTCAGCATCAAGTTGATGGTCCTGATAACGACACGGACCTCGTATCTTTAAAGTTTGTCCCCATCTTAATTTTCAGTATATTGTACTGTGTGACAGTTAAGTCAGCACTAAAGACACTTTTTTCCATTTTGTGTCTCCATCATTCATTTACCTCTTCTCCAACTGTTGTTAAACTTTAAACAACTGTCAATGCTTCACAGATTTTTCAAAATACAATCTGCTAATTAAGGACAAGGCTGAGAATAATTGTATTTTTATTTTTGACAAATTCCAAAAAAAAAAAAAAATTCAAGCCAATAACCAATAGTGTGGTAATAGATACACCTTGTCCTTTGTGCCACAGAGCGTCATTCAAAAATTATTAATACAAATGTGTGTAAATCCGCAGCTGAAAATAGTCCCCAACAAATGTGGTTTCCTCCTGTATGAGTAGTCTTCAGCTGTTTGGGGTAACACTGGACCTTTATTAAAACTGAAAAGGAAAATTCCATAACCCAGCGTTAAAGATCTATGTCATCAGTAGGAGCTAATGGGTTTTTGTACTGAAACACACTCTGGTCAGCATTTTACAGGAGTCTGCAGTATCATGCGTGTCCTCTGTCAGGCCTCACCTCTTCCTCCTCTGCGCCTCCATCTGTAGCTGCTGCAATGTCCTCGCCGCTCCTCCTCGGGTCTCTCTGGTCCCGGCTGGTGGCCACCTGCTCGGCCGCCCACTCCCTCAGCACCTCGTCCAGGTTGAACCTGCGCCGGTAGCTCACGAAGAACGAACTCACCTGAACCGAGACGGGAAGGCGGAAAGTTAGGGAAGAAATGAAGGAGGAAAGAAAGTTGTGCTGCTTTCAAGGACACGGAGGCTGAGAACAGAGGGCAGAAGACAAATGAAAGGAGGGATAATGGAGATTATAGTTGTCCTATAAAGAAAAATGGTTATCTAGACGTAGAGATGAGGAAGAAATCAGAGAAGAGATGAAAATCTGATAGGCAGCTCACTGAGAGTAAAATGCTGGATGGAGGGTTAAACTGAGGTCAGAATAAGAGATGAGAGAGGCGATCTTCACAAATCTTCCCCTAGTTCAACACCTGAGAAAAAGAATGCTCACCTGAGCTGGTGTTTTGGTTCCTATCACCTCTGCAATGGCTGCAAAGTCTTTACCATAACGACGGATAGCTGGAAAGGAGGCAGAAGAAAAACATCAGGTTAATGTTGTGTCTTTACATCACTCACAACCATTTCAGTGCCCTTCAAAGGGCTGAAGAAAAAAAAACAGTTGCTTTCTCTCTGCCTGTCAGAGAAATGGTGCAGTGTGTATGAGAGGAAACACAGGAAGAGTGAATATAGAGTGAGTCGGCTTGTTGATGCGCGTGTTTTACTGTTAACCTTCATCCGAGGTCGGCTGCCTGAGTGCACCTGCTCTTTTACAGACCTGACCTGCTTCACACTCACATCATTACACACATTCATATCCTTCAGCTCCTGCTCCCTCCTCTACTGTTCGCGCAGCACAGCTGCAGCTGATGGGGGGTTAAATGCTTTGTCCAAAAGCACACTGACAGTTTTCTCTTTAAATTTCACCTGACCTGAGGATTAGCAACAGAGAGGTTCCTGCAATTCCTAATGTTTCCCAGTGAGTTAACTCAGTGGTTCTCAAACTGATCTAATTGTAACTGACAATTATGAGAAACCTGACCCTCATGTTTCATGAATGTTAAACTTTGCCCAATTTGCCAGTTTTCAGATAAAGACACAACACTGTCCTGCTACCTGCTGAACTGAAGGTCAACACAGACTTCATCATATTTTCGACTTGCACGTTTGCTCGGTGAGTATCGCCTGTTTCTCATTTTCTAAAAATATGTCTATATTAATAATTTACACGCCATGTTGTCATTTGAATAAATCTTGCTTACATGGATTCAACTAGAACTGTGTTCACAAAAATCACTGCATTATTTCACTGTTAGTGAGAGTAGGACCATAATGATAGTAAAAATAAGTAGATTTAATGTGTTTGCCATTTTCACTTGCTGAGTCCTGTGTTATAACATCTGATAATAATTGCAGGTAAATGGTTCTAATTCCACATCAGTCATTCACAACTTTATGCTATTGCGTGCCACGGCATGCAGAACTGTGTCCATAGCAACAAACATTACCAGCCCTCATCAGCCATGAATCCTCCTCTGAATACCCCTCACTGAATGTCCCTCTACAAGACAACTGTGTGTGTTTAACTAACAAAGTGTTGTGGACACTGAGCTGGAACAGATGCAGCTTCACATCTCCCATAGCTTTAATTCACTTTCATTACAGATGGAATCTGAATCCCATTAGCTCCTATGTATCTCAGTTGCATCAGATATGAAGCACTAAGAAGACATACACTAAGAATACAGAAACAAAGGCCAAGTTCTATTGTACTGCAGCTCAAATGAAGCAGAGTTAAAAATGATATGATCTGCAGAGGAGACATACTGTTTTCAAACAAGAGAGACAATTTGCTGAGTGTTTTTGTCATTTATTTCTGCTTTCGAACATAACTGCATGAAGTGACATAGCAAATTAAGTTTTCTTCCTGTAAATTCACTCGCTTGTTTCCTCAATTGCCAATCTGTCTTTCATTCAAGCCCTTGTTTGCACGCTATTGCTCTTTATCTCTCTTTAGACTAGTCAAGAACTTCATCAAACTGCCTATTTTCAACCTAAATTAACACTACAAGAAATGCCCTCCTTTAGTCTGACTATCGATACTATTGGCATAATGTATTCCCTGATTCCTCCAGTCAAACACAGGAAATGTTCCTGTGGTGAGAGCAAGATTATTTTCTAGCCAAGGCTACAGCAAAGTATCCAACAGTGGCTTCTGGAGTAAGAATTCAGGAGAGATACTGTATGCTTCTACAGTACTGCCACATGCAGTACAGGCAGTTCCTGTGTGTGGAGAATATGAATATGAATGTGTCTAACAGTCTGACTTCTGCCTGTGAATGTGAGGTAGGAAGAGGAGAGCTAGCAACATGAGGTGATTCTGTGGGAGGGGAAGGAAGAGGATGCTGCAGCCTTTACTCACCCTGCACAGCCAGGAGCTGCTCCTCTGTGGTCCAACGAGAGTTCATCTTAGGTGTGGGCTGAGAGACAGAAAAAGGGGGAGAGAATGTGAGGGAGGTAAAGTATGTGGAAAGAAAGAAGAGGAGAGAGGTGAAAATGACAGCATAAGAGCAAAGAGCAGATTACGACTAATCCCAGCCCCACAAGGAGTGAAATTATATCTGGAGGGAGATGGGGAAGCGCAGAGTGAGTATATTAAAGAGGAGAGGGACAAACTCAGGCGAGATCAGAGAATACAGTGAGGCAACAGGAAGGAAGATGTACAAAGACAGGGGTGAAAAAAGAAAGCTGTACAAAAAAGATTTACCTCAGCAGGTCTGAAAGTGTCAACACCTTCACTTAGGCCCTGTTTCAAACTACTGTTGTTCTGTTTAATAGACTGAACCTGAGAGAGAGGAGGGGAGGAAAGAGAGGGGACAGTGTAGTAAGTTAATTGTTTTTGGCTGGTAGCACTGATGCCACTATCCAGAAATCTGCAGCTGAGAGTACACAAACAAAGAATCTTCTGTGACTTTAAACATTCAGTTAGTCACCAGGATTGTTGAAGCAGGTGCTGCAGCTTTCAAATGTAAACAGGAACAGTATATACAGTATGATTTTGTGGTAATGTTGTTCCCAGCTCTTCCCACCCTGAATGACCTGTAAGTTTCTTGCACCTCCCCCAAACATTTATATACTGTAAAAATCAAAGCAACTCCTCACTGAAACTGAATTAATTTTCGTGTATACTCTGCACAGAAAAATGTGACAATTTATTATGATATTGTTGCACCATAAAGCTCTGTAGGAGGTGTTACATTTACACATTTACAGACAGTTCCATTGTTCCAGACACAGAACCCTGTTGAATTCATTGCAAATAGAAGCACAGGTTAATTAGACCCTCAGTGTATTTTTGTGTATAATCAGATGATGTGATTAAAGGCCAGATTACAAAAACTCAGACGTACTTGTCTCTTGAGTGACACCAACTGTGTGTCCAGCTGTCGTATAGTTAGCACCCCGGCATCATGAGAGGCTGACAGGGACATGATGTCTCCCTGCTCCAGGTGCATGCCTTTGGGTGGCCTGCGGCGGGCTCTGAGCGGGTGGTGGCGGTACTGAGCCCCAATATTCTCCTTCTTTACCGGCCCAGAGCGACTGGGGGTGGCCTTGTCGGAGCTGGTGCTGCTGGGGTTCTGTTTCACTGCCTAAACAGACAGAGAAATCGCACAAATATTAGAAATCAGCTTCAGGCAGAATGATAGATTTTTATAACAACAGCAACAAGAGGGCAGCATTACATTTATACATAATAAATGAAGCTGAAATTGAAGGATATAGCAAGCATTGATTTGGCTTGCCTGATCTCCTCAGGGAAGTCATGACTAATAAAAAACAAAAATGTGTTTATATAAGAATGCACACACGCTGTGTCAGTCAAACAACCGCTATTAAGTTTTCTATTGCTCACCTCTTTCTTGGTGTCAA
This sequence comes from Lates calcarifer, assembly GCF_001640805.2. NCBI lineage: Eukaryota > Metazoa > Chordata > Actinopteri > Centropomidae > Lates > Lates calcarifer. Next base: position 6,028,355 of record NC_066846.1, read on the forward strand.
TCTCAAAGTCACTGTCACTGCCAGGGTCTCCCTCCTCCATCTCATCATTACTGCAAGGGGAAAAAAAGAAATTAAAATAAACACACCCATGCCAAAGATTTGTCCATATCCAAGTATCTAAATTAGAACAATGTTTGATTTAATCAAAAATTATTCCAGAAATGCTCACAAATGTCAGCTGAAAATGACAAGAAATACTTTCAAAAGATCTCATTTATATTCATGAGGTTCTTGTTTCCCCACGATGACATGATTATCCAGTGTCATTTAACAAAGGAGTTTTGTAAAATGTCAGATCTCAGGTGAGTAGTTTCTGAGAGAACTTAATGGTTCCTTTCTGCTCAGTCCTTCCTCTAATTTTCATTCTTCCCTCAGTCCATCCCTCTATTCATCCCAGCCTTCTGCTCTCCCTTCATACTTAGTTTCCCCCAGGGGAGATTATTAAAGTTTAATGGTTTCTCATGCCTGTCATCTTTCTCTCTCTTGTTGACCAGCCTCCTGGCCTGTCGGTCCATGACTGAGGTCCTGGTCCTGGTCTTCTTCCAGCTGTAGTAGTACTTTACCAAGCTGGAGATCAGCTTGTCTGGAAGCTGTACACAAACACAGACAATCAATAAACTGGGTATTAAATATTAAAAATATTTCTGATAACGACAGTAATTCCTGTACTAAATGTACTAGCAGGGTGTGTGTTATTCTGCAGGTTTCTCACCATCTGCTGGATGCGGTGGAAGCTCTTGCCGTGGAAGCTGAAGGCCTGTTCGAACAGTACTTTATCCTCGACCGTCCACTCGTCTGGAAAGGGAGTGAAGTTAGCGAGGTCGGCCAGTGAGCGCTCCACGTCGTGTTTGTGCCACAACAACATGCCCAGGGCCTGATGGACAGAGGCAAGGCCGGGAAATGGGGGAGTGTGTCAAGTCAGAAATAGGACAAAAAAGAGACAAAGACAAGAGGAGTAAAAAGTTAAGCTGCTGTAAAATGTAGGAGAAATTAGGCTAAACCTTTTAAATATAAACATATCCATGTAGTTTAAGTTTTTAAGGAAAATATGGAAAGATGAAACAAACCTGCTCCATGTTGTATCCATGTTTCTCTTTAGCCATCAGGATGTACTCGTCCACTAAAATAAAGAGAGAGAAACGGAAGGAGAAATGGAGAGATGAGAAATACAAAACCAGGTGAAGAAGGTAAACAAAAACAGGGAGGTTGAGAAAGGAGAAGAGCAAATAAACAGAAACAGAAACAGAAAAACATTCAAGAGTGGGAATATACATAAATTAAGGGGAGAGAAGACAGATGGAGATTAAAAGACCGAGTAAGTGCACATAAAGAGGCAGATAGAATGAAAGTCTTAATTGCTACTGTCCAGTCAGTATATAGGCACTAAAGTGAATATAAGGTAAGGTCAGCTAGGGTAAGTGTGTGTATGTGTGTGTGTGTGTGTGTGTGTGTGTGTGTGTGTGTGTGTGTGTGTGTGTGTGTGTGTGTGTGTGTGTGTGTGTGGCTTACACATTGCGTCAGAGAGCTGACTGTTGGGACACCACACCAACATGCTCCTTTGGTCCTTCTCATTGTAGCGGGTTGGACTGTCTGGTAATGAAAACAAAACCAGACATTTTCAGACATAAGATCCTGACATGGAGGTTACACTTACATCTCAATGCCTCTTCCACTGCCACTGCATCATCCACCATTTAAAATCTTTGAACTCCCCACATATCTCTCCCTCTGTGATATTAACTTTCACTTTCTTCCTCCCTCTTCTTTGCATGTTTTATTCTGTCTAAACTGTTGCGTCTTCATTAAGGGGAAAGGCAAGGAGGAGACAGGGATATTTGAGTCTGTGAAATCTTTTGAGGATTCAACACCTGTGCATAGCCAAAATCCAGATGTCAAGCTAGAGATAGGTATGACTGCTCCTACCCTCTTCTAGTGCAATCTGATTGTTGTGGGACAACTTCCTCTTTTTCTCTAGAGATAAAGGTAATTGTTTTCCCAATGTTCAGCCACTTTATATCTATTTTGATGGTTTGAATATTGCAGAGCTAACCCTTAAAGAGACCCTTACTGCATTGTGTCACAGGTAATATCAATTATTAAACACACTTTCTAGCTTTTAACACTTCAACTCCATCTTTATCGGGTTAATTTAAGGCCTTTAACCCACAGATACCTCCCGTATTCTGTCAATCCAGGCTGTGTACAGGAAGCATCATTGTAGTGTACGTTTTTGCAATTTTCCACCTGATTCTTTGCAGCCTGAATGACTGATGCTAAGATTATTACCACGAGATGAATGACTGTTTTTGTGCCTTTTATTCCCACAATAAACTGAGTGATTTAATATCTGCACCTAGGGGGAGGAGAAATCATTTAAGACATTTTGCAAAAGTTTTCTTCCCCTCTCTCCACTTTCCTGGATTTCCATAGTAACACTGGTCATTTGACCTTAATTTCTCTCATCATCTGCATTCCCCTACTTCCTCCATTTCAATGTCCTCTACTCACCTCTATGTCTCCTTCTCAGCCCTGATTTCCAACCTCTCTTTATTCACCCCTTTTCATTTCTCTCTGTCATCTTCCTTTCTCCCATTCTTTCCTCTGTGCCAGCTTACCTGGTTTGAACTCTGGGATCTGAGCCTGGTAGTCTCCTCCCACTCTGATCATACTGTCTGTAGAAAGAGACACAAGATGACCTTGAGTTTCTACAGCATTTCCAGAGATGAGAGAGAGATGGATAAAGTGCAGTAAGGATAGAAGAGGATGGGAGACAGATATTCCAGTAACAAGACAGAAATTTCCCCCTATCTGTTAAGACTTGTACCAGGCTTCACTATAGGTTTGCCCTGTCGAGGTTCTGGCTCAGCAGTAGCAAAGTCCGTTACATGACCACACACAACCTTTTCTCAATAACAAAGCACTGTATCAGCATGACCGTTATGATGTCCAAAACCCCCCAAAAATAGAAGAAATAAAGTTGTCTTCCACCTAACTGAGTACCAGAGGTTTGTGAGAAAACAAGCAATGTCTGAATGTGCCGAAGACACATTACAACACAGACGGATGATGACCAATGGTGGTCCAATGGTTAGCATTGCGTAAACCCTGGACAAAAAATTCACCAAAATAGATTAATATATTTTTTTTAAAGTCCATTAAATTTAATAATCTAGTTACTAGTTCTTATACACTGAAATTAATATATTGTGGTATCAGGGTTAGCGGAGTTGATAAGTGCTGCCCACTAAAGCAAAAACCTGATTGTGACTGATTAGGCTATTTGTCTCTATTTTTAACACTTCTTTAACTTGCAAATACTCAGAAGGTTTTCTTTGCCAAAGACATGCTACACTGATACTGTATACTACTGCTAACCAAATGTATCATATAATCAATCCTGACACAGCTCATCTTGTTATTCATGTATTTATTAGATGACAGTTTAAACAGTTGCCTCAAGTCATTAAATATAAGGCCTTTACTGTGCAATATATTGTCACTGCTCTATTTCATATTTCATAAAACTGCATTTTTTTTTCATCTTTTTTAAGCACTCTTTCCAATGAGGCGAGGCACATCCACTATAAAAAAACTGCAGGAAACCCTGAGGATATGTAATTAGTTTTAAACAGTGCAAAACATTCTTAAGTCTTCATGTTAAGAAACCGCCTGCAAATTGAATTTACTGTTCGACTTATTTGGGTTTTTGAACTGTTTGGTTCTACTATGACAGCAGGAAGCTCTCAGTCACTTGTCTCTTTATTCAAGAGAACAATTAAAATTCAGAAATAGCATATATTGTGATAAATATCACTACCTGCACACTACATTTTCATCGATATCGCATCCCAATGTGAGAAACCCACACAGTTGGAGGAAAACGAAAAGAGGGAAGTGTGACAGCGGATGGCAGACATTAAGTAATTAGTGGTGTGGTGAAGCTAGCACAAAATAGAAGAGATGGAGAGAGGGTGGAAAACGAGGGATGAAGAGAGCCTATGAGGGAAGCGGGGAAGCAGGCCGGGAGGAGGAAGAGACAGATTACTGTTTCCACAGGGACAGAGGACAGGAAGGAAGGAGAGGGGGATGATAGAAACTGGAGTAGATGGTAAGAAATGGGTGGAGAGAGGCAGGAGGGGGAACATAAAAAAAGAAAAAATGGATGGAAGGAGAGACGGAGGCAGCAAAGGAGACACTGAAAAAAAATGAGAGAAATGACAGAGAAAGCTGACTGAAAGACTGAAGAAGGATGGAGGAGGTGGAGGCAGGCATGAATGTACTAATCTGGGTGGTAAAGTGCCTTTACAACAATCCCTAACTATTCCAGTTTTACTGCTGTGTTTGATCTAAAAATGTGTCCCTAGTCCATGTACAGGGTGAGATAATAGTTACAAAATGAAAGATCAACAGCAAGTCAGTGGGTGAAGGAGAGAACGGAGGAAGGAAAGATGTATGTGGGCAGAGGATGACAAGGATGGAAGAGTGTGGGAAGGGGGTGGAGGAGAGGAGGGGACGACAGAGCAGAGCAGTGTGCAGGGACTAAAGAAGCACTGCAGCAATGCAATGAATGCAACCAGAACAGCTACCATGATGTATCTGTACAGTGGAGAGGTCTGTATGTAAGAACACCTCACGTTAGAACAGCAAACCCTGATATTAAGAATCTGTATGTTAAATCACTTCTTAACTTAGGCAGAGAGGTCAGTATAATATACTTCAGTTTAACGTGTGTGTGTGTGTGTGTGTGTGTGTCTCTACCGTGAGCATGTTCTTCATCACTGCTCTCCTCCTCAGAGTGCGGCTGGCTGTTGCCGTTGGTTACGGTCTTGGCTCTGCTCCTGGACAGGACCCCGGCCCCCGAGCGCTCCATCACTGAGGGCATATCTGCAAAAAACACACAAACCCTAAATATGAAATTTCTCCACTTACACCACCATTCAACAATATCCCTGTCTTAAGTATGATTCAGTCTCCCATTAAACCATCAGTTAACTCTTTTTTCAGTGAGCTGGCTGCGATGTGGGTTCACTTGAAACCCTATAAAACCTAATTCACTCTTGTAAAGTAGAACGGCACCTTATGCTGCTATTCTGGAAGAATTCCCATTTATTTTCCCTTGAGCTTAGTTTATTTTCCAAACATTGGTATACTGTATGTACACCAGAGAACTCATTCACACACTCAACTACTCAGTTATCTCTCACTGGCCCTCATTATCACTAAATAGCTCTCAGCATCACCTTAGAACTCACAACCTCTCAAATCAATGTGACCTTGCGCTGATAACAGTTGAGTGGAAAATCAGCCGATGAAGATGCCATGACATGGTTTCTATTTGTTGGCTAAAATACATCTTTTGCTAATCGCCAGATTCCAGCTCAAGTTTAAGTTCTTATCTTCCTCTGCCAAGTGCTGACCTCAAGAGCACAACCACCCACAATCCACAGGAACTTCTGCAGTTTGTTCATCACAGGACCCAAACTGATTAACTTTTTCCCTTGTTACTCTAAACAGAGTAGCAGGTTAGTGAGCCGGATTATGATTTAAAAAACATGAAAGCTTAAATGAATAAGAAAAATCATCTGCAATGGTTTTGTTTAACAATTAGGGATGCAGCAGCAATCTGACTTTCTCTGCTGATACCACTGATCACTGATCCCTTACCAATATTCTCTTTTTCACATATTTAAGCTCTCCAAAACCTCACTGCATGGAACTCACTGGAATCATTGTAGTGTGAGGTAACGTAAGGCCAGGGATAGCTGTGTCACTAAAAGCTGAGCTGACAGCCAGCCGTGACTGAATGAATGGAACTGACAGCAGCAACAATGAATTTAACAATGACACAGATGAAGAAACTTTATTTAATGTGGATCGATCACATGATGGCTGATACCTGATACCAGATAGCGATCATACAGATCAGACTGGTTCATACCTATGATTAACATGATTATTCATTTTTTGTCATCTTACAATCAAAAAATGTCAAATGTTCCCTTGTTTCAGCTTATTGCTGAAGATTTGCTGCTTTCTTTGTCTTATGTGATAATGAACATTTTATGCAGAAGTCACTCTGAGCTTTAGGAAACCAGGATTGGCAATTTTACACAACACAATATGATTGAATATTTAAGAAAATAAGCCTAGGAAACACCACCTGTCACATCAGTTTAGAGTTGTGGTAGATTAGCAGACTAACCTGACAAATTTTGACAATGAAAAACAAATTGATTTTTCCAGCATGCTAACATTTCCAAAGCTGAAGCTATTAGTCAATTAATTGATTAGTTAAGTAACATAAAATGAACAGTTTTGTTGATAGAGAAGTCAGTTTTGGCATTTATTTAAGCAAAACCTCCAAAAATCCTCTAAATATCTGCTTGTTGTCTTGATAGCAAAATAAAAGTATCTAAAATGAAAATGGTCACTAGTTGCAAATTTTTGTGCATATGAAAAAAACAAAAAAGTAATGGTGCTGACCCAATATTGAACAGGTCTTTGCATATTCAATTACATTATTAAGACGCCCAAACCTGATGTCCTGTTTGAGTCTAACATCACTTACAGTCTCCAATATGAACAATATGCATCACAAAAACCAAGCCACATGACCCCCCCCCCCCCCCCCCCCTTAAAAGCCAGGGAGAGCCCACGTATCTACACACACAAGCACACAAATGCACGTCTGAAAAACAACGTGGATAAAACGTGCCATGGATAACATGAGAGCCCTCCTGCATGAAGGGGGCTCTCATTTTAAGTGTCATCCACAGTTATATTATTACGTGGCCAAGCCTCGTTCTCTCTCGTTCTCTCTCTCTCTCTCTCTCTCTCTCTCTCTCTCTCTCTCTCTCTCTCTCTATCTATCTCTATCTCCGGGCCAGAGAGTCCCACCACAGTTGCACAAAAGACTAGACGGTCAGCTGAGGACACAGCTCTACACGGCAGAAAGTAACCCATCAAAACTCCTTCCTCGTACACAAACAGCGCCGTTACAACCGACAGGTGACTACAAACAAAGGCATCGAGATCTGGGACAGTTCAGGGTACAAACACCGACGCTTACACTTGCTTTCTGTCGTCATCACATCAGCAACTTCATCTCCAGTTTCCTAACTTGAAATGTGGCCAGAACAAAGCAAGGACGCGGAGTTGTGTGACAAACGGGTTCAGTCACTCATATTAAACATGACCGGTTATGCTGCTAGAGGGGATAGTGGGGGGGATCTTTACAACCCGAGAGATTAAATCACATCTACCGAACCCCGGGTAAACAATACAAGTGTCTGAGGCCTTTGTCTATCGCTGCTGCCGGTGGCCCCCAAAACTACAACAGCTGCTTCCTCTAACTTCACTGAAAAAGAAAACCACATGTCCCAAACCTAGACGTATCTCGGTGTTTTTAAATCTACCTCAAAGTACTAAAGTTTGGGAAATCGCTGAAGCTACAAGCCACAATGGATCTATATAATCCCGCCCCGGTTCACTTTCAGGGAGAGTTTTTAGGGGGCTGTGGTAGCCTCGGACACTGCCTCGGGAGCCTCGAGCTCTACCAGAATAATCAACTTTTATGAGCTTTACGAGTAAATACTTACATACATAACTGCTAACTCGGTAGGCAGGGTCTATTTGTAGTAATAAGTATTGCTCAACCATTTACTCATGCTTAGTAATTATTTTTCACAACCTCTAACCAGCATATGGAAAGATTTTACAACTTTGTGTCACTTAACTTATAATATTTGGAAATCAGATACGATTGTGCATTATGTTACTCAAAAACAATGAACTCTACAATCATCGTTTACTAAGTTTATTGTAATGTAATGAAACTCTATTCATTTTTTCTCCATTATACATTTCTCAATGCACTTCTCATCTTTGATGCACCATTTTTGACTCATACCGACAAATAACGTTGACAATAATAGTCCTAAAGTGACTAATACTATGCTCATGGACTTCAGAAATAAGTTTAGAGTGGCCTTAAAGTGACATTTTTGTAAAGGGAAAGGTAATATGTTATATTAGTATGGGGACCCATTTTGAGCATCCCTTCATAATTTTAAAAATACTGGTTTTCTATAAATTAGTTAGTTCATTATTAAACCTCACCAAAAAGATGAGGTGGTGAATTCGCACCCGCCCTTTATCTAAGCCCCGTTTGTTAACTAAATCAATATTTTCTCAGCTTTCCTGAGCAGTTATCTGTGCGCTGTGTGTCAGACTTTGAAGTCCTTTTGTTTTCCCCACGCTTACGCTGCTGTTACTACTACTAACGCTACTGTCTGCTTCTGCTGGCATGGAGTAAAAACTCACTCCTTGGGTTATTATAACTCTACTAGGTGGTCTGTTTCGGGACATTTAGCTGCAAACCGCCACAGTTTGAACGCTCGAAGTAATTCCTGGTTGCTAGACAATAAAAAGCAGGCGACATTTCCCCCCTCACCAAAGTGCAATCTGAAGTCAAACCTAGTTGGTCGTTGGGATGCTAACGTTAGCCAGTTAGCTTGCGGCTAGTACCCTCGCGTTACATTAGTAACGTTAATAGTTGGAAGTCAAGATAACAGTAACACTGTACCTGTGTTTCGTTTCTCTCCGCTTTCCCACACTCAAAACTTATCTGCGCCTCTGTCCGCGGTTTATAATCCCCTTGGAAGTGCTAAAAGATAACTACTGGACTTAAAACGGCTTAATTCTTCTCTAATTGATGAACACAGTCAGTACAATGAAGTGAACTGCATGGATAGATGGAAGCAGCCGTGAGTGTGAGTGTGTGCCGGGGAGACGGACAACACCCGGAGAAAAGTGAGGTGGACATCCGCTCGGGTGCGTTCGCCTCTCCCAACCAGCCGTTTGGATTGACAAAAAGTAGTCCCGCAAAACTATTAAGTGAAACCTACTCTTGGTTTGGGATTTTTGTCGCTTAACATATCATTTGGCACATAAGAATGCCCTTTCTAGCTCTCCTTTATGAAAGTTTTTGGTAAAAATATCTTTTTAATCTGCTTACCTGCTAATTCACAATATGATTATTATTTACAGTTCATCTCGTTTAAATAGCAGGAGGAAGAAGAGGTGGTTGTGTTTTATAGAAACACTATCTGTTACAGACTCTTAATCTGCCATCTATCAAAATCCCATAAATTAGGGACTACTTGCCAGTGTGTCGGCGGAGGGATTCGTCAGCTGTGCATCTCCGTGCTGAGCCAGGCTGTCCAGACTTGTACTGATGTATGCATGGTGGAGAAAAGGGCAGGAGAGTGGGGTACAATTGAACCGAGTGTGTGTGTGTGTGTGTGTGTGTGTATGTCCATGTGTGTGTATGTGTGAACGTGTACGCGTGAGAGAGTGCACGTGTTTTCAAGAGCGTGCGTGACATTGCCCGTGACCTGACAATGACTCAGATAAATAGCCTCAATGCACTTTCCATATTTATTTTTTTATTTAAAATGTCGAACAATTCATAGAGTTCTGCCATGCGCCTCTGTGTATGTGTATGCATCTGTCCATATGAGTGTGTGTGTGTTTGTGTGTGTAGGTGTGCACAGGTGGAGGAGTGTGTGTGTGTGAGCAGAATAGGGAGTGTTTTAGTGATAGCTGAAGCAGGGTTTCTCACACCTGATGCTGGCAATAAGCACAATAACCCTCACAATATCACACACCTAGTCTTCTGTTACCTTCTCAAGTGCCTGCTGCTGACATGTAGCAGCCTGTTACACACTCCTCCAGCTTTTCTCTCTCTACTTTCTCTTTGGCATCACCACCTCCCCCCCCCCCCCCCCCCCCCCCCCCCCCCCCCCCCCCCACCTCCTCTTTATCATCCCAGTTCTCTCCTTCCCCATCTCCTCTGTGATTCTGTGATCTCTCTTGTTTGTCATCCTTTTTTTCTCTCTGCATTACTGCTCCCTGCTCCTTTCTGCACCTCCTCTATTTGCCTCCTACTTATTCTCTCCTTCCTTTTGCTCCTCTGTCTTTCCCGTTTCCAATACTTTCTCCCTCCTCCCCCTTCCCTCCACCTCCTGAATATCTGCCCTAATTCCCCCCCCCCTCGCTTCTCTGTCTGACTGATTTTTTTGTTTCTCCTCCTCTCTCCTCCTCTCCCTTCTTCTCTTCTCCCCGTCTCCCTTCTCCCCCCCATCCATTTCCTTTGCCTCCTCCGCTTTCCTCCCCTCCTCAATATTTCTCCCCCTCCCTCCCCTGCTCTTTCACACCCCCCTGACTTCCTCTCTCCAGTGATGACTCCTCTCCTGTGTCTTTCCTGCCTCCCTCCCCTTCCTCCTCCTTCCTCCTTCATCTTCTTCCTCACCCCTCCTCCTCCTCCTCCTTCTCCTCTTCCTCCTTCCTGTCTCCCTCTCTCATGTTGCTTTCGATTTCAACCGTGTGTGTGTGTGTGTGTGTGTGCGTACGTGCAAAGTCTTTCCTTCCCCTCCCCCCATCCTCCCCCTACGGTGACACAGTAAAGCAGTTTCGCTACATTCACCTCCATTCACCCCCCCCAACACACCATCCCCTACTCTTCCTCCCCCTTCCTCTTCCTCCCCTCCAGTCTCATTTTCACCCCTGCCACCTCCTCACCTCCTCTCCTCTCCCCACACCCCCCTCCCCTCCTCTCATTAGTCAGTGTCCATGGAACTCACCATTCCACTGTCTCTCCTCGTGCTCAGTCCTCCAGTCCCTAACACGTCCTCACTAATGAACAACTGCTACATCCCTCCCCTCCTCCTCCCCCTCTCTCTTCACCTCCCAGCCCCCCCCCCTTCATCTTCCTCCTCCTCTTCCTCTCTCTGTCCTCCCCTCTCCTCCTCCTCTGTCCTCCTCTCCATTCGTCACTCCGTTTCTCTCTCTCCCCCTTCCCTTCTCTCCTCTTTGCACTCGGTTTCTCTTCGATCTTTCAGAACTCAGTGTCCCTCCCACTGTCCCTTTAGCTCTCTCTTGTTTTCACTTCTTTCTTCACCCCCCCCTCCCCCCTCCCCCACACCTTACCTCCTCCCTCCACCCCTCCTCCTTTCTCTCTCCACCTGTGTCATTCCCTCTTCTTGGCTGTCTGTCTGCTCTTCTCACATGTCTGTCTCCTCTGCTGTTGTCTGCCCTCCCTCGCTTCCCCATTTTCCTCCACATCTCCACATAACTCTCCTTCCTTCCCTAACGCCTCACCCTGACTCCCATCCCTCCATCCCTCCCTCCTGTGAAGTCTCCGACTTTCTCTGTTATCTCAGGAGATGCAAGGTCTAGAATCAGCTGTGATAGAATGAACTCCTCCTGCTGCTGCTCATTATTTTCAGATTTTTGCACATTGATTGCCAAGACATCATCAATGAAGTTGCATTGTATAACCCAACATATGATTCATTATAGTCATTTAGGCCCTAACTGGATCATATCAAGGATGTAAACGTTATCTGTCAGTGCTCATTTGCTGGAAGTTACAACTTAAACAATTGTGTATTTGCCTTGCCACCATATGCCATAAGATGAGGAACTCCTACATAGTAGTAGATTTGTAGCCCTCTTTATGTCTCCAAGGTCTTAAGGCCCATAAATGTTAAAGGAAAATGTACCTAAATTTTTTTTTTCTTATGCTCTATTTACCCACAATTCCTTGGTGGTAGCTACTCTTCCCAGTACTGTATAGTGGTGTGCAGGGTCCCAATTTCATACCACACATTATTTCTATTGTTTAGAGTCTGTAGTGTGTTGGAAACTGGAAAAGTTACAAAAACATCAGGATGTATCCTCTGGTGATCATGAATAATCTATTTAGTGCAAATATAATGGAGATCCAGCCTTTGCTTAGCTTGTTATGGATGAACTTTTTGTCACAAGGGAAATTTTGACCTGTCAGGAGGTTAACAAAATGATCAGAAGCATCATCATCATCCTTAATGAACTGTCACACTAACCTGCATGGCAGTCTGGCCAGTCTTAGGTCCAGCTGCTAGCGGGGCTCAAAAACATCTTTAGTATCAGTAGGTTTGACTGACTGCAGCTGATATTCTCTGCTATAATCCAGCACTCCTTATTTTCAATAGACAATTTTCCCTACAATGGTGCTATTATTGGAACATAAAAGTCTGTGAAAAAGGATTTAAACCATAAAATGGGGCTAAAACTCTTCACTTAAATCCAGAATAATTAATTTCTTTTGGGGTTTTTAGTGGAATGGATGCAGATTTGGTTCATGCTTCACCATCAGATATGAAAGCTTTTGATGGGATGAGTTTGAATGTAACCAGCTAGAAATGATTTCCCATTATTGTACAAATATAAATGTACAACTATCTGGCACACATACACCCCACAACAACAACAACATTTCATCACAGTAGAATAGCTGGAGCATGTAGAGAGGCAGTCCAGTCTATATTGTGCATTTCTGTGCTGCAGGGCTCTCTGTGCTGAGAGAGGCCTCATCCTCATCCACCATTCTCCTCTGGTTCTTTCCACACTGCATCTGTTGATTCCCTCTCTCATCCTCCTCCCCTCTTCCTCTCTCCTCCCTGCTGTTCTCTCGCTCGTCTCTCTCTCCACATTCTTCATCTTTCTCTTCTCTTGTCCTCATCCTCCTCCCCTCCTCTTCATGTACCCCCCTCCTTTGCGCTTGTCTTGTCTGTCATCGTCTCTACCCTCTTCCGCTATCTATCTATCTATCTATCTATCTATCTATCTATCTATCTATCTATCTATCTATCTATCTATCTCATTTCTTCTTTATTTGGTCTGCATTGCTGAGCTGAAGTGAGAAATATATGTGTGTATATGTGTGTGCATGTGTGTGTGTGTGTGTGTGTGTGTGTTCCAGTATATGTGTGAGTGGAGGTGGGAGGGGGCAGCTTCATTATACAGCCCTGCGAGTGAATGCACACTGAAGAGAATGCACAGAAAAGTGTTACATACTTACATGTTTACAGACAGAGGAAACAGATGTAGAGAGTGGGACAGAGTCACATTTCAACTGCAAAATGAGTTGAAATGTTGATGTTTGGCTCCGTGTCTCAGCTGTATGCAAAACCAGGGACTTATACAATGAGAATCAGGCCTGTGTATCAACTCCCTGGGCCTTGTCGCGCCCCCTACTGACATATGAAATAAATAGTTTTTCTACCGACAGCCACAGACAGATTCCCTGAAGACAAAAGACTGTAGGCGGGGTTTAGAGACTGAGCCATCTGCGTGCTGGGGAGAACTGCTCTGTCTGTGTGTGTGTGTGATAGAGAGAGAGAGAGAGAGAGAGAGAGAGAGAGAGAGAGAGAGAGAGAGAGAGAGAGAGAACCCCCTTAAGGCCTTTATTTGCATTATGAAAAAGTGGGTGGGCTTGTGAAGGTGGCCATCTCATATCCCACCAAATGTACAACTCATAGTCATCTCATAGTGATCTCTACAGTAATACTTAACCTTCTGCCCTGCTGTATGAGTAAAAATGACGTAAATAACTGCAAAATCAACAACATTTCCCTCTTTCCCTTTGGCATCATTACAGTAAAGCCCAGTTTGTAGAAAAGAGTTGATGTGGTAACCTTTTCCTTTCACATTTGATGAGATGTGATGCAACAAAGCCTTGTTATTACACCAAAAAAGGAAATATTTGATGTTTTATGTGATATATAGGGTATGTACAATCTTTTTGTTTTCCAAAAGACCAGTCATAGATAAAGAAATGCACAGTCTGTCATCCTACATAGTGACGCTATGTCTGCATATGATGTCGTCACCTAGACCATAGAGAGGTCTCCTTGTTAGACCTCTTATGAGCTAAACTCCTGTGGCAGAAATCCAAATGGACTTATTTATGATTCAGGAGGAGTAGTGCTATATAAAATGTCCTGTCTACACCAGTCATTTACACTGAGCATATGAAAGTAACTTGTATTTCAACATGTTTTACAGTGAGGGTCAACACAAACAAACCAATGATGTAATACCATTAATTCAAAATCATGTTAACAATTCATTTTCATAAAATTAGAAAAAAGCTCCAGCACAGTTTCTGTACATGTAGAAGACTTTACAAGTGGAACTAAAATCTCTGCCCAGTTTAGATGTGAAACAATGAGCTGATCAGTTGATTAATAGATAAGTAATCTGCAGCTATTTTGACTAATTGTTTCAGTCATTTCAGCAAAAATGAAAAATATTCTCTGGTTCCAGCTTCTCATATGTGAAGATCTGCAGCTTTTCTTCATTGTATATGATTGTTAATTGAGTAACTTTGGACAGTTAGTAGCAATTTAAATACATAAACTTAGGTTCTGGGAAATTGGTATGTGCATTTTTTTCAATATATTCTGAGATTCATAGATTAGAAAAAGATTAAGAATATAATTGGCAAATTCACTGATAATGTAAATTATCATCAGTTGCAGCTCTGCATAATATATCAAATGTGTATACTAAAGATGTCATGTTTGTGACCTAAAAATAAATCACTATATTTCTACAATATTCCTCCAGGGGTATAAGATAAGATAAGATAATTGTACCACATTTCTTTTTTCTTGTACTTGTTTCTTTGTTAAGTTTATGTGTTGTTAAGATAATCTGCAGTGCTGTTTTGATATTGATACTGCCATGTCGTGCCATGTCCTGCTGTGTTTCTGTATTTGAATATATATATATATATATATATATATATATATATATATATAGAGAGAGAGAGAGAGAGAGAGAGAGAGAGAAAGAAATTTAAAAACCTTGGTGGTATATTTAATCTATGGTGACCTTGTATTGTGCTCATGTTACCCTCTACAGGGCCTATAGCGTGACTTTAATATAGTGTTACTTTACATTTTTGTGGTTGTTTTTCATAGGGGAAAATGATGCAGCCCTATCTGTTATGCTAGAGGCCTCACAGGTGAATTACAGTTTGTTTGGATGAACTGGCATCAAGGGTAAAAGATTGCTCAAAATGGAAGCCAAGGCAGTAAAAGTTCAAATAAAAGACTATATTTTCTATAGCGTCTCATTATTTATCCTGTCTGGAGCTTAATTGTAGGTTTGGAGGTAATAAAGGGCTACAATATGAAATAGGTGATTTCATACCCCACATCGCCACCTAGTGGTCATCTGCTTCAGGTACTGCCAGGAGCTGATTTCACCCTCTGAGGTTTTTTCACCTTAGAAAACTGAGTAAAATGTTAATATATGACGTTTTTATTACGATAAAGCCTTGGGATGATGATAGCAGAAACAAGACACGAAAATACTGAGGACACGACCTCTGTGTGCTTCAGTTATTTCCGCATTCAACTTTCTTTTATTGTAATTTGTGCATTTGAGTCATGATGATGTCATGTGGAGACAGAGACAAATCCTGGAGCTGCTCCCTGGACAATGAATAACTGCAACTGCTTGGACGCCATGACATCACCTATTGTGATTATTGTCCAATTTCAGCTTGATTCAAACAAAATATACTTTTGTGTATTATCTATTATTATATACACAATATTTTGTGTATTCAGTTTTAATGGTCCATCTTAGACAGAAGTGCCATTTTATGCTTTTATCTATTCAGGTCATGGTGTTCTGTTTTCCAGCATGCAGCAGTTTAAGAGGCAGAAGTGTGTTTGTATCTTCAGTGACTTCACCCAAAGTCATTGGATTGGTAGTTTCAGTGTAAATTCTGTATTACCGTGGCGTTTCCCATTAATCAGACTAACTATTCAATTAGAACTTATTTATATAAGTATATATGACATCAGGGTGGTTAATTAACAGCGCAACGTAGTGTAGCTCTATGTGATATCAGTAAGTATTGCTTTAAGCAGTAACAAAATAAATAAGAACTTGCAGAAATGGACATACACAGTTGCATACACATATGCCAATTGCAGTGTAAATACAAGATAAATACAAATAAAAAAATAGAGATCTAAAAAATGTAATAGAACTGTAAAATTATTTAACATCTCCTACCATCCTTAGTTTTAACACATCCTAGAGTAGTTAAATGATGACTTGCAGGGAGTAGAACATCTGAAAGAATTGATATTGAAATAGAATGGAAATGATTATATAGAAATGTAATAAAAATCTGACTGCTAGCAACTTGTAAAGGGCCAAATGGTCACTGAGCTTGTTGTTATCAAATTAGTGTGATTGTGTTACATATAATATGTTACTCCCAACTCCCTGCATCACTGTTGGTTATGATAATATTTCAAACGATCTTCTGGCATAAATAATAACTGTAAAGGCCAATGATTATCCTCCAAAAAACGTGAAATGTGGTATGTTTCTTGACCCTGTCCAGCCCCCCTGATGGTCTTTCGTCACTTTCGTCACCAAACAAGGAAACCATGTTCGCGCTAAAGTAGTGTCGCTTTCAAATGCTGTCGGAATAATAACCAGCAGATACTCAGCATGATTTTAATGTGTGTCAAGGTAGCGTGGCCGAGCGGTCTAAGGCGCTGGATTAAGGCTCCAGTCTCTTCGGGGGCGTGGGTTCGAATCCCACCGCTGCCAAGAAACTTTTCTGCGGAAACGATTTGGCAATGTATGAAGATCTGAGTACATACAGTGTAACAGCAGCCGACATGTTAGTAGGACTTGTCAACGCTGTTCTGTCTAAGCAGTATGGCAGTGGTATTTCAGGCACTGACATGGCCGGTTCATACTTCCTCTCAGGCACTGCGAATGCGGAGTGGTTTGAATAACCATCATCAGTTTTAAGTTTTTTTTTTTCATATTTCAGAGGGAATATTGTAGTAAAATTTATTAATAAAATGCCTCGTAGCCACATGAACGTACCACTAACAATAATCCAACAATGTGTAATATATACCGCCTCACAGAGTGTCATTCTCTTGCAAAATCGTAATGATAAATTTACTCAAATATCTGAATACTTCTTCCACCACTACTTTACATTCAGGAAACGCAGTTTTCAGCTTACAACAGAAACATTAACAAAGGAACAAACGTGCGTATTTCTGAACAAATACACAAAAATATTTGACAAAAAATAACTTTCCGCAGAATTTTGGAGCAGTACAATTCTTGAAAGTCCGTTTGGGACTCAGTAGGTTTTCATAAATCTGAGCTCAGGGGGAGGACGTGAATGCAGCATAGTTGGACGCGACGGTGAGCGGAGGAAAGAAAAGGGCAAGGAAGGGACCTGTAATAAATTCAGCCTCGCACTCTTGGCGCCAATCAGACTTAAAGAGAAATAAAACAGCGAAATTTCCATTGATTGTTTTCAGCATATTTGCGCCTAACCGCTGCTCCTCTCACAGCCGTCGGTCGGTGCTTTAGCAAGCTAGCCTCGTCAGCACACTATCTATCATTGTCATATTAATCTGGCCCCCTTTCTCTCTGTCTGTAGTCACGATACTAATAACTCAGCACAGGGACAATAGAGGCGTGTTTCTCCTGGGGGACCGATAAGACACAGCGGCAAAATGGGGGTGAGTTTTGTCTGTTTAGCTCATGTCTCGGTGCGACGGTGATACAATGAAAGGTGGATGTTTTGGGCTGATGAATGCGTGATGGTGAGAGGAGAGAAAGAAAGAAGGAGGGAGGAAAGGGAAGGGAAAGGAAAAGAGACCATGGTGGATGGATGTAGCTCAAGGTGTTGGTTAGCCGTTTAGCTTCCTCCAGATAGCCCGGATAGCAGCGAAACGTTAGCCTCGGCTTACACTCAGTTTTTTGGGGGCATTTTCAGTATTATTACCGCATTGTCCTTGCCGCTGTGCAGAGTTAACTTCTCCCAGTGTGTGTTGTGACATTGTTAGCTTGCTAACGGTGTTAGCTTCTTTGGAATGCCATATCAATGACGAGTGCTTTGCTAGCCATTAATGCTAATCACTTGTGAGTGTGTGTGTGTGTGTGTACATTTTACCAACAAGCCAGGGTGTGCTGTGTTGGCCCACCTGGTTATAACACACTCAGGCTTGTTGGATATGAATAATGTACACACTCAGGCCTGCACTCGGAGTTAGTTTCCATAACTTTAGCTAGTCTCTGTAAGCAGACTTGAGTTTATCCTCCACTTTCACTCCAGATAAACCAATCCACGTGTTTGCTCAGTCCCAGCTCAGTCTCTGTGCTTGGTACAGAGTTAATGCTCTGAGCTACAGCTGGAAATTCAGTGCATTCCTTCCCATAATTGTTACCTCTTCTGTTCAGGTCTGGATCTAATGAAGGAATTTTCTAATCCCTGCTTGTTTGTCCCTCGCCATCGTTTAACCATGAAGCATCAATTCCCCAGCTCTGCACTGTAAACATGTCACAGAAAATTTCATTAACATGCTGTAAATAGATGGGATTTCCCAAGCTCAGTAATGCAATTTTTCAGCTAAATGTGATACTGTCAGTATATGGCCACTTGTGATTATTTTCTCTTATTGATTAAGCTGCTGATTATTGTTTCAGTTAATCTGTAAAAAAAGACAGAATACATAGAAAATTTACCTGATGGTAGGGTAACGTCTTCTAATATTTGTTTTTGCGTGACCAACAGTCCAAAGCACAAATGTATTTAATTACAGTGATATAAAACAGAGAAATGCATCAAATTGTCACTTTTGAGAAACTCGATTTAGAGAATGTTAAGTGTGTTTGCCAAATGAATGACTTAATAAATTGTCAAAGTAAGGTTATTCAAAAATTCTTTTTATTTTATATCATATACTAAACTATATAATACATAATACCACTGTACAGGGTTTCCCCCAGGAAATGGTTTAGCAGAGGTGGTAAGTCACCCAGATCCTGTTGCATCATGTCTTTCGTTCAGTTTAGTTTGTCTTTGATGGCCAGAAAAGTCACCACACTCATTGGATATATGGCATTTTCATGGTTAAATAACTCCTTTTGATATTTGCCCCCTGGAAGTTACTGTTTTATTTCAGGGTGATAATTTTCCCTATGAAATTCAGGTGTCAATAGGTAATAATCACTATTTATAATAGTGTGCAGTTCTGGTAGAAAGATATTTAGCAGCTCTTACAGTGTGTGTTCTCTCTGTTGCAAGGCATGGATGCAGTCAGAGTCATTTGTGTGAATTATGACTGCACCATTGCCGATACTAGCATTGGACATCAAGCCAAGAGCAGGCTAAATTAGAGTATCAGTATCAGAGAATTTTTCCAATACTATAATCCCACACCGAGAGCAATATGCACCATCAGCGATATAAACACTCCACTGTTTGTCACGGCATTGACAAGTGGTGTTCATAACAGCTACTGATGTGAATATGAACACTCTGTTTTAGCTTACTATTTTATTTTGCTGTTGGCGTTTTTATAGACAGGATAACCATGTTTATAATCATAATAAGACCGTTTTTCTATTTAAGTGTGAGTACTACGTGTTGTTCTGCATGGCTGACCTTCATTTGTTTGTCTTACTTTGATCATCTCTAGTTGTGCTTGTTTTGAGGTTTGAGGTCTGCTGCGCTCTTGTTTCATTAACTCTGCATTGCCATGTTGATGTGTGTGTTAAGATGCTGCTGTAGATAAGCTCTGCACACACACAGAAACCGAATATTACTGGTAATTTAATCCAGGTGCAACTAAATTCTGTACTTAAAAAAAAAAATCTCCCTTGAATTTACCCTGAAGTTATGACTCTAACAAGAACTATACATTACATAATTGCTATTAACATAAAAACTGACATTCCTTCCTATTTAATCACACTAAACAGCAACAGATGAGTAGTTAAAAAATGCATTTGACCAATTTGTGGATTAGATAAAAGCACAGTAAAACCCCAGCTAAAACCTGGACTAGTGGACTCAGATTTTATGTTGATGTCTTGTTAGCTCTTCTCTGCTTTTGTTCCTCACTGCTGAAATTCCTCACGTTCACACACTTGGAGTGTCTTAGATCGATTCAGCTAAAGACACAATGAAGAATGGTATCATACCCAACCAGAGCCAGCGAATACTAAATTATACTTGCAGCCCCTCTGTGGATATGTGCACGGAAAGGATCAGTTTAAATGTATAATTGATCATATGAAATAGAGAAGGGGATTGATTAAGTGACAGGAAAAGCTAAAGATTCTCAGTAAATTAAATGAATGGATTGTGACAGTTCTTTGTCTCTCGCTGGCGAACATGTCTGAGTGAGGATTATGAAGCACAGACCTATTTATATTTTATTGTAATGTGATTTATTACACGCATATAAATGTCTGTGAATGAGGGGTGGCCTGATGAGAGAGTGGTTGAAGAAATTATTTTATTCTGACACATCTGTCTCCATCTTCTCCCTCTTTCTTTTGTTTTATCTCTGCTGTTTCCCTTCTCTGTCCCTCTTATTCTCATCATGACTTTTCTTGTCTCCTTTCAATCCTTCTCTTTTACACATTGACCATCTTCAATCCGCGCCTGGCTTTCTCTTCTGCATGTGTGCTACCATCTCGACATATTCCTCCATTCATCTCTTCCTTATTTCCTGTGTCCAGAGAAAGTCCAACAGAGCAAAGGAGAAGAAAGCCCGGCGTCTGGAGGAGAGGGCGGCCATGGACGCTGTCTGTGCTAAGGTGGACGCAGCCAATAAGGTAATTTGGTTGCAGAGAGGCAGCCGTCATCAACTTGGAGGACTTTTTAGGAAACCTCAGGATCAGGGGTTGCATTTTTTTTTTATTTTTTTTTAAGATTTTTCTGCATAATCTCACTGAATTGTAAGAAATTGATTGCTGTCAATTGCAAAAACAGAGAAATATTCTGGTAGTGTAGTTCTGGCAGTTGATAATGGCATTGCATTGATGTTAAAAATAAATGCACTCTTTGTATTTGTACAAAGCACCCACCACTTGGCCCTTTTTACATGCTGTTTCAGGCTTTCCAGTAGATTCAGACTGCGTCAAGCACAGCACTTAAACCTCCATTATGAGCTGTGAGTTCTTGTTTCCTCTGTTAAGTTACAGTAACAGACCAAATGCTGGAGATGGCCTCCCTGCCCTTATTACACCCATAATTGATATGCACATGACAGGAAAAGCTAAACAGCGCCATATGTTTCTTTATGCATAATTAATAAGCATTATTAAATCCTACCCATGAAGCCGAACAGACAGCTCCTGCAGCTTGGAGGTGGGCTAGAGCATTAGTAAACTCACCGGAGCCTGGAGGAGAACAAAGCTCTCCCACTCCCCTCGAGCTGAGCCGGAGCCGTTTCCTCAACAAGCTCTGAGCAGCCCTGCCTGGGCTTATTACTTTTCTGTGTCACATTGTCCCAAAATGGGGCACTTTGTGTTTCATGCTGTTCTCTCTCCAGCTCCTCACCGCTGTTGATGTGCCAGCAGAGAAGGAATGCAAGAAATTTTCCCAAAGTAACATTTATTTTGGTTTATGCTGCTGCCAGCGGTAATGAATCCTGTATTGTTTCAAATGAACAAACAGTGCATTCATTGCTTTAAAAAAAAGAGAGAGAGAAAACCTGATCCTGGTAGGTTCTCCTTGGCTGTAAAATGAAGCAGAGGTATGAATGGATTACTGAACAGGCCTACCAGGCACAGGCTCAGGGGTCAGAGGACTCAGAGGAACACTGAGCAGGAGCCCCTGTTTGAAGTGATTATTTGTCATCCTTTAACACCCCTGATGTCAAATCTGAGCTGATATTTGTTAGATTTTAGTTTATTTCCATCTAATACAGCTGCACATTGCAAACACAGTGATACATTATTTAAACATCTTTTTTTTTTTCTTGAAAAGGCACACTAACACCTTTTTTAAGATGATGCCTAAATCACACTGAAACAAACTATTTAAAATTACATACTTTAAATTATATACACATATGTCATGGTATAGAATTAGTTGTTCAGGTTCACGTAGCACAAATATGACCTGAGGAATTTCCACTGACAAATTATTTAGCGGAACATTTACTTTGATAGTTTTGTGAATGATTGTGCCTGTGTTTGTTATGTTGAGATACATTTTAATATTGGGGAAAATACCCAGATGAACTTTGTAACTAGTTAAAGACTATCACTCAGCACCTAATGTGCTGTTCTTTGGTGGAAAGGGTGTTAAATTGGATTTGTTGATGTCTTAAAACTGACTTTAAAAACATGACATTTCATTTCAAAAGGACACGTTGAACATGAGCAAAATTGTTTCAGCCAAGTTCAACCTGCAGAATATCAGGGGGAAAAAGACACAAAATGATCTGGTAGGTGGTAGGGGGTGTTTTAACTGTCTGCGCCTGGGGGCTCAATGTCTCATGATCTGTTCAAGAAAAGGGGTATTTTTAATTTGAGATTATGTAAACTCTCAGGGCCAGGGAAAAGCTGACTTTGTGGGTGCTTATTATGACTGACTAATGGGACTATAACACTAATAGCCCGGTTATTTTCCCGCCTGTATGAGCCCCATTTGGGCAATTTAGGCTCCAGAGCTGCAGTCTCTTTAACTGTCTATTCTTGGGAAATCACCTCCCTCACAAGTAAATGAAGAGTTTGATTTGAAAAGATAGTGTGTGGGTAACAGTAATAATTATTTTCAGTAATGATTTATTTGCCTATTATTTTATTAATGTGTGCAGAAAACAGTCAAAAAGGCATTTTTTTTTTGTCCAAACCTACAAAACCCAGAAATATTATATAAGACAATGAAAAACAGCTAATCCTCACAGTATCAGTTTTTAATGGGGCTCATTGTATTAAGACTTGATCTTAGAGGGGGAAAAGACTGTTGATAACTTTGTGTTTTGAAAGTCTCTTAAGCTAATTTTGCCCCTTCTTCTCATAGCTGGATGACCCACTGGCTGCCTTCCCAGCCTTCAAAAAGTACGACAGAAATGGGTACGCATCGCTTTGAATGCCTACAAAGGACTTATTCAGTGTCATGAAATACATACTTGTTTCATTTGCTGCATGGAAGGGGAAAGTTGGTCTGCTGGTGGTATTTTCTTTTTTGTGTGTCTCCCACTTTGACCACATTTCTCACACATTCTTGATGTTACTGTCCCTGTCGTCCTCCCACCCAGGCTGAACCTGCAGATAGAGTGTAAGAGAGTGACCTCCCTCAACCCACTGTCTGTGGAGTGGGCCTTCGAACTCACCAGAGCCAACATGCAGACACTGTAAGAAGTCTGTTCTGTCCTCTTCTGTTAGTTAAAGGTGTAGTTTGGAAACAAAATGACCCATCTTTTACATGTACAGTAGATGTGAATGGTAGATTAGAGCTGGTACAGAGGAAGTACAGACAAGCCAGGAATTCTTTGTGTGCAGCAGAATTGGAGAGTGACATCAAAGGGGAGCAGAGAAAGATGTGGATCAGTGTTTTTTTTTTTTAATATGAGTTTGAATCAGACTGTACACGCTGAGGAGCCTGAGGAACGGAGAGCAGAAGCAGTGCAGACAGATTTGAGATGAGGCAGAGAAATTACCATTTATCTTCTCTCACTTTGCCAGAATTTGACTTGTGCTCAATTTAGCAAATGGCGCCCAGTCACTCGAAACTTGATTTGTTCCATTTAGAAAACAGGTCCTTTCTGAGCGGCATTGCCAGGGCAGCCGGGATGATGGGGAGAAATGCGAGGGTAAAATTAGCACGTCAGGTCACGTCTTGAGTCGACCCATTTTCTCTTCTGTTGCGCCGTAGGTACGAGCAGAGCGAGTGGGGGTGGAAGGAGAGGGAAAAGAGGGAGGAGATGAACGACGAGAGGGCGTGGTACCTGCTGGCCCGCGACGCAGACTCCGCCCCCGTGGCCTTCTCTCACTTCCGATTCGATGTGGAGTGCGGGGAGGAGGTTTTATATTGGTAAGGCACCGATCCATGAGTTTGTAGATTTCAAGAAAAGTCTTAAGCTGTAGGTTCATTTTTAAAAATTATTTTACCTCTTTTATTTTAACCTGTTTTCTTGACTCTCCAGCTACGAGGTGCAGTTAGAGAGCAGAGTGCGGAGGAAAGGACTCGGCAAGTTCCTCATCCAGATACTACAGCTCATTGCTAACAGGTAAAAATTTACAGTTACCTTGTGAGACAGCGACCTTGTGTGAAATTTAGATGCTGTTGGGCTGCAGTGTGGATGCGCGACCCAGTGAAACTATGACTGATTTTTTTTCCTCTGCTGTTAGCTGTATAATTTTTTTGTAACATTCGGTCTCTCAAGGCTCATATCAGAAAGTCCAACAAACTGTATTTACTGTATTTACATTTGGGTCATATATTACAGGATTCACACTAGCTAACATGATTGTAAGGAAGGTAGGATTGAAATTATTGAAAAAAAAAATCAGTTTAGCAAACATTTTATGAGGAAGGAAATGCACTTTGCATGTTTGTTAAACCTGTTTTGATGAGAAGCACAGAATGTAAACATGACACCAGTTTGTCTACAAGAAAACTCCACAGGACGCCTTTAAGGAAAATATATCTGTCACATGCTTCAGCCATATGAAACTAAGGTAAATATGTTTCTGTATCTTCTCTGCTCTCTTGGTCTTTCTGTACAGTACACAGATGAAGAAAGTGATGTTGACAGTTTTTAAACACAACCATGGGGCTTACCAGTTCTTCAGAGAAGCTTTACAGTGAGTATACTGGCTCCACAAAGAAAGTCAATATTAGTAACAGTTAGAGGAAGTAGTATCTAAGTGCTGATGGCTGCTTTTATGTGTCCAAAAATGACTCTTCCCGTTTCATATAACTTCTCTACCCTCCTTCATCCTCCTTAACTCAACCTCTGTCTCCACACTTTTAGGTTTGAGATCGATGAAACTTCGCCGAGCATGTCCGGTTGCTGTGGCGACGACTGCTCTTATGAGATCCTGAGCCGGCGGACCAAGCACGGCGAAGCCTCGGCGGGACACACCCACGGGGGCGGCCACTGCGGGGGCTGCTGCCACTGATTGAGCTTCAGTTACTCCTTATGATTGGTTTAAAAGCCAGCAACTTTCATGGCTGTGTGTGAAAGCTTGAGCTGCCTGCTACTCTGCAAACATTACCAGTTTGAAACGGCCGTCTCTCCACGACCGTTAGAAATGAACCGATGGTGGAATACCTGGTTGCCGATGTTAATGTTGCATTATGGAGTGAGATTTATGTGTTCTTTGTGTATTCCTGCTACAAAAGCAGTATGCAGTGTGAGCTTTCACACATAGCTCCTGTTTGTCGTTTCCTACTTCTTGGTTCAGTGTCCAAGCCGTCTTTTCTCATTCTCTTATCCCACTTAATGTCTATTAGTAGTTCCCAGTCAAGAAAAAGCTTTTTGCTGACATTGTATACCACCACAGTCAACCTCATCCCATCCTGCTCTCATCTCCTAACGTGCTATACTGTATCGAATCATTCTGCAGAGCTGCTTAAACTGTGGTTTGGGACCTAAAATGGGATGCTAGCCTTTGGCTGTATTATAGAAACTTATTACCTCTAGTCAAGGCCTCTCAAGTTTAAGATTAAGTTTAAGAATTTATCTGAAACAGTAAATTCTGCTAAGTTGGTAAATCATGCTCTGACTCAAATTACCATGTAGCTAGGATTAGTTCTCTAATACAGCCCCTGATTTCCTTAGGACCTCACACTGAGACTACTAGCTTGTTTCGTAGAACCAAGGTCCCAGGATGAGGCTGAATGTACCCGTGTTTAGGTCTCCTTGAAAACAGTCTGAGAAGCCCGGCTATACTGTAACATTACCTGTTGTAACACAAGCTATACGCACATATGGCTTGTAGCTTATTGAGTAACAAAAGCACTGCAGCTAGCAGCAACTGCACTGTTTTCAACCACATTTGCCCGTGATACTACTGTTACATGATTACAGTACACCATTAGCACTACCCATCATCTCTATTCAGGTGATACCTAAATGTTTAGGCGTCTCCCCTGCTTTTATTTTTTTTATAACTTCTGAGACAAGATGTCCAAGATTGCCTTTTTCTTTATTGCATCTCCTTTTTCCCTAGTGAAATTAGTAAAGAAGAACTTTAATTTCTCATCTGTTGCTGTAAATCTGCATCCAGCCCAGACAATGACCCCATTGTGATCCTCTTGCTCATTCAGATGTTCAGCTTGCTTTCATATTTCCTAATCAGAGGTACATGTCATAAACTGAAACTCCTCGTTTCACTGCATCAATCCCTCATTTGTCACCCTTTCTCTCTGCCATCTTTTCCTTGTTTCCATGCCTAACGCATAAAAACAGGAGATTTGTGTCATGATTCTCTCCTGATTGACTTCCCAAATTTCCTGTGCTTCAGTTCTGTGAAGAAAATCACATCCTTCTTTCCTTCCTCCTGCTCATTGTGCCTCCATTCTCCCTCCATGTTCTCAAGGTGCTGAACGATGACTGCAGACACATTTACGTTGCCCTCATCTTTAGTCACCTTTGTACTGTTGCTTTACTCCCGCTTGCCTCTTAGTTTGCTTCGTTTCCAAGAGGTACTAATGATAAACAAGTTGATGTTGATGCTCCTTTTAGCTGTATTTAAAAACTACTAAAACCATCTTCCATCCCTCCTCTTACACATTTTGTTAGCATGAGCAAATCATATTGATTTATCATGGATGAAAATTGGTAGACGTCACCGCTTCATTGTATGGCTGTTCGAAGCTGATGAATGCTATTAACTTGGAGGAAGGAACATACAGTAGATGAATGGATGGATAATAGAAGTACTTGCTGAGCACTGAAGGCGTTTTTATGGTTGTTATTCCTCTCTTCTCCTCAGTCGTGACGTGTTTTCCCAGCCCGCTGTCATTAGCTTGCATGACAAGATTTAAAAAACGTTTAACAAAACTCATAGTTAAAATCAGGATTACATAACAGCGATGCTGCTTCTGAACTGTAGCTGCACTGTTTGAACCCGTATCTAAAATCCTCACGTGGTTCAAATAGCATTACTTTAATATTTCATACAAATCTCCTATGAACATCTGTGCATGTTAGAAGTATGTGAAAGGGAGAGTTGTGTGAAATTGAAAGACACTGCTGGGGTTTGGTATTTGTTAAAGCATCTTGGCACAAAGTCAGTACTGTAAGGTTTGGATAAAGTTGTACTGTACTGCCCCAGAATAATCTTACTGCAAAGATGCCTGCAGGATGTCCACTGAGGATTTTAGATACCACTTAACTAGTCAACCTAGAAAGGCTGCTGTAACCACTTCAACCTTGTTGATTCCATATCTGTTTACAAAACCTTCAGGGTATTTTTGGACAGTTTCAAGTGCTAGCTGTCTGGCTTAGTGGCCCTATCTAGAAACCACCATAAAACCCTTTAATTCAAGGACTGTAGTCAGTTTGTACAGATTTTATTTGCGGGCTGGAGGAGTGAAAAGATATTTCTTTACACTATTGTGGATGCAAATATTCCTCTTATCTAATGTGGCTGAGAGGGCCTTAACTTGGTACGGTTTGAAATGTTTTCCAAAACAGGTCATATCAGTAAGGCTCAACTTGAGATTTAATACAGATGGATGCCTGGTTAAGTATGTGAAATAAGGGGAGACCGAAATGTGAAGTAGACACTTTCTTAGACTCACCGAGATACTGAAATAATCTGTGTTACACAAGAACAATGATGTTATCATATAAAATCCCTTGTGGATTACTAAATCCAGATCCTGGGGTGAAAGTTTCTGGTTGTTTTGAGACTGGGTGGAAACAAACAAAAAATATTCTGAATATTCAGCACCTGTAGATGACATTTTGGTGTCTCATGCTTGTTTGAACTCTGATCATGAACAACAAAAACGATTAAACATGTTGCTTGTTTTAGTTCTAGGCTGACTTCTGATAAGTACAGTAATTCACTTTTTTGTACTTCATAGATTACAGTTAAAAAAAAGAGGATGTTGTACAAAGTGGTAGAATATCAATCGACTGACAGTCTCTCTCTCAGGTTAATCAAACGTAATCAAACCTCATCTGTTCTACTTAACAGCCATCTTGTCAGCTAGGTGTTTGCTGGATTGGATTGGCCGCAGCTCTGATCTAGAGTCAGTTTTGTGTGTCATACCATAACATTGTTGATTGATTTGAAAAACCTTATCTTAATTTTCTACTTTCAACACAACTACGAAAGTGATAACACTACTGTTCTGGGGGTGGTTTTGGTTTTTATCTTATGATACAGTGGAAGACAAAGCTCTATGCCTTTGAAATGTGAAATAGCTTAAAAGCAAATATGACAAACTGACCCTGGATCAGTGCTCAGTGGTTTTATTCAATCCAGATAGGTGGGCTGTGTTTAAAAAAAAAGGCTCACTTAAACTAAAAATGTGTTCGTGAAAATATCTTAAGTTGGTAAATGAGCCTAAACTTAACAAGTTTATTTTAAAGTCAGTGAGTACTTTTATTTTAGAAAATGGTTACAAACCCTCACAAAATCACAGATCCTTCTCTTGGTCTTTTCTCTATGTATATATATATATATATATATAAGCTGTTGTGGATCCATATTCATTTTCATTTCTTGGCCTTTTACAGGTAAAACACTTTTTTAAACATGTTACAAAAAAAGAAAGCCTCCATGTTTGAGAGTGAGTGTTTAAGTCCTGTCCATAAACGACAATGAAAGGGAAAACTAAGTCATTCTGCCTTGTCAGTGTTTTATTTGTATGTTACAAATAAAGGAAAGTTGTTTGACTTTTCAAGAGATGCCCTTTTATTTTTTGTCATATACAATTTTTAATATATTTATAGAAGCTTATTTCAAAGAGGAAATTAAGTAAAAATCAAAAATAATATGGGAAGTGTGAGACAGTTTTAAGTCCCTTTTGAGGCACTGAGTAAAAAAACTTTAAGAGATTAAGTCAACTATTTGACTTACTAGGTAAACACTGTAATGGTTAAAATTATATATAATATCTAGACTTCTTTTTTTTTTTTTTTTGCTATTGTGCAACATTCATGTGGAACTACTGCGCATGATCTGGGAGGTCTCTTTACTGTGTTGCACCGTAACCGGAAGTTGTTGGTACATTGCTGCAAAAAATGTCCTAGCTAAACCGAATGAATGGAAGCTGTTATGCACTGAGGTGCCTTTGCTCACATCTGTTCAAGATGACATGAACATTTAAGCTCATAAATTAACCCTCTCGCTCCTGTCTTCCACGAATTCCCGCCGCTGGTGAGTGCATGAAAATGATATTCGTTCTATTTTCTTGTCAGGCTAACATAGCTTAGCTTACACTGACTTATCAAGTTTAATGCATATTCATATCAGTCGACCTTGTCGGGTATAGAAAACACAAACTCACCATTAGCGTGAACGTTTTACACTCAGTCTCACAGAGAATGTAAGTCAAGTATTTCTTAATGGGAATGCTATCACTATTAGCTAGTTAGCTAAATGTTGAGTGCCAGTTGAGAAATTGAATTTTGGCTCATTTTAACACATTTAAACATCCGTAGGTTCTCAGTTACAATCTCCACAGCCTCGAGACAAAAAAATAGCATGTGATAAAATAATAAACTAATCAGAAATCCTCAGAAAGTAATACATTTTTACTGGTGATGTTTTACATGCCCATACTGTCATCCTTTCTGCTGGACAGGGTACCATGGCAACGAGGATGAAGCTGAAGCTGAAGACTGTGTTTGTGCTCTACTTTATGGTCTCCCTCCTGGGTCTTGTCTATGCACTGATGCAGCTTGGTGAGCTTCAGGGAAACATTACCTTTTGGCGAAAATACCTTTGGAGTCATTATGCACTTCCAGATGTTCTCCCATGCTGCCAGTACACATCATAGTGTAAAAACTATGCAGTCAAAGAAATCCCTTTTACTTTTGTACCTTACACTATCTTTGTCCATTTGTCCCTAATGCTTTGCAGGTCAACGCTGTGACTGCACAGAGCACGACCTGCCCAAAGACCGTACCATATCTCGACTGCGGGGGGAGCTGCACCGTCTTCAGGAGCAGATAAGGAAGTCAGAGGCAACCAAACAACCCCAGAAACAGGCAGACAAGCCCTCTCTGCCCACCATCTTTGTCATCACCCCAACATATGCAAGGTAGCCTTCCAAACCCCAACTCCTTCCTCCTCCATTACCCTCCATCTCCCTTCACACACAGTCACACCTTTTCTCTAATTTCTGTCCCTGTCCAGGCTGGTGCAGAAGGCCGAGCTGACTCGCTTGTCCCAGACATTCCTCCATGTTCCCCAGCTCCACTGGATTGTGGTGGAAGACTCGCCTCATAAGACTCCACTAGTGACCGACCTCCTGGTGAAGAGTGGACTGACCTACACACACTTACACATGCCCACTGCTAAGGACCGCAAACTCCAGGAGGTGGGTAGAGGCAGGGCAATGATTTGTGGAGACAAAAATCTGTTTCAAAATCAGTTTGTCTATATTTTTGTCTTCTTTGGTTTGAATGAAACACAATGCTCACTCTCCACCTCAGGGTGACCCCAGCTGGCTGAAACCTCGTGGAGTCGAGCAGAGGAATGAAGGTCTACGGTGGCTCAGAGAGGACAGGAGGGCTCAGCCAGGTGGAGACAACCAGCAGGGAGTGGTTTACTTTGCTGACGATGATAACACATACAGCCTGCAGATATTCGAAGAGGTAGGTGTTGCGAACTTTGTGACGGTGTTTATTTTTATTATTCTCAGAGGGGACTTGTGTGTGTGTGTGTGTGTGTATGTTAAATGTCCCATGATTAAACAAGAAAAACAAATGTCCTCTTGTCTTGCCTCAGATGAGGAGTACCCAGCGGGTATCAGTGTGGCCGGTGGGTCTGGTTGGAGGGATGAAATATGAGAGGCCTGTGGTTGAAGGAGGAAAGGTGGGTGTTTTCTGTCTTCTGGTTTGTGAACTGTGGAACTCAACGTCCACTTACCGTCTTTTTCCAGAGCTTTCAACTGCATCCGACAGTCTTCCTCAGCAGATAAAGTTCTCTGTTGTCATGGAGATAACTCCTTATCCTGTGACCCATATGCAGGACTTGGGTCATGACAACTGAGTGAACTTCATCCGCAGAAGAAGACAGTGAGATGCAATTGAAAGCTCCTTAAAAAGCTAGTAAGTAGACCTTGAGTTAAGATTTGATGGTGTTTGCTATAAAAATACACATAACCTGTTTTGTATTTTGATAATGAAACATAAAAACAAATATTACATTTGATAAATTGTGTTTATTTCTGTAATTCTATGCAACTTATATTTATGGATACTTATAAGAGCCACTTCAATTGAGCTATTACCTAATACTAATTCCTTATTTGTGTGTTTGATTACTCTTTGAAGGTGGTGCGTTTTCATACCGGCTGGCGTCCCAGTCGCCCCTTCCCGATGGACATGGCCGGCTTCGCTGTGTCCCTCAAACTGGTTGTAGCCAATCCAGAGGCTTGTTTCGATGGAGAAGCACCAATGGGCTTCCTAGAAAGCAGCTTCCTTCAGGGATTAGTTACCATGGACGAACTGGAGCCCAAAGCAGACAACTGCTCCAAAGTATGAATAACCAAATTATGAAACTTAGAAAAGAGATTTGTGTCAGGGAAGAAATGTGTGATTACAGATAGACTCAGTATATCTAAAGCAAAGTTTAATATTTGATTATATGTCCTATCATTGTGTGTGTGTGTGTGTGTGTGTGTGTTTTCTAGGTGTTGGTGTGGCACACACGGACAGAGAAACCGAAGATGAAGAGAGAGGAGGCTCTGCAGGCTCAGGGACTGGGTTCAGACCCTGCTGTGGAGGTCTGAGGAACACACACACACACACACACACACACACACACACACACACACAAACATATTGTAAAGCATATTCTGCTGTTTAATGCTGCATATGTAATTCTGCATTGTAAATACTGTAAAACAGACAAATATCTGTTAAGAGGTGACGTTTAAATTGAGCTGGTTATGACTGTTTGTTTTGTTGTGTCAGGTAGTAAATGTACATGTGTGTATATATTGAGTGAATGTGTGTGTTATTGTAACTGTGCTGGGTGTATATTTGTGAACGTATCAGGGTTTTCTTTGGTTTTAGTGAGATCGGCATCTTTATTTAGCAGTGTAGAGGATGAGTACAAACAATTGCCTGATGGGGGCGCTAGTTTAAAATTTGCAAAGCCATGCTGCAGTTACACCACCCGAACATTTCTGCTTAAAGCTGGAAGAACAATCCGTCTGACGACAGACTTGCACATTGTATCATTTCTGGGTTTTACATGTTGTGCTCAATGGAAATCCTGCATTCCTGGCAGCAGTTAGATATTTTTACGGCTGAGTTACATCAGGTCTGGTTCTATCTCCTGTCTGTGTTCCTTCTGTTGGTTGTACCCAGCTTTATCAGTGCAGTTACCAACATTTTGACTGAGATACAGTTGCCATGGAGTATTATTCATGCATGGCTTCTATTTTTGTGGAATTAGTGTCCAGTAATACCGTATTCAGTCACACAGATGTTTTTTTAGTCACGTTTCAAAAAACTACATCATCATCAGAGGCATGATCCTTCTCTTTATTTAGAACTGTGGAGCAAAGATAGTACTAAGGTGCATTTGAACAATATTCACCAAATAAACAGCAGCTAAAAAACATGACAAACAGAGCAAATCCTAGTGACTAATTGTTGCCTTGTCTTTATTACACTCCCATACACCAGTGTTACAAACACAGCTAGTCCAACTTCGCAACACTATGCTGCAACACAGACATTACAAATACAGAGATGCAGTGGTTCCACACCCAGTGCAGCTTTAGTGTTACAGCTCAGCGCTCAAATGCTGGTTTTCAATAGCGTCAAAGGACAACAACAACTAGTTCTAACAGGCATCTTTTTGTGTATACTTTTAGTAATGCTTTTTAGAAACATATAGTTTAATATAGTTTAGAAGCTCTGAATAAGAGAACAACACTACTGATGCTCATATTAATTGTTATGCAATAACAGAATGCAAAACACATGTTACATTTCCACACTTGAATTTGCCTTTTAATAGATAAAAACTCCCTGGTATTTTACATTGGCAGTATTTCAAAACTATATTTGAAAAAAAAAAAAAAAGCTTCAAGTATAAGTTGAACTCAGTGTGTGCTGGATTATCTTTCACAACAGTCTCAGAAGTTGGAAGAATGAAGAGCAAAGTAACATTAAAGTTCAAACAAAGTGCTCCTCAGCTGCTGTTGTATGATACTGTAAAAACAGCTAGTGCCTGCTTACGTGTAATTAGTGCCTGTAAGTCAGTTCTCTACTGGTGTAAAATGTATTTATTACTGTAATATTCTTTACATTGTATAATGTGTTCATGTCTGTCCCTGCTCCTGAAAATAAACCTAGTTAATGTAAAGCATATTTTTGTCATTGTCTCTTTTCAGATTTCTACTTTCTTTTCACTTTACCTGTGAATTAACTTTGAACTTTCTCTAGAAGCTGGGCCACTATGAACAGCTGTTTCAGACTGGGGGAACTGCAAGTTAAAGCAGTAACAACATAAGGGAATGCAGTTACCACACATGAGAACAGATTTTGCCTTTCTGTGCCGCTGCAAATGTCGCATCAAACTTTTGGATTCCAACCCCGGGTTGTTAAAGAAAATGCTGACTCAGCTGAGAAGCTGAGCGACTGTCTCGACCGCCTGCTTAATTTGCCTTATTTGAAACCCGGCCAGCAGCACACCTGTTCTCTGTCTGAGTGTGTCAGGTCAGACATTTCAGTAGCCTGAGGCAGAGCTGTGACTTAACAGTGTCACACTTTAGACTTGTCATACAGTATGTCTGTGACTCTCATCACTGTTGTCTGTCTGTCTCCTTATGTTCCTGCCAACCTCTCTTTATTCTGCATTTCAGGTCTCTCTGTCTCTACCTGATTTCCTGCAGTTTCACCAGGTCGCTAATCGTCCAACTACAGCAACCAAAAAAAGCATAACTTGTCCCTGCTTGACAGTGACCATGGCAACCTGCTTCCAGCGTCCGGTACCGTCATCACACAGGTGGGGATTCTTCAACCTCAACACAGCTGAGGGTTTTTTACAGGCCTGCGTGATTGACAGCCGTTAACGCCCTCTCTGTGGGGAAGTTGTCAGCTTGGTGACTATATATGGAGTGTTAGGGAGGTGTAAGTCTACCTCATCACACAACACACACTCACACAGGGCTTGTAAGATGAAGGTGCACTGGGAGGTGAGTAAGAGGAGCTAGATACACGCCATCTTTGATCCACGATGACTCACTCACAGACATACACATACAAGTGCATTTGCACACACACATATCGACTAGACTCTAGTTTCTGTCTGTAACTTTTAAACCTATCATCATCTACACTGTCATGCTTTCACATTCATTAATATATATGCTTCTGTCTGTATGTGTGTGTGTGTGTGTGTGTGTGTGTGTGTGTGTGTTTTCCTGATGTTGGTGTGCCCTCATAGTTGCACAGAATGCATGTGTGTGCATGTACAGGGAGGTGTGTATTTGTACTGTACATCCCGAGGCTTAGTAAAACAGGCATTGAGATCATTACCCAACACACACACACACACACACACACACAGAGCTGAGTAGCTCCCACTCCCTGTCCCACCCAGACACAGTGTTTACCATCTAAACAGTGAGATAACACTCAGTGATGTGTTGTCACGTTGTTTTGAATGGGCTCATGCTTTCCAACCATTGTCATGTGTGTCTAAGGTGGTCGGTGCTCAGCCTCTGAGGTTTATGTGAAGTTGAATGTCACACCTGTACACTGCATGTTTCTTTTTGACAGCTGAGGGCGTTCATGGTTAATTATTCATTGCTGCTGATATCAGAGTAGGATGTTTGCTCCTGGTGGTTTGATTCTGAGTTGAAGTTTTTTCAGTCCTTGCTAAGTACGCCTGTACGCCCGCACGTGTGTGTAGCAAGGAGTGTGCTTGTTCCTTTATCTCCTGTTTGTGTCACAGATTTTAAATCAGAACTTTAAGTCAATATGTGTTTAAGTGTTTGTAAAGAGGAGGTGTGTGTGGTTAAGTAGAAAGTCAGAGAGAGACAAAGAGTCTTTGATAGTGAGAGTGCTCGGCTGCATGTGTGTGTGTGTGTGCCGCTTTTTGCATGTGTGTGTATTTGCTCTGGTGACGACAGAGGTGCAGGTTTGGGCAGGGTCGATGCGTGACGTTGTGTGTTAGGGGAGTATCCTGAGCTCCCAGCTCTCAGTCATTCACTCAGACTCACTCACACAGCAGGTATTGCTCACCAGTGCTCTCTCTCTTACACACACACACACACACACACACAGAGGGAAAGGAGGAACAGTTAGAAATCAGGTAAGACTTGCAGCTCTATAAAAAATTCTTTATTTTGCTCTTTGCTATACTATCACATTCTTATCAGTGTAAATATCATGTGTATACATGTGTGTGTAAATTACTTTTAGTTAAAAAAGAAAACAGCGTTCACATTTACGCTTCTTTTCTTCTTCTCGCAACAAATGGCAGGATGTTTGATTGATTTCCTCTCATTCTTGTTTTTCTGATTTTCTCAGTGCTAACCTGCTTATTGCTCTGTTCATCATTAGCTTTGCTTTCTCTACATTCTCAGCATTATGTGGCTCTGCTGGTGTCTCCTTTATCCTTCTTTGTCTACTCTACTTTTTAACTTTCCTCATGTTCAGTGACATTTATCTTCATCTCTACTTTGTAATCTGAGGCAGCTGCTGTGAATTTGGACACATTATGTGAGACGTTACCTGCACCTGGCATATCTGTATCCACTTAGCATACATTTCACAGAATGAGTTTTTAGCTTCATAGACAGCAGTTATTTTAATCACTCTCCTTTTCCCCCTTTTTTTAAATTAGCTATACGTCTTAAATAACTAGTATTTAGGCAAAATCAGAAATAACATAATAACTGGTGAAGTGTGGAGATGTTGGCAGGTTGACTTTTTTTTTTTACCTCTAGACAAAGCCAGGCTAGCAGTTCCTCCCTGTTTCCAGTCTTTGTGCTAAGCTAAGCTAACCAACTGCTGGCTATAGATGACACAGTATCTGAGTATTTCCCAAAACTACTTAATTAAATGGAAGTTCTTGTCTTTACAATGGATGCTGTAGTTGTTGTTTAATAAAAAATAGAGGAGCAGACAGTAAAGATCAATTACTATAAGCAAAAACTACAATATATATATAATATATATAATTGTATATTTTCTGTGGATTGCAGTGAAATGAAAGATAGTGACAGGAAAGATCAAAAGTGCATGCCAACAGAGCAGTATTTGTGCATGTTTATAATGTTGAAAAGTTGGAAACCAAAAGTAATGTTTCACTTTTGGTGACAACCCAATCAGTGATGTCACAGCAGAGAAAACACCTGCTGTAACATCACTGATATCCCCTGTCTCACTGTACCAACTTTTTCATTTCATATTTGTTGAGATTAGCTAATTTTGTCCCATCCTTTTAACATAATGGATAACAAGACGACAGTTAGCCTGAACTTTGGCAATGAGACACAGTCAATATGAAGTCATTGATTTTGGCTGCTGTTCAGTGTCCAACTGGTTAAATCAGTGTCAAAGTCTGACTCTGTGTCTCCATGTGTGTGTTTGTCTTCAGTTGTAAGTACAATGTGTCTTCATCCTTGACATCAAGTTATCACTGCAACCCTGATAACATTGACTCTGACCTCCAGCCTCACTTACACACACACACACATATATTTACACATATTTACACACCCATACCCATCAAGTCAAAAGTTGAACTTCAGGAACAAAACACTACGACCAAAAGATGATAGTCAGTTATTTTTCTACACATAAAACATGACACTTGCACATTGCATTTGGTCTCATTTCATGCTACTGCACTTTCATCTGCATTTCTATAATCTATCACCTGTCCTGAACTTTGACTCATATGAAATTCCCTGTTAGCTGTTCTGAAATGATTAAGATTGTCTGTGTGAAAGAAGGAGACCCAAAGAGTGAGGGTGAGAGCAGGGTTATATAATGGCATTAAACTAATCTCTTTTCCCCCCTTTGACCCTTTTAGAGGTAACCAAAAAAAGGAGAAGAAAAAGTGTGTGAGAAGCAAGAGTGCAACAGAGGACACGAGAAGTGAAAGAGAAACAAGACAGAAAGAGAAAAGATGACAATTGGCAAGAACTCCAGGAAAAACTCAACCAGGAGCTCCATCCGGGCCCCAAAGTTTCTAGATAAATCCAGCGGCTTCTATGGTCGCCTTGATGAGCCTGAGACCACCGGAGAAGGGGAGGAGGTGAGGGGAAACGAAGTAGAGAAGAGAGGGAATGGGGCGGAGGATGGCAGTAGGGAGGGGAGAGTCACGAGTAGCCCGGTGCACAATTCTGGGGCAGATGAGAGGGAAGAAGCCGAGGCATTTGACTTCAACGGAGGGATGATGGAAGACGACGGCGAGACTCTCCTGCGCAGGAAACCCAGCCGCCGCAGCAGCAGGTGGAGAAGGAGCTCCAGGAGGAAGCAGAGGGAGGGGAGACCTGATGAGGATGCAGCCCAGGACGAGAGGCCTAGCCTGGGAGTGGAGAGTCCGGCTGACACCGGCGTCCTGGAGGGCACCAGGGTGATAATTGAGGTAGAGATGGAGAAACTGAAGAAGGTGGAGGAGGAAGACGAGAAGGCAGGAAGAGGGAAAGAGCCTGAGCTTGTTCACTTCCCGGTGCGGGAGGATGAAGATGACCAGGTCCTCATCAGAGACAAGAAGAGGGGGAGAGAAGAGGAGGGAGAGGAGGAGAAGAGGATGAGAAGAGAGCAAGAGGAGGGGATGAAGGTGGTGAAGAGGAACACGATGAAGAATTACCGCAAGGTGAGGGAAAACAAAGAATTACAAAGTCAGAGCCTTATGTTGTTTCTGCCAATTTGTTATCAGCGTGCAGCAGAAGAACATTCTTATTAACTTCTGCTTTCTGTATCTCACATTTACATAAATTCCATATTCAGCCTTACCCCATCTGGTTAAACTTTAATCCCCTGAAGGTTATGTAATCAAGTCCTCAGAGTTTTTGGAACAGAGGGTAAAGTTCTCCCTCAACATCCTCCACATACCACACGCTGGGCTATTTATTACTATGGAAACTATCACATCACCTTAATAAAAGACTGCCACTAGGGTCAAGGTACAGCAGCCATTAGTGCACGTCACCAACACATTAGGTAACCTCCTCTGATAGGATTTTTCCTTTACGTCATGTTTAATGGCATGAAAAAAATTAAGTTGGCTTTTAGCTGAACAAGTAACCCAGCAGCAGTGTTCATGTACCGTATGTACCTTCATCTGATTCACATGTTCTGAAAGATTTTCTGCTCCCGTTCAAACACATGAACAGAGGTGACATTCCTGTGCCTCCTGTATCATGTCCTTTGATCAGTGGAACGAAGTATGGCAGTGGCGACCCGCCTACTAAACCCACACTGTGAAAACATTCCACTGCTGCTAACCAATCAGCTACACCCTCTGGCCTCACAGTCTGACCTCTTGCTAGATTAGAAGACACTGAGTGTGTCTACTGAGCATTAGTTTCTGTGTATAAGGGTGAGTGGAGATAGGATACCTGAATGTCCTAATGAAAAACAAGCATCCTATTTCAACCAGGGGGTCCCAAGATAATAAGAGGATCTTTGCTGATAGAAATTACAGCTGTAGTTTTACATCTTTGGGTCTCTAAACAGTTTTCAAATCCAACAACCTTAAAGGGAAAAACTTTGTTGAACTGCCACTGCCCTGTCACATGCCACCTGTACTGAAGGGTTGCAGACCAAAAAGGTTGCCGCTGATTAGCTACTAATATTTACTTTGTTCAATTAGCTACTGAGCTAATTAGCTACTAATATTTACTTTGTTCAATTAGCTACTGAGCTAATTAGCTACAGAAATAATATGACTGACACAACAGTTAAAATTATAATCAGTACTTGAGACTGAGACCAAGTAACTATAAATAAAATTACTTCAATTTGATTTTTTTTTCCCAGATGGAAATCAAATAATAAATACAGCTTAGCATCCTTTTCACAAAAAGAGAAAATAAAGATGGTCAGTTTGTACACTTCCAATAAGTTATTTCAGATAAATTCTACATAGAAATTTAACACAAGAAACAAAAAGCTAATGAGAATAAAAAATCTCACTTTCCTCAAAATAAGTATTATACAACATAGTTCTTTCCAGGAAACCTACTTTAGCATATGTTAGCATGCTAACACACTAAACCAAACATTGGCTAAATATCAACATATTAGTATTGTCATTGTGTGAATGTTAGCGTTTAGCTCAAAGCACCAAACCTTCACAGAGGTGCTAGCAACTGTTTCCATCTTATTTATGTGTTTAGTACCTGTTCAAAACTATAATGATGCTGTATGGCTGTATAAACCTGTCACTTTTCATATGTAACAATCATTTTCAGGTCAACCACAATGCTATGCACCTGACTTTGCTAACCTTTACCCTCCTGTCTTCCCATCAGGCCTTGGACCGAGCATTTCGGCGTGGATGGGAGGCTTTCATCACAAACCTCTATAGTGTCACGCTCACACCCGTGACATCATCCTCGCCACCTTCTCCTGCGTCAAAGAAGAAGCAGCAGCACAAAGCTGTGTTAGCTGAGTTTCGGTAGTGCAGGAGGCCGACATGGACCACACCTTTTCTAATATTTACTTTGTTCAAGTCATGATTATGCTGAATAGTGATGGACAACCTGCCTATGTCTTCAGAGGGGACTTTTATAGACACATGATGTGTTTCAGTCATGTATTAGGCCTCAGAAGCATTAATTATTTATGTTAGTTACTGAGTCTTAATTACTCAACATAAAGTTTACTACCTTGTCATATGATGGTGCGCATTAATTTGCACACAGACTACAAATGATCAGTTTTACTGTAGGAGCTGTGGGAGCCAAGCTGATTTTACATTGAAGTCTATGGGACTGGCTTGAGTTTTGAAGTCCAGTCATCATGTGACTGAGTTCAGCTGTCTCTGGTTCCTGCCTTCTACGTTGCTACTCTTCAGATTTTACTCAGTGGTTTAAGAATGTCTTAACATCTTAGCTCCTTACACCCGGGCCACTATTAAGAGCTTGGAGTACAGATAATCTCTGCTTCCTTTGGTTTAGCTCTATGAAACTTGTAAAGTGTTGATGTGTAAGCCAAAGGAATGGAAAATTTCACGAGAGTAACGATGACTGATTAGTGGACTTTTCACATTTCTGGATGGTAATCAGTGCCATTTATTGCTGTCTGGCAGCAAATCAGTAATCGGTTCTGGTTAATGAGCGGAGGACAAACACACACAAATGCACCTTGCTAGTCAGTGCCTATACACTGCAGTTATGATCCACATTAACACATACATTTGTATGTTAATATTTGTGGAGAAATTACAGTTGTTGTTTTTTTAAAAACCCATTTCAACACAGGTTTTCTCCCACCAGTGTGTGTACAGAAATACACAAGAGATGTCAGGTGGTAGAACTTGACTGTGTTTGACTTCCTCATTGACAATAAAGTTCATCCCTGTGTGTGTTCTGGTGAAGGTTATTTAACCTGATGGAACCAGACAGGGTGTGTTTGTATGTGTGTGTTTGAGGAAGATAAAGAGAGAGAGAGAGTTTTTGTTGCCTGGTATTTTTTGCCCAACTGTCTTTGGGTTGTTTGATTGAAGCTGTGCATCAGTGTTTTTTGATGCGTTCTGATTTGAAAACAGTACCCCAACCTAGACGTCAAACAGTATTTAAAAAGTATTTATGATTGACCCTTGTTAAAATGTCATGTTTACAATAGACCTGTTGTAATTTCCCTTCATCTACTTTATATATATATATATTTTTAAATATTACCTCAGGAGTGTACTGAAGGGTCGACTGAATAGGTGCAGAGAAATACAGAAAACATTTCATTTTTATGTTAATGACTGTCTTTCAGAATCTGTCAGTTTCTATTAATTAATCCTTTTGTATCCTAATCAAAGCTTCTGAAGTCTTGAACCATGATAAGACACACTTTTCTGAGAGTAAATAAAGAGTTTATTCTATTGGTTAGAGTTTCATTTTTGG
Source organism: Lates calcarifer (assembly GCF_001640805.2). Lineage (NCBI taxonomy): Eukaryota > Metazoa > Chordata > Actinopteri > Centropomidae > Lates > Lates calcarifer. The sequence continues at coordinate 6,069,276 of NC_066846.1, forward strand.
TAAGACTCTATAAATATATATAATATCAAATATCAACTGAACTGCCTGCATTTTAATCAGCTAACATCAAACATTATTTTATGGATGAATCAGAGTGAATGAGATGTCAAACTCAGCGTAACACCATCATAAGGCGACATCATGGCAATGGTTGCTGTGAAGCGTCAAAAAGTGGTCTATGGAAATACATAAATGTTTTATTCACTGAACTCATTGTTGGCACTCAGTAGTAATTTTGTACAAGTGCCAACTATGGTCTAATCTAACTATAAGGGAAACACTGAATTTACCATAACAACTTTTATCTTCTGATCCTTCTCTTACACTATTACAGATACTCACCACGGGGACATCAACTGTATGTATAGTAAATGGCATAACAGAGGTTCCATCTAAAGCCCTTTATAGTTAATGTGCTACTCCATTAAAATCTATTATTACTATGATGTCGTTGTAGCAGTGGTATTGACATTAGAGCATACATAATACAAACCACAGTGCAATAGTTCACAGTTAAGTTTAGCTGTTGCATGTCATACATAAAAAAATACAGCCTCTTTGAGACTACCTCTCTTCTCCATGCACCTTGAACATAGTTGAAGTTGCCCTGAAATCCCTTGTCTGTGTCCACATGACCAGGACACACGTGTACACACACACACACAAAACAACAACATAAAAACCTAAAAACTTCAGAGGAGCATGTGTAGAGCCGTTTGCAATTGAAAAAACTGTACCTGAATTTTAAAAAAGCACATGGCCAAAGATGAGACAGCTAAGCACATTTGCACTACATACCAATTAAAATTATTGAAGGATTCAAGGTTTTGTCAACATGTGTTCTTGATTCCAATAACGGTCAACTTAGCTCATTTCTATAGTAATATCCACAAAATAAATGATAAAATTGGTTGGGGCATATCAGAAAATATTTTAGAAGTTTTTCAATCTGAGTCAAATATGCAGAAGCCACCTCATGGCTGCCATCTTGTGGATGAGAAAAATACTACTTTTTTGTAGCAGGTGGGAGGAGTCCTGGACGGACATAAAACGCAGACGGACCGGTTTCCTCTTCCACTTCCCTCTCTCATCTGGTCGAGGTAAGAGTCTGCACATTTTTCTTAACACTCTTTCTTTTGCAAGCTGTTCCATTATAATAGATAAAATGTTTGTAAAATCTCATTGTTATTAGTACATAACAAATGCAATTAAGCTTTACAACGGTCCACCCGTATTAAAAGTTGTATTTTAGTTAGCAGCTTATACACAGAGTGTCGGTGTCGCATCGAGTAGAGCGGACCACAATCCTTACTCATCCGTCAGTTAGACACATTAATGTCATCTAATACTCTTCGTTAACAAACTACAACACTATTTCCTAAACGCTGCATATAGTATTTGTTGGATAACTCCGTGTGAAACGATATAAGATTAATTAGAAATGGCCGCTGTCCGTTTGGCGCGGTTGCTAGCTGTGTCTCTCAATGATGATAATTTTCACAGACCTGTCCTGAATGACTGTGATTGCACTTTTTTATTCTGATGTGAGACACTTTTAAATTTTGCTCATATCATACTATATGTGCCGACTCGTGCCGCCCTGAACACGTTGCATGGCGCGGTCACGTGTTGGCCGACCAGAGGAAGTGTCCTTGTTAGCTGCAGCCTGCCTAACATCTCTGCTCATTCCTGCTTTTCTAGATGGAGAGAGATCCAGGACCGGTTTGCTGCAAAGGTAATTTCTGTGATGTGTTTTTTTTTTTTTTTTTTAAATTTTATTAACTGTTAGATCACAACTGATACATGCCGTTGTATCAGTTATGAATGAAAATAATGTGGTTGGACCAGCATGGCGTATCATTGATGCTTCATGTTACAGTGATGTCCTATTTGAACTCTCTCACTGAATATCTTTTGAGGAAATTTAATTCCTAAAAACTCTGAGTAGCATGAAGCTGCTATCTTAGAGTGTGCATATGAGCTGACTGTAAAACTCAGGAAATGCTCATTATATATATATCTTTTCCCCTCTCCTCTTCAGGTACTGGAAGAATATGGCAAATCTGTCCACAGAAGGTAATTATAACTCACTTTGAGTCATTTCAGTTTAGCTCAACAGCCTGTTGCATTTCAGCCTTTAGTTGTTCAGGAGCGCCATGTGCTGCAGTGATGATTCCTTGAACTCTCTCTTACCGAATCAGCCTTTGAAGAAACTTCTTTACCAGATTCTGAGTAGCATGTGGGCTCCAACACAGTTACAATTGTATGTGTACTTTCTGCTTAAAATGGCTCACAATGAGACCTGCAGAGAATGAGCTTTAAAAAACTGCTTTATTTTTCCCTCAGATGTTCAAGACTAAAGCTAAAAGTACTTCTTCAAATTGAGTTTTCAAACAAGCATAATTGTCTGACTTTTGCAGAGTTAGGTTTTTAATCTGATCAACCTTGTTTATGTACTGAAATCCAGTCATATCTGTTCATAGCTGCCCACTGATTTTTTTTTTTTTTTCTTTTTCTTTTTTTTTTTTTTCTTTGCAGGTTTGTCTGCAGTGTCCTTTCACTCAGCAACTCAAACCAGCTGGAAAGTGCACTGATGTGAGTAAATGATTATTTTATTCTGCTGTTATTCAGTAGTGGGGTATAAACATGATGATTACCATTAAAGACAAGCATATGCCTGATTCAAGTGATGTCAACCTATAATCTGATTACCCTTAGACTAATACAAAAAATGTAAAATTCTGTGGCACGTGATTTACTTACTGGTGTTTGTCTGGTTGTTAGGAGTTTGACTAGAAGTTTGAGGAAGGATGTTCCCTCTACACCTCAACATGTAAGTCTTTACACAAGTTTCAGTGATTGTTCAACATCAGAAATGCCTTTCCTACAGTCTATCTAAAATCTTTAAATTTTTTATTTTTTATTTTTAAATGTGGCTGCTGGAGTTGGGTACACACATCAATTATAGTTGGACAAATGCAGATCATCCCCAAGCACTTGAACCTCACCCAGCCCATCAGTTCAGTCAATTCTGGCACTAAAGTGTGACAATAACAATTGTCAGTTTAAATGCCACGTTCTAGATTTAGTCAGTGGAAGGTGTTTCTGACAGTTTGAAAGGATGAAATGGGGTAACACCCATCAAACACCTGGACGACTAATGTCACATGGCAGTTTGTCACCAAAGCCCTGATCAAACATTTGAATCTTGATCTACCGTAAAAGGCTACAGCTGGACTCTACTGAAGAGCCACTTTATCTTGCAGGGCCCTTTTTGATTGGAAGATGGATTTGAAGCTCAAGGCACCCACTGAAGTCTCATGGTACCTATCTTTTTATTTTCCTCACTATCCTTGTCTCTTGTCCTTGCCTCCTGTCTCTTACTCATGTTAGACTACATGTCCTTTTCATAATGCAGTTCCAATGATGATGATACTTAGCTCACTTTGAACCAATGTGAAACGACACGAACATCTGAGCAACTGCATTAGATGTGCATATATGGATTGCATTTCAATCTGAAAAGAATTCGATGTCACGTTCTAGCACTAAAGGCTAAATTTGTGTGTCCTGCCCTAAACATGGCATCTTTATCAGTATAAGGAACATGGTATGGTTTCTTTTGAATGTGCTGTAATTAAACATTGTCTTCACTCAACAGATGATTCAACAATGACTTCAGCAACATGACTGAGTGCTCTAGTTGAAGGTAAGATAAGTTACAACTATGGAAACTTGACAAATAGCCCTTAATCCCTGCTGACCTGCTGAAAATGATGAGATATATTTGGAATCTCGTTCGTCTGAACTACTGTTGAGAAATGGAATCTCTGACATCTGTGAAGGTCAATAACAGTTGACTGTATAAAACCTCTGCCACCATGTTATGCTCAGACCTTACAGTATCTTGTCTGTTACAGGTGGCTGGCTTTGAACGATGCTGTCCTCTTCTACCCAAGGTGTCTGGCCAGGTGAGAGAGTCCTCTGCATTTACTGCTGTCAGTAATGTGTTTAAGTTTCATGTCTCCTTTTTTTAAATATGAATATTGAAATGGTGTTACTCGTAATTAAACAGCCTCAAAACTAGGCATAAACACAAAATGAGGACTGTGGGTTCAGTAAGCATGGAAGTTATGTGTCTCACCCAGTTTCCTTCATGATGACACCTGCACACGTCTTACGCCTTGTGTCAATGCCAGACCTGAAAAGGTGAACCCACTGGCGTTACCTTGGCAATAAGGGGAAGACCCGTTGGGGTTACCAACAGTCTGAATGGAAACAAGCTTTAACACTGACATGAATTAGGATGCTTACTTCTCTGATTTGGTGTTAAAGGTAATCTTGGGGCTCATCTTTTATAAGACTAACATGAGCTAACTGGATGTAGTAGAAGAGTAAACTTGCATCGTTTGACTTAATTAATAATTAATTTTTACTCTTGACCATTTTAGGTTGACATAAAGGCAGATCTGAGAACAAGGAGGTCATTAGGGTTGGTGGCGTTTGTCCCAGAGTTCAGGTACGTATCTGTCTGGTGCAGTTACTGCTAATTCATAAGGAGAGGTGATGAGTTTCTTTATACCGCCCCAGTCTGAGAATTCATGACTGATTGGTATCCCCTCTGATCATGCAAGATTATTTAAAAGAAAAACTTTCAGTCATACCAAGAAAAATTGAATGAGTCTTAACTGTTGCAGGTTTGGAGATGCTGTCCAACGCGGTTGTGTCTGAACGTCAGCACTGAGACGCCTGGGACTGTGTTTGAGGTAAATGAGTAAGTCTGTAGTTGAAGCTTCTGGGATTGTGGATATGATGTAGTATCACCGACCGTCAAGGGATGTATGTCCCCTCCCTTAAGTCTGGCCTCTTCTCCTGTTGACCCAGTATGGCACTGAGGACCCTGACCCAACCCAGGTGTAAGGTGACCTGCTGGAGTTCTGATGGAGTTGCAGAGCTGGCTTGAGGGCATGACTGAGAAAAAAATCTGATCCCAACCCAGAGGCAAAATCCTATTGCTGTAACTGCAACAACTTAACGAAGGCTCAGACATGAGCAGGGCAATTTGTCTTGTCTGCAAATGCACACAGTTACCGAGTTAATGTTTTCCACTTTGTAGTGGCCTGTACATTAACTGACACCTCTTGCTGCTGAATTAAATTTGGTAGAAGTTCAGATTTTGGAATGAACACCAGTAATGATTTGTAAACTTATTTAAATGTGTCCCAGCCAGGAAAGGCCTTGAGTTAAAGGCAAAGGATGTGGCAGTGTAACAATTACTGTAATTTCTGGACTATAAGCTGCTTCTTTTTTTTTTTTTTTAAATTTAGTGGGTGCAGCTTATATTCGGGTGCGCTCAATAGTCCGGAAATTACGGTAAATACAAATGGTTATAGAATATCTAAAGACACCCAAAAAGCCCAATAACTGTTTAAATTGACTTGAGACTAATACTTTAAGGGCCTGTTATTTCTGCAGCAAGGATGCAAATTCAGAGACAAATTTAGATCTGATCAAAGTTAAAAATGCAAAATGTATTAGTTTGGTTCAATTGGAAATGAGTTTAGTAGCTGCTGATTTAACCGGTTCCTTATCTTCCACCCCCAGCTTAGGCACCGTGCAGCACTCAAGATCAGCCTATGTTGGTGAGTAATGTAATATACTAATGTGGGTTGAATTTGGACATGTTGAGGTTTCAGAACATGAACCTGTTAAATCTTTAAAAAAAAAGAAAAAAAAAAAGACCTGACCACTGATGTGATGAGTTTCTTTATACCGCCCCAGTCAGAGAATTCATGACTGATTGGTATCCCCTCTGATCACATGACTAAAAGCATTAGTGTCATTTGTTGTGAAGGTCACATTTATAACGTGTTTTATATTTCAGGCCACTGAACTGTCGAGTGTTCCCTGCTGTTTTGGAGTGTATGGTAAGTATTAGACCTTTTTTTTTAAGTTTACTTTTTATCAGGAAGTGATGAGTTTCTTATTACCGCCCCAGTCTGAGAATTCATGACTGATTGGTATCCCCTCTGATCAAAACCACCAACACAAACTTAACATTTTCAGTTGAACAGGTAGGGATTTTTTGCCATCTGTTTCTGAGATGTCGTCTTATTTTGCAGAGTCTGGACAGAACTTGGACTCCTCCATGAAGATCCATCAGACATGGAATTTGCCAAGAGGATTGCTGCAGTTTCACTTGAGCTCAAAGGATGACTGAAAATGCTCTTGAATTTTGTTTGAGAGCTGTTGAAATATCAAATAAAACATACAAACTTCATTTAAAGCTCATGGTGTAAATTTCTATAGCATCTTGAGCTTCTCATGCTTCCTGATGGTCAAAAACTTTCTTTTGCACCTAGGAAGAAACCAAGGAGAATTATAAAATGGCAAGTTGCTAGTTATGCCCTTAGTCATCTAGAGCTGCCATTTAAAGGTTATTTTAAATGTCAACTTATTTTTATTTTATTTATTTTTTTTTTTTTTGGGGGGGGGGGGTATAATTTACAATATCACTGTCTGGCAAGGAAATGTCAATTACACATTTGAGTGTTTGGACTTAAAGTGTTAGGCATTTTTTCTTAAAACATTTAAATGATTAACTGGTAAAGAGTTGACTAATATTGCAGCTTCATTATCAGTGGTCTAAAAATAAGGTCCAGAGCTTTAAGCAGAGGTGGGAGCCTACACCAGATGTGGATTCTGATACTGTTGCAGCTGGTATTGAAAGTGTTTCAGGCAGTGAGAGAAACACATTAAAGAGATGATATAAAGTAAAGAGGGGACACTGAAATTACAGGAGTCTGGCCATAGAAAGGACATAACTGAGACTTATCAGACTCTGTGTTTCAGCACTTTGCCCCACTGCTAAAATACAGATGAGCTACATGTGTACTTTGTAGCATTGTGTATGAGTATATGACATGGTTAAGGACGTACTCAAAAACCTGTGCATGCCCTGGGTAACAGTGACACAGCTTTACTGAGTAGGCTTTTAAGTTTATTAGAAAAAAAACTGCATTTGAGTGAGTGAAGCACCACCACAGAGTACAAGTCATTACATTTCATACATACAGCTGTATGTAAACAAACTTCATTTAGGGTTCAGTGTGTTTGAAATCACTTGTTCATCTTGAAAAATCCTCAGTTTCTCTCCTGTCAACATCTGGATCAACTGCCTGTGTCAACATTAAATGAGAAAATATAAAAGCCACGTGTGATTCCAGGGATTGTGGATACAGGCAGCATTGATAACTGCAGGTCTGCTGACTGCAAACAGCAGCTGGTGGAACTAGAACTACAGTTATTGGGCTCTTTTTTTTGATACTTCTGATCTCCACTGTCCAATAATGAACCCAGAGTCGTGTCAGCTGCTGTAAAAATCAGGAATACACACTCAGTCGGCGGTGAAGATCCTTGCAGCGATATCATCTAATAGCCAGTCCACTCCAGCTAACAAGTTCTCTCCTGTTACTGCACTGCAACCAATGATACACCAGTGATGACTTTTAATCTCATCCAGTGCCAGCGCCTGCAGGAACAAACGCATAGTAAGAAGTGATGTACAACTTCTGTAGAATTCAAGTGTAATGAGGTAAAGAATTTGAATCAGCACAATTCAGGCTATAATCCATTACATCAGTGAAATACAATAAGGAGTGACTGTAATGTGAGTGTGCCTCTTACCTCTCGTATCGCCTCTTTTGACAGGGCTCCTGGTAAATCCTGTTTGTTGGCAAAAACCAGCAGCGTTGCACCAGCTAACCTCTGCAGCGAGGAAAAGGACGAAGGAGAGAGCATTGTAAAGGCATGTTCTGTATCACTGACGGGTGCTAAGGTCAGTTTTCTGCAATGAGACATTGTTGATCAAATTAAACTCAGGGTTTAATGTTAAGAGGTCATCTCTAACTATCTGCTATTACAGCATGTCAGACCATTCAGTGTCATATTTATGGAGATGTTTCACCTTGGTAGTATGCAAGCAACATGCCACTGACTAATAAGCTAATGTGAAAGTGAATGAGTGAACTAATGAAGTAATTAATTTCTGAATAGCAAAGCGTGGAGAATGTAGAACGTGGGTGATTTTAGTGTCTACATTTCCTCCTCTGGTTTGTCCCACTGGTCCTCAATGTTACCTGCAGATATCAGGCAATGTGACTTAATGTCACTACTTCAAAGAAGTAGGAGCACTTTACTTTTAATAGGACCAACAAGCCAGTATCAATGCTTCTTAGCAGCTGTCCCCACAGTTAATGTTAAGATCTACTGCAGGTAAGAAAAAATATTCAAAACCTTTGTAAATGAAGATGGCATTAAGGCTTGTTAATACCCTCTATTGAAGGAATTGAATTTAGTGCTTTGTAAGCTTTTTCAAGACGTGCAGATAAATGTTCTAACACTAGTGTGTATAATTTAGTCTACCTCCTCCAGTAGCAGTGCACTGAGCTCCTGCCTGCAGTCCTCCAGCCTGAGTCTGTCTGCGCTGTCCACCACCCACACCAGCCCGTCTGTGCTCTCAAAGTAGTTCCTCCAGTAGGAACGCAGTGACTTCTGGCCTCCTACATCCCAAATGTTCAATTTAAACCTAGAAAACACACATACAGAGAGGATGAACATGAAGACTGTGGAAAAAGACTGTTAAATATAGCCTGATAATGGGTTTCGGATAGGAAAACAGAGGAATGCCTGAATGTGGAAAAAACGAGGAGTCTTTTAAAGAAAATGACAATTATGTAGAAAGCAACTGATACTTCAGCAAATTAGTACATTTCCACTGCAGACTTTTTTTTAGCTTGTCATCAAGTATCTCAGTAAGTCATGAGGTGTGACAGCATGCTCAATACCAGGCCCCTGAAACTGTAGCAGCTATAAGGGACTCTGCTATTAATTATTTTCTGACTTAACAACTGTAGTTTTCCCTGACTCTACCACAGTGTCTTCACTAAAAATGGCATGTTGAGGAATACTGTGCAGTACGTGGTGTATGGAAGATAAAATGGCTGTAGTTCTGCGGTCTGTGTTACCCTCTGTGCTCCAGTGTTTTGATGTTGAAGCCCAGTGTAGGGGAGATGGTGCTGACATCTTCTCCGTTAAACTTCTTCAGGATGGTCGTCTTTCCCGCGTTGTCCAGACCTCTGCACGAGCCAGGTTAAAGAAAAAAACTCACCTGACCTGACTATTAAATATGAATTAATGAGAGTGTAACTGTTATCTACAATTAGTGCAGTTACCAGTGCTTCATAGCTAGCATGTTAGCATGATACAGCACAAAATGCACAAAAACAAACTTTAGAGGCATTAAACGGTATATAAACTAAACATAACCGGATATAAACTGCTGTTCGTGGTTCGTGTTATTGACGCAGATGAAGATATAGTAACGTTAGTGCGTGAATGCTACTTTGTTCACAGCTAAGCTAGTACACTGTTACAGACAGGATACAACATCAAAAGCCTCATCTCCCGCTCCTTCTGCTTCATCTTCTTCAGAATCGTCAGCAACCCCATCGCGACGCTGTCCCGCTCAGCTGCTGTTATTTTGATAAATAATTTTACTGATTTAGAGTTTAATACAAAAGATGTTTAGCATCCCTAAGCAGCATTGCGACGCAGGAAGCGGTTGTTGTAAGATCCCGCCTCACGTAGCCACTGAGTGGTCTGTTTGGCGAAGAGCGAGCGCTGATTGGTTGAGGTAGACGTTCGAAGTTGGTTGATTGGTCAGTGACTATTTTAAGGTGTGGTCGTGCTGTAGAGGAGCTGTACGCCTATGTCTGTATGTTTGGCGTCCCCGCGTGTCTGTTTTCGGAATTACACATTTAACATTTAGGAGGTTCTGCTGTCAAAACTCGTTTCCAAAATACACATGCTATAGACGGATATATCACCAAATATAAAAACCGATTATGTGCATGTTTTTTTTTTTTTTTAACAGTTACAATTTTCATTAAAAAAGGCACAAAGACGGTGCAAAAACCTCATAACCTTGGAAACAGTAGTTTGACAAAACAATATTAACCCTAACCCTTTCCCCAGAACTTTGAACTGTATCTGACTGAGCAAAATCCATGAGATGCAGTTTAAAGCTCCAGAAAAAGCTGATTCTGTTTTTTTATTCAGAATCAAATTCACTCAAGTAATTTATTTCAGTACATATTACAGAGTGCAGCAAGATTGGGCGAGAATTCAAAAGACAGAGGGCTTTTTCTGGAACAGCATTTAGACAATGGGTCACTGATTTTATAGGGATTTCTCTTAGCCCCATCCTGTGGCTCAGAAATATAAAACAGCTGGACAAACATCCTGCAGTCCAACTTTTTTCCATCTCTTCTTTATTCATGCTAATCTTTCATTATTATTATTATCTTCACATATCTTTCTATCTGAGTTAGTACATATGGTACAGCTGTGGGAGAACTGGCTCATCTGGCATTGTTTGACGTAGCAAGTGAACATGTTTCTGTACAAAAAGTTTACAAGAAGTTGCACTCTCGCTCTCACACCACCTCTGGAGAGGTGCTACCCCCACAGACCTTTTCTAACAATACATCACCCCAGCAGGAAATATCAATGAATATCCATTGACAAGAAACAAGCAATATTAGCCTTACATATATGATATATGGTTTTTCAAATGAGCCCTAATTAGTGTATTGAGGAGCTTTCAACAAAAACAGTGTTCTTTAAAGTCCGTATAATAAGACATTTCATTATTTTTTATGTCAGCAGAACATGATGCATTTGTGGTATTTATCTAATGATAGCCAGTGATGACAGTTATGAAATAAATGTATTGAGGATTCCGTCCAGTATGAGGCAGGACCTGTTTATGTCAGCAAACACAGCGGGATATCTTTGAAAAACCTTTGAGTGTGTTGAGAAGAAATGAATCCGGGCACTCAAAGAAAGTATATTTGTACCTTCAGTTACATCATTTCCTGCTGGGAACTGGAATAAGCTGTTGGCTGCTGTCAGGGGGCTTGGTCATTAGTTTCCTGGCAAAAGCGTTTGAGAAATTCCCTGCACGTGGAGGGGGGGGGGCGTTTTCCTAATATGGTCATGAGCTCAGAGCTGTTCCTGCCCCAAACCCATCATTTATCATGAGGCTTTCAAGTGCTATCGAAAATATTTGCGTAGGATTTATACTGTAGTTGAGTACACGTTCCCGATCCGACAACGCAGATGCTCGATACCAATACCACTTGTCGAAAACCATGTTTTTTAAAAAGTAGCCACTTGAAAACTCTATTTTTATCACCGGGTCAGCCTTTAAACATTTCTGCTTTTTAAGCGCTTCAATGAACAGACACTCGCTTGGAAAATGAAACTAACATACTGCGCGTGAAGGCAGCACAGCCACACCACTCTTGACTCTCAGTGGGTCAGTTTAAAATAAAGAGAAACTGAAAGCAGTCAGGGCATCATGTTGCATCACCGGCTGTCTGATGCCAAACCTCCTGCTCTCAAAAGCCTAAGACACGCCGGTTTAGCGCTTCACTTCGAGCAACACATTTACAGAATCAGCAGGTCACCAAGCAACCATCAAGCATTAGTTTGCCCTGCGGGGATTACCTGTCCAGCAGCCCGCACTCCCTTAGTCAGGGCTGCAGGGAGGTGCGCTGCTCCTGCGCCACTTTCACAATTTGAATGTCAGTGGTTTCGCTTGCTGCACGGATGATCCGGGTTGGATGAAGATTCATCCTGTTTTTGGAAAAGCAGTCAGCCTGCCAACCAGCCGGTTATCTGGCCTGCTGCTAGACGGGAGGGAGGGGCGAGAGATGTCCCCGTTATTCATGGACACCGGGTACGAACCCAACAGCCCCGGCTCCCTGTCAGCTGAGGACTGCAACAGCAACACAGCTGGATCGGTAAGTCAGCTTTACATGACCCCTGATGGATATAAATGTAAAAACTGTTGACCATGTAACTAACCATTTAATCTTCTTTATTTTCTCTCGGATCCATACATTCCTTGCTTTTATGTCTTTTTTGGGGCATTTTTCCATTATTGGACAGCTGACAGTGGAGGACAGGAGGGATGGGTAGAGAGAGGAGATAAACTGCAGCAAAGGTTTCCCAGCCCCTAGTTCACTGGACACCCACTGTTTTATGTCTTTTGTAAAGCACTGTGTAACTTATTTTTTAAAAGTACCATATAAATAAAGGTATGATTATAAACATGCTGTATAGTCAATATGAACCCACTGCTGAGCACTGTAGATATACTTAAAATCCTTATAACTGGACTATTAGTAGTGATTTTCCATTAGGAATCAGTCAATTTACAAACCATCACATGAAAGTGGAATAGATCCTGCTGTAGTATTTTAGGACTCATTTAGACTTGTGTCAGAATTAGCACCAGTGTGCCTTTCCACCTCATTATATATGGCACAGTTAGGATAGTTAGCAGCAGTTATCTGGTCTGTGATGGATTTCATGGCCTCCACTGGGTCCCAAATTTCAGCAAGCACTGACCAATACATGTTGTTTTTTAACAGGCAATTACCCACATTTCATTCTTTGAAAAGTAAAAAAACAACAACAAAAACAAACAAACAAACAAACAAACAAAAAACAATGTAAAATCCAGTTGTTTTGCTTTTGACATTTTGTTGCAAATGACCTGTCAACTTGGGTTAACAACTGAGCAGAGAAAATAATTTGTGCTTCTGATCCCATTTTGGGTCCAGTTAAAAGTCAAACAGTGATGGGAGAAATCTGCAGCTGTGTTTAAAGTTTCAAATATTTAATGGGAAAAAGTGTCAGGAATTTTTTTTATTCATTATTTTCACATCTAGCCTTCATTTGTATTTCATCTAATTACTTTGTCCAATTGACTCTACCCCTGGAGATGTTGCTTCTGATTGCAACATCACAAGCTGCAAGCTCCTCTCCATCCAAGTCCAGGTCTGTTATATCTTTACTGACCTGCTTGATGGGGGCGAACACATGGCATCGCATGTGATACGTTTGTCTCATGACCTTTCAAACTGTGGCATTACTGAAAACATTATGCAACATCAAAAAATTATTAATTCAAGACGTGTTCCGTAAAAGCCAGTCACAGAAGAGAAGTATGCTCTTGAAAAACACGCGCAGAATCGGCGTGTGCAGTAATGACTGTGTGGTCGTCTGTGTGTGCGTTCCTTTCTACAGGAGAGAGAGGGAGAGGGACAACAGGTGGAAAACACAGGGAAAAAAAGGCGGGATAAGAACAGAGACGCGGCCAGGAGGACCCGCCGAAAACAGACAGAAAGAGCAGACGAGCTCCATGAGGTTAGAAATTATCACCCCGCACCCCACCCCCTTCACACCATCGTCGTGTGACTGCCACTTTCTGTCTCTCTTTCAATCACAATCACACAGGCTGTGTAGCCAGTGGTATGTGTGCGTGTGTGTGTCTTGTGTAATCTGGCAGCATGCTCTTGCCATTTCTTGTAAATAGTCTGCTTTAGAAGAAGGACTTTCACTCCCTCTAGCTTGCCCTCCCATTGGACCTCCCTTTCCTCTGTATACACACACACACACACACACCCCTTCCTCCCCACCTCTGTGCCTCGCTTTTTTTTTACCTGTGGGGCAAATTCCACAGAAGAAACACACCCACACACACACATTATGGTTTTTTGTAGACACTGACTTGATTTTCTGATTAGATGTGTTGTTGTGATTTTTAAGATAAGATAGACTTTATTTATCCCACTTGTGGGAAATGTACATGTTACAGCAGAAACAGATAAGAGTGACAAAAATGGAAAAATAAAAAAAGGCACAGAAGGGTAAAAAAATTAAAGTGCAGCAATCAATGTATGTATATCTTTTTTAAAACAGACTTAATTATAATCACAGGATACTGCCATCACTCTGAGAAAGAAAGGGATGATGTACTTCTTTTAAGGACTTCCTCATTGTCAGAAATGCTGCATGCTTAAAGGGGGGAAACTTTAATAAGACTTAATGTACAAATGTAATGTTAAGGGATGGTTATAGTTCAGCCTTCAAAACAGATTCTGAATTTTTGGTGATTTTTTTTTTTTTTTTTTGAGTGGACTTAACAATGACACTAAAGGAATCATTTGACATTTTTGGAAATACACAAAATGCTGAGAGTCAGATGAGAAAATTGATACCATTATCATATCTACACGTTAGATCAAGGGCAGCAGCAGTTAGCTTAGCTTAGCATGAAGACTGGAAACAGAGGGAAACAGCTAGCCAGATTCTGTCCAAAGGTAACAAAATCTACCTACCAGCACCTTTAAAGCTCACTAGTTAATACACTTCATCTGCTTTTCTATGTCAAACCTCAAATTATTATTATTAATAATGATAATAATAATACATTTCATTTAGAAGCACCTTTCAAGATACCCAAGGACACTATGCAAATCCAATAAGACATTCAATGCATACAAAGTTGTGGTTCCTTAAGTCACTGCTCCCAACCAAGAAGTAGTCCAGCATGCAGCCCCCACTAAAACCACAACTTGTCTTTTTTTCACTTCAGTTTTTGATCACATTACGGAAATGAGTCATGACACATTAATTAGTGAGCTTTAGAGGTGCTGGTGGGAGGATTTTGTTACCTTTAAACCACGCTGGCTGATTCCCCCTGTTTCCAGTCTTTAAGCTAAGCTAAGCTAAGTGGCTGCTGGCTCTAGCTTCATCTATAATGAACAGATATGACAGTGGTATCAATCAGTTGAGCACTTAACATAAGACTGAACAACACTTCTGAAGATGAAGAGGTGTAAAAAAGAAATGTGATCTTTACTGATGACTGTATTAAACAAACATCATTTAATACAGTGATATCTATAGATATCTATAGATATCACTGTATTAGACTGTATTACTATTAGATTATATATAATCTAATAGTGTTTTTCCCAATAAACGTAACAAAAGTGAAAATCTGATTTTCATGAAACTGTCACATGATTTATTACTTTCAGGCCATGAATGCATCTTGATACACACACCCATAAACAGTCAACACGTAGTTTATGGAGCTCCACCTTACCTTGTGGATGAAGAAGTTTCTCTCTGACATGAATTACAGTTTTTGTCCCACGTCACATCCTACCGGTTCTAACTGCTTGGATAGGTATTTACTGAACATATGAATGGGCGTGTGTCTGTTGAATGAAAGGAATCCTGAATTTCACTTTCTCTTTCTCCCTCTCTTCTCAGTTCTGCTCTCTGTGTGACCTCCAGGTTAATTTTGAAGAACAATTGCTGCTACAATTATGACTTATAAAAATAAAAAAAATGTGTCAGCATTCTATGGTTTAAAGGGTCAGCACACGTGTTTCACATCTGCATACTGCTGCTGCTTTGACTGTGACTCCTTGACTGTTTTGACCTTAAGAAGAGGAAAGTAGAATTTCAGTCTTACTGAAGAGAAACATGTTATTCAAGTGTGTGTTTGTGGTCATTGAGGCTCAGTGGAGATGCACACAGGCCGCTGTGGTGTTCTCAAACTGCACTGAAACTTAATGGGGCCATAAAAGCAAGAGTTTAGTTGATAGATAAACCAGAAGAAAACACCTCTAGATACTATAAATAGATGCAAGTGTATTTTGAAACATTTTCTCCCACATTTGAATTCTTTATTTTTCTAATGAAGCTCTGCAAAGATCAGCAGGGAGTCACCTCTTCCGCTCTCTCTGCCACCTACCCTCTTCTTTCATGCTGAACTTGCAGTACTGTCACTTGAGAGCAATATTTCACTTCTCCTTCGGGGGGTTCTGACTTTGGCCACATATCATCCGCTTTATTGTTGTTGTGCTTTCTATTACAGCACTGGGGAAGACTCTTTAAGAAGTGTGTCATTAGTATTGCTCGGCTGTTGTGCTTTATTACAGCACAGGTCAGGCCTGGTGTGATATTATGTGGGTGAGATGTGATAGCATTTATTATTTGTCTTTTGATGTATGCTGCTAATCTGTTTTTATAGCTGATGAGTGTCACTCTGAGGGATCATAAAGATATACCTGACTCAACTTGACATTAACTATTAGTTGTCTCTTTATCTTTCTTTTCTTCTACCCCCTTATCTCACTTTTGCTTCTCTTTTTCCTTCCTCGCTCTTCTCTCTTCTCCTCAGGAGCTCCAGCGTCTCGAGCGATCTAACTCAGCCCTTCAAAAGGAGATCGCTGCGTTGAAAAAAGACCTCAATCACTATACGACGGCTCTGGCCCATCATGAACCGTACTGCCGCCTCAAAGCGTCTGGGTCCAGCTCCAGCGCAGCAACCCAAATCCCTGTTTCCCCCTCAACCAAGTGTCACACCAGCTCCAGCCCTCCTAGAGTAACTCCCCAGGCCTCAAGCTCCACTTTGGCTGCTGCCCCTTCAATCTCTACCTCTTTAACCTCCGGCCTGGGTCTTCAAACCTTTGACTGTGTTGAAAACCCTCACCTCTCGCCTCCAGCTTCTGCTGCAGCAGCTACAACGTTAGCTTCGATTTCTGGCTCGTCCGCTGAGCTCGTCATCGCCTCCGCCTCCTCGTCCTCCAGCCCCGTGACTGTTCCTTATTCAGCCTCATTTTCCACGCTCGAGGCTCCTCACTCTTTGTTTAGCGAGGAGCTTCCAATCACGTCGAAGCCAGCAAGTGTTACGCCTGTCTGCAGCAGCCTCAGCACTGCTGCTCAGCCTCATTCTGGGCATAACACCATCCATGAAACCTCCTCCATGCCAGCGAATGCTTGTTTCTCTGCTCTTAACTCAGAAACATTGGATGCATTTTTAATGAAACAAACCTCTTTTCTAACTGCTCCATCTGATATGGTGGCACCTTATTCCCATTTAATGGGAGAACATGAAGGTCTGATGGCTCACAGTTGCTCCATGAATTCAGCCCAGCTTCATCCAGGTCAGTTCAGTGGAAATCCAAACAATTCAAGTCAGCAGTGTGCTCTTTTACCATCCACCCCTCAAGCTCCTGCTCTTCGGTCCCTCACAGTTACATCTCAGGCAAACTTGGAGCGGCCTCCCGCCTCTGCCTTTAAGCCATGTTACAGACAACAAATGACACCCAGTCCTACCCATGCCTCTCTGCTTTCCCTCCTCACCACCCCCTGTCCCCTTAACATCTCTCAGACTACCTCTACCAACAGCTCTGATGGAGCTGTCTTTCAACCTCCACCACCCTCACTGCCACTGTCGGGCGATCCCACAAGTGACCTTTCCCTTTCTGATTTCCTGGAAATCAATGATTGGATCCTAAGTGGGAATAATAATCAGTAGCACTACATGCCACAGGGCAAAGGAGGATCAGCATCAAAACGGTCATTTCATTCATATGTTTTGAGCTGTTTAAGTGAACTCTGATGATTTAGGTCTGAGTCTTCTTTCAGAGAAACTGCTTTTTAGCTCATTGAGTTATGAGTCTAAATACAATGCAGACCAGCTACATTTGTAAAATGCAAAACAGATAGAGACAGATTTTCACATCTGACATCCAGTTATTTATGGAAAACTGGCACCAACAAACAGCGAAACGTCTGGGCTGTTGCCCCTATTCAAGTTTTTGCTTCTTCTCTTAAAGGGACACTCCAGTGACTTACTGTTGCATCTCCAAAAAGTTTCGGAGACTTGTAAGAGACAGAAGAATGACTAAAACTGAAGCATATGCTGATGTTAAGTTCTTCGTATTAGGTTCATTGTCAGAGACCTGACAAAGCTCCTCCACAGACGATATTATACAACTGTTTCCACAAGCGGAGCAATACTGTTTGCAAACGATGGAATTTCCCTTTCGTAAAAGCAAAGAACACAGACAACTCTGGCTGAGGTTTCAGAGACTGAAGTCACATATTATTATTTTTTACCCTTTCCTGCAGCTGGTAAAATCTCTAAATTTTCCACACAACAATCCAAAACTTTCTGCAATAACTGAGCAACCTTTGAGTCCATAGTTTACAAGCTGTCGTAGTTGCGGTGCGACCCAACCAAAATCCAGGAGCAGAGACTTTTTCACACTTTTAAATATGTGAAAAGCAAAGGGAGGGTTGCTCATCCCTTCCCGAAAAACTGACTCAATCATTGAAACTTGGAATTGTAATTTTAGAAGGGGTGGAGTGATCACTTCCTCACAACTTAATGGAAACGTCTTCAGGAGAAATTGCCATCTTTCCCTGGAGCTGCAGTGAGTGTGTATGAAGTTGGTCAATATGGCCCACATCCTGGCTGCATGTTACGGTCACCATTTCACTTCAGGAAATTGTCCTCTGTTATTTTACCTCGTAAAAACTCATAATCAAACACACACACTCTCGTCACACAGTCTAAAATATTTTGCTGCTACTGATAATTTATTTATGGCTTGCAGTGTTTGAATCCAAGAAAAACAGTTTTGTTATTTGGTATTATTTATCTGTCTTATCTACTGGTGTCAAGGTGCATATTCTGAAATATTTGTGCTTGGCTCAATAGCCAAAGAGGGTCAATAACGAGGGTCCTGCAGCTTATCTTGGACAACTAGAGCCCTTCTAGTGGTTCAGTTCAGCCATGATTTCAGTTTTGGTGTCAAGACCCTTATTGTACAGTAACTACATGCCCATATCCAAGCAAATGTCTGTCAAGATGATATATTTTTGGCTTAGCTTGTGATAATGTTGTAAAATTTAAGTTTTCACATGCAGCACACTTACAGATCTGTGTGGGACAAACAATAAACAACAGCATTAGGTGAGGAGGTTTGTCAAGGACGGCTTTGTTAAGCAAATTGATGCTGATGAGGGTTTTCGAGTGAGACACAGACGTGGTGAGAGTCCACGCCTATGCTAATTTTTACATTCCCTCATCGTGCTCAATTCAAGTGACTGAGATGAGAGAAATAGATTTTTCCTTTTGACTCCCTCTCTCTGTAACTGAGGAGGAGGCTGCTAAAATCTGTCATAGGAACTACTGCTATAAGGAAATGGATCGTAATTTCTAATTATTTTTTTGGCTAGGCTTATGCACCTTGATTGTAATACCACGACGATTTTGTTTTTTCAGATGATTTATATAATTATTATGCTTTATATACAGTATATCTGTAGTTATATAGGAAATAGAATTGAATTTGTATAGAAGCTTCTGACTTAGACTGAGACTTTGGCTCTGTGTTTGTGTGTATGAATTATGAACAGTTTATATTTATCAAGCATTAGATTAATATATTTATGCTGCAATACTGATTCCAATAAGAAGCTAATTACAAATAAAACATTTTATTAAAACGATTTTCTTTCACTTTGTTCAGTTTAGTGTTCTGTTCTATACAGTGGTCTGTAGTTGAAGTAATGGTGTGTAATTGTTGAATGATGAAATAGGATATTTCACTTATTGCAAATGAAGTGAATTCATTAACAAAATGAGTGTGTCATTTGTTTCCTCATTTCTTCACCTTGTTATTGTTGTGTGTTTCTGAACGCTCTGTGCCTGTGTCAGTTGGGATTTATGAGGCTGAAAAAAAGTGACGAGGTCATGCTAAATGAATTCCAGATGATCTGTGTTGAAGTTTGTTTTTCTGCAGCGTGTGTTACTATAGTGGACATCCAACAGATTTTGTCAGTTGGTTAATAATGAAGTTATTTTTGGGGCCGATCATGTTTGTTTCCAAGAAAAATATAAATCATGTTCTGCCCTTTCTTCTTGGAGATTCTCCACTTGGCATCAAGGCTGTAAGTTACCTGTCATCTGTACTGAATCCAATGCCCTCCTCAACTTGTCAGTGTTTTGTATGTTTAATATGCGCAGAGTGTTTAAATATGTAAACTGTCTCTGACAGCTACAGCCTCATTCATTCTGGTATGATCAGTAGCTTATGGTTGCTAATGTTAACAAACTTTAGATGAACACTGCTGCTACAGTTGATATTACAGACTTTGCAGACTTGAAGGAATTGTCTACATTTTAGCATTTTAACATTGTCCTGTAAATGTTTTGTGGTTACAGGTGGTGTTATAAACTGGCATTCATAGAACAATATAACAGATTTTTGCATAAATATAGACAACTTTAGCCACACTAGCAGCTTGGCTCGTGCAAGGGCATCAGTTGATCAGTCCACCTCTTTGCTCCAGGCAGAAATATCTCTATTGGTTTTGGGATTTTTGTGAATCCCTGACTTTTCCTCTAGTTTCACTATGAATGGATGGTCGTTAAATCTATTTCTCATGTTCATTTCCCCTTCAGGAGAAATTGTAATAACTTTAGTGATCACCTGACTTTTGCTCGAGCCCCACCATCAGGTCAAATTTTTATTTTTATTTTTTATTTTTATTTGTCCAATACTTTTTGACGTTTATGACCAAATACTTGCAAAGCTACTGCCATTCCCATCAGCCTCAGCTGTGGTGTTTCGTTCTAATTGACAAATCAGCATGTCAGCATTTATCTGGAAACACTGCTGTGTCTCAGTGTAATATCGCAGAGCATGGCTCTAGATTCTGAGTCTTACTGATAACAATGAGAATATAGACAAATGTTACCAGATTGAATATGGACCTGAGAAGATTTCTGATTGATGAACTCACAGCTGTTGTGGAGAACTATTATATAATAGAGTGCAGTTAACCAGTGTTTCTGGATTCCAGTCTGCCCTGAACAGACCTGCATAAATAACCTCTGTTGACAGTGAAGCAGACCAGCAGCGCCCCTCTGGCGTCTGCACCGCCAACCATTTACTGCTCCGCACACAGTGCTGGTCCTCCTCTGTGTTTTTCCCAGAAAGCAACCGGCTGAGCTCACCTGCGACACAACACAGAGGAGGAGGAGGAGGGGAAGGAGGAGGAGGAGGTATATAGGAGGAGGGATAGGGGCGCAGGCGCGTGGTATTACGCACGCCCTTGTACTGCATATACGATTATATGGCTGGAGTGTGTTTATGGTGAGAGGAGCAAAAAGGCTGGCAGTGCAAACACCAGCACAACACAGCCACTGCCAGCCAAGGTGTGACTTTGAGAGGGAGATGAATGCGCGTGGATAATTGCGCTTATAAGTGTGTGTGTGTGTGTGTGTGAGAGAGAGAGAGAGAGAGAGAGAACAATGGATGGGACTTGATCCTCAAAGCCAACAACAACCTCGCGTGCACGCACAAACAACACACACATGCGCTCACCTCAAATAGGAAGCGAGGAAAAATGGGGAAAGGGAGGGGAGGAATCGGGGAGGGGAGGGGAGGGGAGTCAGACAGAAACACCGATGAGCTGCTGGAGCACAGGAGCGAATATTTCATAACAGGATGAAAGAGCAGCCAGAGGTTTGGCAGAGGTGATGCGGTGAGAGGTGAGGAGCGCGAGGAGACACTAATGACGCATCTGTTTAAATTGAAGAGGGTTTTTAAAAAGCACAGCCGAGCCACATAAATAAAGGCAAATAAATAAATAAATTCATCCTATAGCGTCATCCGCAGTGAGGAGCCTCATTCCTCTCTCTCCTTGCACCACCTTTAGGCTGAGGCACCGTTTCAAGTCAGGCAGGGTGAAAGGAAGGAATCATCCGGTCACAGCTTTCAAAATAAAACCCTTTTTTTAATGGACCTAATATTTTTTTCGCTGAAACAAGTATGTAGGATATGGCAAGGTGTGGCAAAGGCACCATATGGAAAACAATAGGGATAACATAAAACACATAACACATTACATGCTAACTAAGTTCAAAAGAAACAACACAGCACAGTGAGTCTGTGTAACTGAGATTCAAACACTACAAACAAAAGTATCCAAATGAACTTAAATCTGATGAAAATACACAAAATGTCTAAACTAAATATCCCTGATTCCCCTTAATGTGGTGGGCTCTTGGTACAGCCTGATTTGGACTTCCTGTATTTAGGTCCACTGCTTCCTGAGGCCCAACCTTTTGCCCAAGCCTGGCCAGATGTCTCCAGCAGTGGAACCGAGGCGCTGCCCCAGCACTGGTAAAAGAGAAAGAGAACAACTTAAGATAAATTAACTTAACATAATGTTGAATGAGGTGTGTTTTCAAAACAGTCTTGCACATGTTGATGATGACATAGCATCACGATACAAGAAGTACTACTATCAAAGAAAGCATCAGCTGCACATTCATACGACCAATACAATCTTGTCATTTTGAATTCTAGTGATCATGATCATGATGTCCACCTACAAGCCAGTACCTCACTTCAACAGGTATGTGTTTTCCTTAATTTGTGCATTTTAAATTCACATTCATTGTTGGTGGTTCACCAGAGTTGAGTTTGCACATAGCACGCGATAGCATGAATAAGTATTAACTGGGCAACACAGGCAACTGTCTCCGTGACCTCCAGAGGCCAGAGACAGCTCCAGGTTCACTGTTCAGGAGCTGATTGATTTTAATGTGTCATTCTTTAGAAATATGACAGTTAGTGAAGCAAAGTATTCGCTGCCATGTTAACAGCCTTCACAGGAGTCTGAGTCTGGTTTCAAACGACCCCATTTCATACTCTAAGACCTTCCTAGAGGAACAATGGTTAGCTTGGACCCATGTAGCTCGTGTTTGCTTCAGTTTAGTCTGACCACGAGTCAGTTGCTATCAACTAATACACACTTTTATCTTCGCCATTCTTTATTTTATTTTGAAGGCAAGAATACCTCATTTCCTGTATCTTCCTAAGCCACCTCGTGCTCCTTGACGCAGCTCTCCGAGGCGCCGTAGGACGACCGGATAACGGGAACCGAGAAGGGGGACAGGAGCAAAAACGCGTCAGTCTGTCAGACATAGACGGGGTGCTATTGTATAACCCAGGCCTTCAGTCATTTTCACTTTAGGCTGCCGCTGCGAGAAAGTGTGGCTTCTTTCTTTTCTTTTCCCCCCTTGTCTCTTGTTCTCACCGCGGAGGTAGAGACGGAGCGGAGCAGCGGGGCTCGGTGTTTCATCGGCCGCTGGCGGTGGACCTGCACATGTCGGCGCGGTGAGGGACCGTTTGTTTCCCCGCCCTGATACGGTTGGAGGACGGCAGGAGAAGAAGGAGGAGGCTGCTTGGAGGGGCTATAAACCGCGACGAGAACGACATTATCAACCTCTGAGCAACCGCCTCCCCCCAAAAATTAAAAAAAATAAAATAAAATAAATAATAAGCAGGTGCGGCCGTTTTAACGGTCGAAAGAGGATCCGTTAAAAACGAGCGAGAAGGACAACAGTGATGCGGCAGCCGAGGTGGGCCCAGATTGATGATTTTATGATATCATCATCCACCGCCAGGACCGATCACTGATTTTATTGATAAGGAGCATCATCAAGGAGAATACGCTATAAACTGACCTGGAGTCCGTTTGTTTGCTTTTGATGTGGATAAACAGGAGGGGGTTAATCGGTGCTTGATTACAGTGATTTTTCTCTACTCAAGGAGCTCAGCTGTGTGATCAATAACAGAATTAAATATCCTGATTTAGGCCGATGACTTAGTCTGTGTGTGACGCCAACACAGCAGCAGAGAGGCGTGCGTGCATGCGTGTGTGTGTGTGAGAGAGAGAGAGGGAGTGTGTGTGTGTGAGGAGACGCGCCTGTCTGAGCATCATCTGGTAGCTGTTCAGGCTACTCCTCCACGGGGATGATACACAAGCGATTTTTCATCTGTGCGTGAAAAACAAGAAGAATCGGGGATGCTGCTGCTGCTGCTGCTATTTCCAGTCCGGCTCTGATAGAGACAGCGAGGCGCGCAGCACGGGACTGGACATCCAGAAAATCTTACAGCTCCTCACCTCTCTCCTCCGCCTCTGCACCTTTCTCCCCCACCCCCCCCTCCCTCCCCTTTATCTCTCACCCCTCTCCTCCTCCCTCCTCCTCCTCTTCTCCCTCCTCCTCCACCACTACCACCCCTGGAGCGTCTATTCATTCTGATCAATTGATAATCCATCAGTGATTCAGAAAGCCACCCACTCCTCCATCCTCCCCTCCATTCACCCATACTTCCCCTTAAACGCCTCTTTACGCACTCATACGCGCAAAGGCACGCGCGCACGCCACCACCACCACCACCACCTTCATCAACACCACCACCACCTATACCGCATCACCACCCGCTACAGCCATCATGGAGACGACCAAGTTGCCTCCGTCCAGCCCGTCCTCGCCGACCACCAGCTTCTCGGTGCCGTCCGCGGAGAAGGTGGACGGCTTCCCGCGCAGGTCCATGCGCAGAGCCCGGCAGAGGAGGTCCCACAGCTCGTCCCAGTTCCGCTACCAGAGCTCCCAGGTGGAGCTCACACCGCTGCCCCTGCTCAAAGGTGAGACACTGATTTTACTTTAGCAGCCATCCTGTAGGACTATGTCTGAAACAACACTGTAGGAATATTATAGGAGAATCATTGTGAAACCATAAGGGTGAAAAGTCCTTTAAGATCAACTTAGACTCACTTTTGTCCACTTTATTCTTCATTATTTAAACATCTCTACATCAAAGTGAAAACCATGTCCTGACTTTACATAACGTTCCCACTGATTGGTACTGTGAAGGTCTATTGGTTGGTTCTATTGTTAGGTGTCCACTCACTCATATTGTCCTTTCTGCCCTCCTGTCTGACTGACAGGTGATAGCAATGTCTTTGATTTATTGGACCGATAGGAACCAGTCTGGTTTTGGGACTTTTTTTAAGGCTATTGATCAATCTGCCAATTATTTTCTAAATTAACTGGGACAGATTTTGTCCATCAACTCTCAGAAAACAGCAGAAAATGTCCATCCTCGTTTCCCACAGTCTAAGGCGATGGCCTCGGGTGTCATATTTTGATGTTCTTATTAAAATGTTCAGCTTACGGTGATTTAAAAGAGAAAAGAAGCAAATCCCTGCACAGGAGAATCTGAAATCAGCTGATGTTTTGAAAAATGACTCAAATGGTTAATCAAATATCAAAATGGTTGCATGTAAATGTCACTTGACTAATCGATTAATTGAATCTCTCCAGGTCTGTTCTGCACCTTTTAATACTTTGGTAATACTGAGATTTGATTATTGCTAAAGCAGAAGATCAAAGTTTCAAGTTCACATTCATGTATTCAGAGTCTGGACTTGGCGTTGACAGCTTACTTAGGCACACATTAAAACACAATACCATCAAACATCTGCTTGTTTCCTTGGCTGGTTAATGAGGCAACAGTAGAACCATCATCTCGTTATCAGGAGGCCTTTTCCTTTGACAGTCCACAGGTTGTGGGGCATGCTTCTAACTGGCCTTGCTAAATAAAACCTGAAACAAAAATACACAAAATAAGAAACATATTTACACAAACTGTTTGTGTAATCAGAGCTGCACCATTTGCAGGTCTGTTGTTGCCATAGCTCTAATCCCAGAGCTGCTGTTACTACACAGCGGCCACTTTGATCTTAGTGAGCTTGTTCAGTATCCTCTCAGAATGAAAGCATGCAAAGATGTGGGATCCGTTGGCTTTCTATTTCAAACATCTACACTTCCTATACACTTGCATGCCCAACCTGCAGACAGACCTGGGTGGGGTTTGAAGTGAAACGATCATAGAAAAATAGGATATTGTTGTTGTTTAGCCAGTTTTCACTGATTAATCAATTAGTTGATTGATGGGAAACTAACTGGCAGTAATGTTAGTATTTGATTTAGGACAGTTTATTTAGAAAAAAATGCCAAATATTTTCTGGATTCAGCCTCTCAGATGGGAACATTTGCTGTTTATTCCTGTTTTACATCATTGTAAATTAAGAATCTTTAGGTTTTGGATGGCTGGCTTTCAGATCAAAACAAACTTAAGCTTAATGTTATTTCTAAGTCAGATCACTTACATTATGGCTCTTCCTACACATTTGCAACTGTTATGCTATGTGTTAGCTTTTACCTTTATCATATAACTGCCACTTGTAGCCACAGTTGTCTCTAAACTCAAAAAGATATTTTCTTGCCAGTGAGTACATGTCAGAGAAATCAATATGTTTGTGCCTTTTTCTTTGGTTCTCACAGTAAACAAGACTTATCCTGTCATGTCTCTTCCATTTTTCTTTATTTCTATTTCTATATTCATCTACACCTCTTACTCACCTTGTGCGTCGTCTTTTCCTGTCTAACCCGTGCGTGCAGTACAAGGGCAGATTGTAAGTCCTCATCTATGCCTCTGGCCCCTCTTTATAAGGTTACTCTGGCTTTCATGTAGCCTGCAGTCGCTTCCCATTAACCCTCTATGTTGAGAAGACCTTTCTGCTTTTAGAGACGAGGTGTGTGTGCTCTTATGTGTTTTTACACCTCATTTCCCCGGCTTTGACTTCCTCTCAGGCCCGTGAGCGAAGAGTGTGATGATGGAGGGTTTTCACTGTGTCTTGACAGCACCTTCGGTTCCAACTTCTCTGTGCATACGTGCTATAGCTTTCACAGACAGTTATTACATGGCTGCTGCACTGCTGCGGCACCGTTTCTGGATCCCCAGGAGGAAGTGATAGTAAGATCCTGCAGCACCGGCGCAGGAGAAAAGCCTGGTGTGGGAAAGTCTGTAACGGGCAGTATGTAGGCCAAGTGTAGACAGACTTGTGGGTGTTTTACCCTCCAGGGAATCACATTCCCATTGTTAATTTGAACTACTCCTCCTGTTAACAATGGCACATCTCTTTTGTTTTAAGCCCTGAGCAGAGCCTCATTCTGGCTCAAATATGAAACAGACACAGACAGACCTGCCATATAACAGTGGAGAAGCTGTGACAAAAGAAAAAGCTGGTAAGCAGCAGTAAGTGTAAAATCCACTCTGAAACACTGTCCAGAAACTGCTGCCTAGGTGTACGTTTCCATCTTATGGATCCATTTGATGCTGTATTTTGGCTGGCAGATAGAGATTAATGGCAGAAAATATTGAAAATGAGCAACAGTAAACCATTTTATGTAGATATTTGTCTCAAAGAGTGAGAGCCTCAATATTTTGGACCAATATCAACAATCTAAACAGGAAGAAATCTGTTGCAGAGGAAGGAGACACTCTGATTCCTGGCCTCAATTGATCACAATACAATGCACACATAGCTTGCATCTTTGGTGATCTGTCATCAGTAATGTGTGAAACATTGCCATGTAAAACAACTCTTTAATAACAGGAACAAGAATCTACTCTCAATTTTTTCTAGATCTAAAACAGCTGTTATGGAAAATGCTGGCAGTTGCTAAATGTAATATAAATACATGAAGTAGGTTTAGTGAAATCTGGAATGAACTGAACGTCATAACTAACAGCGCAAGAGCAACAGAGGTTCCTTTCATGTCACCCAGTAAGTGCTGGCTGCTTTTTTCAGTCAATTGATTCTGGTGCTGAAACGGGTCAGTTCATTGGTCAGTTCCTTTGCTGTGCATCCACCATGTATTATGCATGTGGTATAGTCCTCTGTAAAGAGTTCAG
Source organism: Lates calcarifer (assembly GCF_001640805.2). Classification (NCBI taxonomy): domain Eukaryota; kingdom Metazoa; phylum Chordata; class Actinopteri; family Centropomidae; genus Lates; species Lates calcarifer. The sequence continues at coordinate 6,096,620 of NC_066846.1, forward strand.
TATAGTTTCTCTAGCTGTTACCTAACCTTCAAGATGTTGATTTCCCCATCAATAATAGCATCAATCGACCACCAATCGTACACATTGCTTGCTGCTTTGCTGTTGTCACAAGTGTGTGAAATATCCATCCATTATCTATACCGCTTATCCGTTAAGGGTCGCCGGGGGCTGGAGCCTATCCCAGCTGTCATTGGGCGAGAGGCGGGGTACACCCTGTACGGGTCGGCAGTTGTGTGAAATATATCAATATTTAAAAATAACCTTCTGTAATAGGAACAAGAAGACATTTTTGCAGTATGAGTCTATGGGGCACACATTTTGAGGAACTAAAACCTTTTATTGGTTAATTCTTCTGCTAAACAGACCTAGAAGTTGGGGTAGTGGATGAGCATGTAGTTTGTCTGACTAGTATGCAGGAGATTGGAGTTTCCCATCACAGACCTACAGTTAACTGTCATCTTTCTATTGGACTTAACCATAATCTTTTCCTAACCTCAACCATGTCGTAGTTGCCATGCATAGGTGTTGTAGAAAGTAAGAATTTTCTTAATGTTAGCACAGGATGAAAAAAAAAACATAATCCCATGATAGGCAAAACTGTCCAATACTGATATCCCAGTGGCAATAGGCTTGTCATAGGAAATATGACAATATCATATGGATATCATATGTGCAAATCACCTGCATAGGAAATACATGGTTATCAGACAGATCACCATTCACCTGCAGCAGTCTTGTTCACACTCTATGCAGCCGCCTTACTGAAGAGTCACTGAGCCAGCTTCCAGTTTTAGGGCTGTTGTTCTGTAACTGATGCTGACCTTTGAACCCCCGCAAATACAGAGAGAGTCACCTCTTGGCAACTGAACCATTGTTGCTAAAATTTCTCTGCACTCAGACACAGCAGAAACATGCTGCTGCTAAACCACTGAGATAAATACTAAATATTTTTTCAGTGAACAAAATGTTCAGAGATATCTATAACAAGATGAGAATACAGACACAGTTAAAGCTGATCTTTAGGTGAGGCGACTATACTATCCTCGTGATGCTCCAGTAAGCAGTGAACTGAACTGGAACACTGAACTGACCAATAAAAAAGCAGCAGGGATGGTCAAGGCGACCAATTAATTCACAGATGAAGGGTGAAGGATAAAGGGTCCCTATAATCCCTTTTACAGTGTATTCATGTTTGGCTGCAGGGCTGCAGTGTGTGTGTGTGTGTGTGTACATGCATGCACACGCACACACACACACACACACACACACACAGACATTTCACCCCTTTCTGGTCACGGTGCTCTTGGACCAGTTTTGAAAGTTCATGTCTATATAAATGGATAAACTTGTTTAGAACTCAGAATTTATGGTGAGTTCTCCCTGCAGGGTCTATTTCGTAAAAACAGCACCCATCTAGTAAAAGCCTCTTTGGATGCTGAAGCAGTTAGTCTTCTGTAAATTGCCAAAACTATCAAGCCTTTCAGTAGACATTGGCGACCTACAAACCATGGATCGTTTTATCTCTATTAGCAATAGCCTTTCCAAGCACTTCCTCTTTTTAAATGTAAGTACTGCTGAAATTTTTCCCCAAATAAGACGATGATTAAGTCACACCGCGGCACCAAGGCCCGATAAACTTGGAGTTTCTCTGGGACCCAGGCAAATTAAAATATTTAATATCTGCTGTCACGCAGTTAGAGAGCCACCAGATGGGTATCAAAATATTTTCAGACACAGTCATGGTGAAAGCATTTCCTTTCCTGTCTCTCTACACTTTAATTTTCACATTGAAAAGTAAAGATGGTGCTGGGAGTTAATGGTTCTGGAAACTAGCCCAGTGGATGCTAACTGGCTGTCCTCATCTCCTTACTGTTTCCATTAGTACAGAATCAGACTGCAAGTAAGCAAAAAGAAAAAAGCCTTTAAAGGCAGAAGACAAACTTGAGCAACTGTTGAGACCAAGTCACGGGTTATATTTTGTAAATCATTCAGAAGTTGGGACTTGGTGATGTTTAAAACACATCTGCCATGATGTCAGCTTTTCTCTCATTATTGCATGATTTTGGCAATGTAATGTAAATTCTATTATGCCTCATAGTCCATCATATGAGAGATTTATCAGAGTTGATTGTCAAGTTGGTCCTCGGCTTTCTCCTCATTGTCCTCCTCCATGTCTTCAATTACACTGCAGCTCTCTGTCTGACCAGAGAACAGGCTGAAAGCTCAGCGCTCCTCCCCAGCTGCGATGCTCTCCCCTGGGGCTACAGACACCAGTCAGGCTTTCCGGTCACGGGTGTTGTGCTGTTGCTGGCAGGCTAACCAGGCTAAGGTCACATTCCTGCCCAACATCACGTCAGCAGATAAACAAACTTATGATTATGATTTATGCCCTGTTAGCACACCAAAGACAATTAGCAAAAATGTGGTGATTTTTGAGATTACTGAACCAACTGCCTCTACCTATCAACAGAAGATCCTGCATTCAAGCAATGCAACACTAGATTCTTTTGCTTTTGACCTTGAGATACACTTGGTCTCAATTCCCTCTGTTGCTAATTTGTAGACTTTTTCTCTTCTTCCTGCACTGCTCTCTGTGTGATGCCCACGCTGGGTGTTAAAATGCGAAATGCATCTGAATTGTATCTAGGTGGTGAAAAACACACACTGATAAATTCTATATATGCACTCAGCATGCACTTTGTATGACCAGCAGGCTTGCATTTTGATTTGACTAACAGTAACATGGTATGAGTCACCAGGTGCAAATTCGTTCCACACAGAGTTACTGTAGCTGTGAAAGAGTATCCACCTGAGGGATAAAACACATTATCAACAGTCGTCATGGCATGTAAATGTCATGACCACAGGTAGAAACATTATTACCATAGAAACTTCCTACTAGAAGCATTGTTACTGTGGATAGAAATAACACTGTGGATAGAAATGTCACCATTGTGAGTAGAAATGGATTTGGCTGACATGTAATTACATTCACTGTAAGTAAAACGCCTTCAGAGCAGGTAGATGTACTGTTTGTAATCCAGATGGCAAAATTACCATTATCAGAATTGTAGGCTGGGAAAAGCTTTGCAGTCTAAGGGTTTTAGCTTACAGTAGGTCAGTGACTCTATTCTGAGCTGAGGGAGGATGAAATCTTTGTAAAAACAGTGGAGTCGTCAAGTATTTATTAAATCCTGAGTGTGTGTTTGTGATTGTGTAAAACACGTACGTACAAATGCAGGGTGATCACGGGACACTTTCTGGTCTATCTTGAGATCTTGAGGAACATTGTTGCTGCCAGCAGCTACCTCAGCCGGAGCCTAAAGAGAAAATACACAAAACAGCCTCTCTGCTCAGCTCGGCCCAGCAGCACGTTCTGCCAGCCTTCCCCGCTGAACAGTTTTACTAGGCTCACATTGCATTTTTGACGACAGTGAAGGGTATTAGCAAACAGTACACTGGCAAACATGTATCTGTATTTGGAAGTCACAAGATGATCATACTATAGCTATTCCTGTAAGCTGAGTGTCACCAGAGGCTCTAATTTTGTCGTCCTAGTTAAAAGAAAAACTAAGTTTTGTCAGCCTCATCATCTGATATGGAAAACAGCAGCAGATGAAGCCAAAAAAAAAAATTTTTTTTACCACAGCTGTTTCATACAGTCATCTGTGGTGTTGGATTTCTTCTCATCAAAAATTGATACCTAGTTGTTTATTATTATCTCCCACACCAATGTGAAAGCAGCAGCGCTGCAGAGCAGCAGCAGGCCTAATTGCTGTTTTGAAAATGAATCCACATGCTCAGCTCCGGTACGTTTATCTGCGTGCTGAATCCTCAAAACAGCTCAACAAAAAAATCATTAATAGGGAAGCACTCCTATCAAGTAATTAATAGATAGATGTTTTATGCAAACACCCTTCAGCGTGCAAACCAGCACCACCATTACTAATTGCTACTTTAACCATGCAAAAGAAATATCCATATAAATAAATAGCCATGCATGATGTTCCCTGTCCTTGACATTTCCATCAGTGGCTGCCAGCAGCAGTGGCTGTTCAGAGGGCTGTTGAGTGTCCTCAGATAATTTTGACAGGAATGAAAGGATGTTGTATGAGCTTTGAGAGTGTTCTCTCATACCTGCACAAAACCCATCCTATTGGTTGGCTTTAGCATTTAAGCATCTTTAAAAGCCACGAAACACCCTGCAGGTATAAGATGAGTATTACAATGTGAGAGATTAAGACTTTGTTGCACAGGGTAACAGACGGTGAGTTGAAACAGGGTGGGATAACTGGAGGAATTAAATGTTACACATTTTAGGTAAAACGGTTATGTGAAGTATTAGGTTATGGGCTCATACTCTCCTTCAGAATAAGAAATGATGATCTGTATTGCAGACCAGTAAGTAGTTAATCTTTTCGCAACTTGGCTTTCTTAGAGTATTGCACCTAAACATTTGCCTGATTATGCTATCAACACACTGGATACCATTTTTCATGTCAAAGTATGCTTTTGCAATCCCTCTGTTTCTATGGAATAATAGGAAATCCATTTAAAATGCTCCCACTGCTGTCTGCAAAAGAACAAAAATACACCACTGCCAGTGTTTCATAATGTATTCAAAAAAATGGGCCATTTTCATGAACAAAGAAAAGATTGGAAGGAAAACATGCCATCAGACAAGCACGTTATGAAATCTTAAAGACCACCTTATGAATTAGAATAGATTGAGAACAGAATATAGTTTTAAGTACATACTGTTCCAGCCTTATATACGTGAAAAGAGGTGGTAAAGTAAGCTTTTAAATGTCAAAACATGCTTGGAATTGAAAAAGAACATTTATTTTTCCAGTATCTTTTTTTCTTTTAATTTTAAAATTAAATTAAATTTTCACTGAAAGGCATTCTAAACATGCTAGCAGAATATATTACGCAAGGATGAATGTTGCTGTGCCACTGTCTGGTAAGACCAGGCTTTAATTTTGATGGAAAAAAGCCTTTGAGAAGTTCTTGTCCTGTTAGTTTCAACTGTTACAGTAGCAGGGCTCATAGATAGCGTAACTGTAGCACAAGTATAGAGTAGAAATAGAGCCAACAAAATAATTTAGCAATTTACATTATACAGCAATATTTACAGTTCCTAAATTTTGCAAAGCTTGCATAAATGAAACTTCTTCATGAAGAACAGTGGGTAATGATGTTGCAGTGTACTCTATGTTGCAACAGTGAAACAGTGCAGACATAATGACTGACATGGTAAAAACTGGTACAAGTTACTGTTTCTGCCAGAGACCCTATTTCAGGTATATTTCCTTGCCTAGATATTATTGTTGTCATTTCCCTGTGATGCTGTAATTTGTCACAAATGACATATTGTCTAAGCAATATGTACCATAACCTTACATGAGCCATCTTATGTGTTAATTTGTTTGTGTTTTCATTTTTATTTGTCCGGCATGTGTGTTTGTCCACATTACAATAATGACTGTATGGCAGGCTCAGTTTTAAATGTGCTGTTTACTGTAAAACAGTCACCTTCTCACACAGATTGTATGTGGGAGATTGAATGACTGTGTGTGTGCGTGTGTGTGTCTGTGTGTGTGTGTGTGTGTGTGTGTGAGGGAGAGGCTGGCTGGATGGGCCTGGTATTGGGTTACAGAAGGCATGGAGTAGTTTTTGCTCTATGACTGTCTCAGATCAATTAAGAGGGAGAGTGGGGGAGAAAGTGAAGCGGGTGATGAAAGAAATAGAGTGGATGAGGAAAGAGGAAATGACTGAACATTAAGTTGACAGGTGGAGGAGGAGGAGGAGAGACGGTGGGATAAAAAAAAAAAGGCAGAGGATATTGCTGGGGAGAGCTTGTAATGAAACGGCTAGCGATGCAATAACCCCACGCACTGCTGTGTCACTGAAGAAAGAGATGATTCTTAAAGGAATGCGCTGAAGCTTGGGAAAATAAGCTCTCTGATTGAATCACCACAAGTTTCATCACAAGTGGACATTCAGTATTGAATATGCACTTGTGGTTCTGAGGCAGCATAAAGCTGAGCAAACAAAGAAAATCAGATACTGGACATGCAGGGGTGATGCATTGTGAATCAGTCTTGAGGGAAATTGTGAAGGAAGATTTGTTTTAGATGGGATGAGATATTGAAAGCAGAAAATATGAGCAAAAGTGAATTTTGCTGGACAGAGCGTTCTTCCAGGTTGCAATGAATCACAACCAGCTAAAAAAAAAAAAAAAAAAAAACATACTCGGCCTCAATCAAGGACACGAAAATGTGAGAGTTTTTTTTTTTTTTTTCCAGTCTCACATTTCCTTGTGTGTGACACATAGCAGCAGCAGCAGCAGCAGCAGCAGCAGCAGCAGTGTGGAAAGCACCATGTCCGATGTATACGCTGTACAGCAAACCAACACATTATTATTCAACAAGTGAAGGGTACAAAGCTGCTAATCAAATGTTGAGGATGTCTCCAGCTGGGATAACCGTCTCCCATATTTGTTTACTAACCGTCTCCAATTTGTGTTTACATTTCATACAGCAAATATTGCTTTCACAGGAGAATTTTAATATCTCAAATTCCTGAAAGTCATTCTGCGGTCAAGGAGAATTTGGACTTTTAGATAAAAGAGGAGACATGTTCACTAGCTCAAAGACTGTAAAATAACCTGAGTTTATTAATGCTAATGGAAATGTATTTATTGATAGTGATTCAGCTGATTATAGGTAGAGTAAGCAACACTAAATTACAGACAATAGATGTGAACTACAGCCTGTAACACCCAGCTGGTCTCTGTTCATTATGCTGTGTGTTGGAAAATGTGTATAATTAGTAACATTGGATTATTTAAAGATGGGCTTAGCGCACCACTTAATCTTTTGCCATGACATAGCCTTCCCTTACAGCCTTTGTCACAGAGAGAGGTGGAATTTTCTGTTGGTTCACAGAAAATTCAGATATATTCAGATAGATTCAGATATAGCAGATGTTAGCTGTCACTTAGCTCACTCTTATTCATCCATGAGTTTAACTTCAATCATTTCTATTTTTCAAATTGTAGGCATCTCAATTTGGAATGAAACTCTTAGTTTGAAACAGGGAGGCTCAAAAATTCTGGAAGCTGTTATAACTATGTCTTGTTTTATTGTGCGCAGAATTTCATAGCAGCTTTTGGCCTAAAAAATAGAGGAAAAAGATAATTATCAGATCCTAAAAACTAGGGGGACAGTAAGCACAAACTTCCACCAACACCGAATCCAAGGACATCATTCCTGTAATTTTAGGTGAAATTGATTTTGACCCTGCAAATACTCTGCAGTATTTGGTATTCAGTCTATCTTTCACCAAACAATAACAAAAACTCACTCAGTGCAGCTCAAGGTCAACTTTTTTAAGCTTTCAACCACAGTCCACAGTTTTCATTAGCCAAGTGAAGTCAGTTCTGTTCTCCTCCTATTGTATGTGACTACTTGTTATCACACAACAGACATACTTAGGTCACCAAATGCAATTTGTTGATGAGGATCATGAGATGCGATTGAAAGCTTTGAAAAAAAGACACCAAGTTAAACCTGCATTAATTAATTTTTTTATTTTTGGTTATTTGGAGGCATCGTAACAAGATGTAAGATGGCAAACCTTTTAGGAGAAGGTTCTTTATTGACACATAGTGCTGATACAGAGCAACATAATCATTCATCTGGAGACGTCTGTCCATCTGATAAATAGTAATCCAATATTCACTCAGCTCTGTATCAGTCTCCACCTACCCCTGAGAAATATGACCATGTTTTCAGCTGCTTAATACTCCACTAGGTTAAATAGCTATTCGCTATAACTTTTGGGTGCTGCGCAGGTAGCGCAACAACAGTAAAGTTGTAGGCAGCAAAATCAAAACATTCAGGTGAAAGATGCCAAAAACTCCACTGTTAAGATAAAATTATTGATGATTGATTATTGATGCCTTAACCATCGTTTGTTTTCCACAAGTAAACTATTTCCAAAACTGTAACCACACTGTAGTTTTCATATACAGGTGTTGAAAACAAAATAATCCTAGAAACATTGTCATTGGACGTAATTCTGGATTTTGCAACAGTCATTATTAATGTTTTTTGGAGACCCGTGTCATCATCAGTATATCCTCTTTTGAGGGAGAAAAAATATTGTCACTCTCTCAGAAACTGAGGTTGATTTTGACCCTGCCAGTATCCCGTAGGATTTGGAATTCAGCCTCTCCTTTTGTTATTTTTGTAAGCAGTGTGGAAATTCCATATCCAGATAAGTATCAAAATATAATGAATTGTTTCTTGGGCCGAGACCGATCTGTGCACCAAATGTCATAAAAATCTGTTCATAATTTGGTGAGATCTCCTGCTGACAGACAGACAAGCTAACCGAGAAGAATAAAACATAACATCCTCAGCAGAGAACACAAACCTGTCCAGAAATGTGCTCCTTTTCTTTCCTTTCCTGTCAGCATGGATAGACGTGATTACCTGCAACATACATCTTTATTTACATGTTATATGCTAATGCCTGGTAGGTCTCATTACATATTCTCGGTACCATCACCAAGTGACTCTTCCAAGTATTTCCTGCTCTAATTTAAAACAGCGGGATGATTCGTCCTGTTCTTTCTCAGCTGGTAAATTGCTGTTTACTCTTCAGTGTTCTTGAAAACCTGAAGATGGGCGACAGGAGGAGGATGTAGTCAATCATATGTGATAACATCCCTCCTCATTCCTCTTTCTAATCATGTTGTTTATGAGCAGGGTAATGAATAATGTGTTGTACATGTTTCCTAGACAGTTTGTCATGATGTGGAAAGGTTGTGGGTTATTCGGAGGATTAGATTATTTAGAGATAGACTTACAGCACGTCACTTAAACCCATTAAGGTGATATTTATACTGCCCCAACTTCTACGCCGCATGGTGTCTCACTTCTGATAGCTGCTGTAGCTCCTTCTACTATTTATAACTGTGTCTTTCTTTTCTTTATCTTCCTCCATCCCTTTCTGTCTCTTTCTCCCCTTTCCCCTCCCTTCCCATCTTCCTCTCTGCGTCACTGTATCTGTGCATTGAGCATCAGTGTGTGCTTAATGACAGAGGTGCAGAGGCGGCTTGGATGGTAGCTAAAACAGAAGCTGTCCTCCTCTCTTTCTGTCTCTCTCTGTCACATACTCAGCCCCAAACAGAATAACTGTTATTTAAAGACCAGAGTGGTGCTCGCTCATTAAAAAAAAAGCCTCAGAGAGATGGATGGGTGGAGGAGATTAAAGGAAAGATGGAGGGAGTGAAGAGAGGGAGCAAGGGAGGAAAAGAAGGGAGGTTCCTAGTGATGGAGAGATGTGAGAGAGGCAGGAGGAGGAGGAAAGGCATGATGTCATCTTTTAACCCTATACCGCTCCCCTCTCCTCCCTCCTGTTTCCTCTCCAGATTCCTCCTCTTCTCTCTGTGTCTCTCTCCAGCAGGACTATATTTAGAGTTGTGCAGCTGTGTATGTGTGTGTTTGTTTTGATGCAGGGTGCTTGGCACTGCTCAGTCGTATATGTTACTGCTCCTTTTACCAGATTCATCCTCTTCTCTCGCTCTCACCATCTTTTTGTCACATGCTGTCTTTTCCCTCCCTGTGGTTCAGGTCGTCTTTCTTTTTTTCATCAGCCTTGCGGCTCCTCTTCCTCTTCTGTCTGTTGTGTTTGTCTGGATCAAAACTAACGATGTATCAACCCTACTATCAAATATTGTCTGTGTATCCAAAGCATTTATTCCTCTGTGCCAATGAGCCTCATTGTTGATTTAAAAACTCTTAAAGTCACATGTCCCAGCATTATAATGAACATGGTCATAAACATACACTGCCCTGCTGCCTACTCACTAGCATAAAAAATTTATTTACGTATAAAAAATTGTATAAATGCAATAGTATGTCATTTCATATTTCAGAAGCAGCCTCCCAATCAGATACAGTTAGTTTCTAAGGAAGCTAATTTCTCTCTAGACTCCTCTTAAAATCTGTGAACTTAATATTTTCTTACTAATTAGCAAATTATATCACATAGCACTCCTCAGATCCATTTATATACCTCTAAAAGTTAAAGTGATTCAGGTAGTGGCTTTCCAAACTGCATTTGAGACCTTTCTCCCTGTGGACTTCAAACAGTGTTTTCAGATGTTTTTATTATACCTACTTTGTTGGACTTATTTTTTTTTTTTTGGTCTTGTTATGTCTAAATTGGAATTACACAGTCTTCCATTTCAACCTTTTATTGCACCCTCAGTCATCATGTTTCTCCCCGCAGGACAAATCTAAGTCCACTATTTACACTCCTTTAGCTCCGTTTTTGGTTTCAAAGTTAGCTAGTTGTTAGACAACAGATGCCTGTGTATGGATGGAAACAAGGTTGCTGGAAGTGGTGGGAGAGAACCAGAACACTAAACTTTCAGGCCCTGAAACCAAAACAATTAGCTAAAAGATGGTAAAACTCTGTAGAGCTGTGAGAAAACTAAAGAGTCAGATTAGATGAATTGTTAATAAAAATATAGAATACAGTACAATACAGAAAAAGTGATTCATGCAGCTTTAAAAACCAGAAAGCTGTAAGACTAAGATAATGACTAAAGGAGGTTATTCTTGGTAGTTGTACATTTGGAAGTTTGTTAATTTACAGTCACTTGAAGAACAATAGCAGTAAAGATAGCTATACAAAGCTCCAGCCACTATTATTAGCACTAATAGCGTACCATTTATAATAATTTAAAAGAAGAGTGTCTTTGCTTTTTAAGCCACATTGTGTTTTGTGAACCTGCTGTACTATTTTGACATGCTTTTGTAGTCGTGGTAATGTAATGCAATAGTGTGCCATGTTGAGGAGAGGGGGCTTTCTGAGTTAATAAAGGTGAAATAAATAAGGATATAAAATTTAACTATATGCTTTTAATGTTGCAGTTTTAATTTTATAGTCATAGCTTGGCTCGGTAGTTATTCACTATACCGATTTGGATTGTCAGCAACATGAAAATAGCTCAGTCATAAACGGCTCACTTGCTGTGATTAAGATCTTAGTTAATGTTCTAATCACTGCACTGACATGATATGAAAAGCTGCTTTCAATGAATGAGTCTGGAGTAACCTCTACTGACCTAATAATAGCACAGCCAAAAGGAAACCTGAAATTCACCTCACCCAGTATTACCTCAGTTTGGTTTCTCTCCTGTTTCATAATGCTCCGTTTGTCTTTCATTTTCTTTTCCTTCACTCTCTCACACTTGCTCTCACATGACCCACCAAGTCCCTTCATTCCTTTCATCTTCCCTCTCTTTTTCTCACCTCCTTTTCTTCACAACGCTCATACACAGTTTATCTTTCCCTTCGTCTTTTCGCCTCGCTCTGTTCTTTTTTCTCAGTCCCAGCACGGCACATCTTCATACAATTACTCCATTAAAAATGGATTAGATTTCACCTTCACAGTCTGTCTACAGAGAGAGAACAGGAGGGAGGGAGGGCGAAGACGGAGAAAAGACAGGGGATTTGAGAAATCAGGAGAGGACGAAGAGATAGGAAGGATATGAAGGGGTAGATTAGGATGGAGCAAAGCAAGGAAGGGAAGAGGAAAATGGAGGGAGAAGAGTGACGAAGGGTCAGGAGGATGAAAAGATTGAAGCTTCAGCTATCTCAACCAGCCAGAAGACATGAATACTGAGGGAGTTTGTGGTCACCTTGCAGATTTAGACTGACATTTATTCTCCCAGCAAAGTCAGAAGAAACGGTCCACCCTCTTAAACTTTTCACACTTGCTTTTTGTCGCAAATAGTCAGAAAATTGTGTGAACTTTTCTATCACACAATAGACCAGTCAGTGAGAAATGGCTGCAATTCAAGAACAAATTGACCGTTCAGTACAGCGGACAGGCTCATAGATGTCAACACTGGATGTAAAATGGCTGTGAAGAATAGAGAGTGTTTATGCAGGTTCTCTCATGAATGTTGACTGGACAAAAAATTAGAGGCAAGTCAAAAAATTAGGATCATTATCTTGTATTTAAATTACTCTTGCAAGTATTTCCATATCACCAATCTGGGGCTTTATTAAACAGATACTTTGTCACATCACCATCTAAATTATAGAAAGTGCAGTTAGTCATAACTGATGGGATAAAAGGCCACTTTCAATGGTCTCAAAGAATGTGTGCCTTGTGCCTCGACACATCAAGCAAAGGGCAATCCTCGTCTTTTGTTTGTGCAGCTCTGTGCCAAAGGGAGCAGATGGTCCCAGCGTGCCCACATGAGGTGTGGGGGTCTGGGGCTGGAAGAGCTCCAGTCAGCACCCCTTACCCCTCCTGTGATTCCCACCTGGAGGTTAAGAAGGGTTAAATCTAATCCGCTCGTGCTGTGCATGTGTGTGTGTTTGAGAGAGCCTTGGATCATCCTCCTTCCAACTGCACAGCTATAGTCTAGACTGCTTCCCAGCCTTTGGTAAAGCTGCATTGTTTTGCTCTGACAGAGGGAGATTATTTGTACAAGGCTCTACTGAGTTACAAGGTACACCTATGCAATCTAATACAATCCAACACTTTTACTGAAAATGTGAGCATACAGAAGCATAAACTGAAAAATCTCTGTCTAAACAAAAGGTATTTTGTGCACAGAAGCCCAAATAAAGCTGCAGAGATTTACATATCTATCTGTGTGTACTGGGTCTCTGAGTGTTTAGAGTATTGGGTCTTACACACCTGTCCGTGCATGACATACTAAGACAATGGCCAATGGGGTGGCCAGACTTCTTTCTGTGTATTTTTCTATCATTTATCTAAATATAGATCAGTATGTTACCAACCTCACAAACATCACACTTATATAGGAATCTAAAATCTGGATATTTTACGGCCATATTTAGCCATTGAGTCATCAATCATGCGGAAAAGGAACCAATAATTCCCATTTGGCTGTCGTCAAAACCTGTAACTCTCTATTATGGTGTTTGCTTCATTTTTAAAAACTTTTTGTGCATGATGCTATACAGGCTGCGCTGCTAAGTTTCACACCCCTTCAGGCCCACAGAATCAATTTAAAACTCATTGTACTTGTTCAGTAATTCCATGGGTATGAGCCACTTTCTCTACATCTGTGAAAAGTGGAGTTTTCAGAGGTACAAGGTTTTAATCTGACGGCCAGCAGCAGGTTGTTTCATTGTGACGAACAGGTCTGGAGAATGAATCTGACAGGTAATAGGACTGAGATACAACACAGCCCTCTGGAAGAAGGTGTGTGTGTGTGTGTGTGTGTGTGTGTGTGTGTGTGTGTGTGTGTGTGTGTGTGTGTGTGTGTGTGTGTGTGTGTGTGTGTGTGTGTGTTGATGTGTGTGTGTGTGTATGGATGCTAGGCCCTGTGCATGTGGGTGTGTACAAATGTGTTTGTAGAGTAATAGTCTGCTCTCTTTCCCTCATTACCTTTGAGAGAGGATCTAGCCTGTAGAATACATCTCTCTATACTCCAGCTTGCTTTCTCACACTGCCACTTTGTCAAACAATTCGCTACCAAACACAAAGTAGCCTACCTTTCAGGAACGCCATCCCATTTGGCTATGCAGCATCGCCTTTTTCTGTCCTTAAACCTTCCTGTCTCACTAACTTTTTCTCTCTCTTTCCTTGTACTTCTCAATCTTGCAGACGCCCCGGTGGCAGAGTTGCATGACCTGTTCTGTAAGAAGCTGCAGCAGTGCTGCGTGCTGTTTGATTTCCTGGACTGTGTGGCTGACCTGAAGGGGAAGGAGATCAAACGTGCGGCACTCAACGAGCTGGTGGAGAGTGTAGCGACTAGCAGAGGAGTCCTCATAGAGCCACTCTACCCAGAGGCCATAAAGATGGTAGGAGGGGAGGAGAAGAAGGGATGATAGGGGATGGAAAAATGGATGAAAGACAAATGGGTAAATGCTAACTATCCGAATGTCAAAAAACAGAATAGTTGAGCACAGACGGTGACAAACAATGGCCACGGTGGATGAGCAAATGGATCAATAGCTAAATTGCTGGGGGAGAAGAAAAATAGAAAGCAAGAAATACATTTCCACAGGTGAATCAATCCTCATCAAATGCAACACCTGGAGGCTCTACCCATAGCAAGAAAAGACATGAGGGAGAAAGGAGGGATACTGAAGGAGGAAAAGAAAGAAGATAGACAGAGGGGTATCTACCTGAGGAGCTCTGGTGGAGCCACCAGAGGCTATAAACAAAGGTGGTGAGAGAGGAGAAACGAAAGGGGAGGATAGAGAGGGAGGGAGAGATAGAATGTTTGCAAAGGGTGCTAAGAAGCAATCAGCTGCACAGATGGCAAGAAGGAGAGGGATGGAAAGGAAAGATAGTGGAGTGTGGTAGAGAGTGCGCACACCAACACAGAGCACCAGATATCCCAGAGGATATAAAGAGGAGGAGAGGAAGAAGGAATTGAGAAAAGAAGGGAAAGCGAGCAGAGGATAGAGCTTATGTTATGGAGTGACGATTCCTAGAGGATGTGAAAATGCTGATAGGACAGAGAAGGGAGTGGAGGGAGAATGGGTGAAAGATTTAATGTGAGGCCACAAGCTTAAAAAGCTTAAATTATTAGGTGACCAATAATAGAACTAGTGGATAGTATTGTAAATGTTAGGGTTAGGTTTAGGGTTAGAGCTTAAGTGCAGCACCACACAGTGGATGTAGTAGGCTACAGAGGACGGGGCAGAGAGGAGGAAAGTTAGAACAGGTGCAGAGCTGTGATGCCCAGAGGACCAGCTGAATACTGAAAAGTTTGAGATTTGTGTTTCCCAAACATTGTTTTGCTGAATTTTATTTTTCCAATCTGTCATGAATATCTTTAGAAGTGGCTCCTAATGGGGGAAAAAAACAAAATATGATCATACCAACTACACAAACAAGGCAGTCAAGTCATTTGTCTTACAAAACTAAGTTTACAGCCATGTTAGCATCTTTGCAAGGCTGAACCTTAGTTTTACTTCAGTATGGTGCTGCTGTCTATGCGGGTACTATGTTATAGAGTGATAATTCGTGGCAGCCAAAACATGACAGTAACCTTTTTCTGTCTGTAGCTATGCTGTTGGTTCTGTGAAGCTGTACTCAGGCTCAGCAGTGCTCTGAGCTAAGTGCTAACATTAGCATGCTAGCACACTAACAATAACAATGCTAACATGCTGATGTTCAGCAGGTATATTGTTTATCATGTTCACCATCTTAGTTTAGTTTGCTTTCATTCTAATGTGTCTGGCATGTAAATAGAGGACCAACCAACTGACAGACATTGCCTTCATTAGCTGGCACGGCTAATAACACCAAACAAATAGCTGCAGCCAGGCAAGCAAGTCAATTTTCTAATTTGAAAATAAACTTCATGAATGTTTGATACAAAAGAGATATTATGTGGAGATGGACTGGAGAACGGGAGTGAGCTGAGAAAGCTCTGGAAGAAGGGGGAAAGAAAGATGATAGGATGGGTGAGGTAAGGATGAGGATGGGTTAAGAGAGTCTATTGGCTTTTATAGGTTTTAAGTGTTCTGGGAGCCATATTCTTGAAGCTCTGTAGCTAAAGAAAAGAGTTGCAGAAAGGTTTGGAGTGAGATTTACTCGGTTATATGAAATTAGCCCATGTCCTCCTGCAGTGAGAAGTTTAACAAATACAGTGCAGAGTATGAGAGAATGGAAAAGAAAATGCTTCTGAAAAATGGGGCATTGGGATTCACCACATTTGCTTTTTGTTATATAGTTTATGCACTAAATGGCTGGTGGAAATGCATTAGTTGAATAAATCATGACGGTCAGGTTGCAAGACTTATCAGCTGTTCTTAAAACACAGTCTGTGAACAGCATCAAATATGGTCAACAATAGGAGTTGAAGTAGAAGTTGTCTATGACAGCCCAGAAACTAAAAATACAACTGTTTTACCTATTTTATTTACTCTTAAATCCACATAACTTTCCCCTTTACCTCTCCATCCCGTTCCCTTTTTCCTGCATTTCCTTCATCCCTTTCCTGTATCCATTTCCCTTCTAAAACCCTCCACCCATACACATTTTCATCTTTTCCTTCCACCATTCTTCTTCCACCTCCTCCCATAACTTTCCTCCCCTCCTCGTCCTTGTTTGTGGTTTTCCAGATCTCGGTAAATATCTTCCGCACTCTCCCACCCAGTGAGAATCCAGAGTTTGACCCAGAGGAAGATGAGCCAACACTGGAGGCCTCCTGGCCACATCTGCAGGTACGCCATATGTACACAAATTCATGATGTGATAAAATTATGACCACGTTTACATAACGTCATACATTTCCCTTACAGAGGTTAAGGGGGAAGAGGGAAGTTGCTCTCAGAAAAGGATATGTTCAGCAAAATGTGTTGACTTTGGCATTTTTCTCCAAAAAACTGAACATTGTTATGATGCACTTGCTTTGTTATTTAACTGAAACACAATGCCGTGTCAGTAAGTGCAATGAAAAATGGGCCCCACTATATATTATATACTATATTTGGGAGGGCAGACAATGCCATAATGCATAGAACTCCCACCAGGTGTTACTTTTAATGCAGAGTTCAGCATTTATCTGCACATAAACACGCTGTGCCTGAACCAGAGGTCCTTTGAATCAGTTCAAACAGCTGCTTAAAGCAAGAGTTTAGGAAAATATATCTGTTCTCTCAGCCTGAATCACAAAATGGAGATCTATCAAAGAAGAATTCCTAAATAGACTTGTGATTCTTACCAGATGACATTTGGAAGTGGTGTACAGTCACTTCTGCATCTTCAGGAAGAGATGAGTCAAAACATAAGCGTGAAGTCCACGCAAGCACACGAAACAAAATCTTTTTCCCTTTCTCTCTCAGTTGGTCTCTTTTGGTATAAAACAAACTCAAGCATAGAGTAAGCAGGTGAAGTTTTCTGAAGTCATCTTTTAAGATTTGTGGCATTTTAAGCTCAAGATTTCTTCCATGAAACAAAAATTGTCAACCATTTTGAAAAATATACTTATTCAATTTCTTGCAGAGAGTTAAATGAGGAAATTAATA
This sequence comes from Lates calcarifer, assembly GCF_001640805.2. Taxonomy (NCBI): domain Eukaryota; kingdom Metazoa; phylum Chordata; class Actinopteri; family Centropomidae; genus Lates; species Lates calcarifer. Next base: position 6,113,671 of record NC_066846.1, read on the forward strand.
TCGGTCAAGCAAATATGAAGCCAAAAACAAAGTGTAAAAATGACCTTTTGTTGTTTATGGGGGACTTATATATATTATATATATGAAGCAAATAGAAAGCAAATCACTGTATTTTTCCGTATAGTTTAACTGTTTGTTTAAGACAAACACATACACACACACACACACTAAATGACATCTAACCCTCTGTTTTTGCGTGTGTTAGCTGGTGTACGAGTTCTTTCTGCGTTTCCTGGAGAGCCCGGACTTCCAGCCCTCCATGGCCAAACGCTATGTCGACCAGAAGTTTGTCTTGCAGGTAGGCCTCTCTCCTTTCCCTCCTTGAAAAATGCTGTTTGTCGAATTCAAAGCTCTGAGATGTCTCTAAAATCCAGATAAATGGGACGATATAAATAAATGAAGTTCTTCTTTGAAATACACCAAGTTGTACTCCTCAAGTGCTCTTAAGTTTTGGTATCAAGGTTTGGGTGCACACATAAAAAATTGACTTAAAGATGCTACAGTTCTTGTTGTACAACTTTTATCTTTTATACTCTGCTTTTTTTTTTTTAGAAATTGATGATGAACAGTTAATGTAATATTAATTTTTCTTTGTAGGTGGTAAAAATATATTTCTATCACCATGAAATTTCACCATGAAGAGACAGAAAAATACTCCAGAGGTTATTCAAATATTAAAATCAGTTTGGGATTAGGAGCTGGGTCTTACAGTGAGGAGATTAGAGAGTGAATGAATGAGGCCACAAGCGCAGACATACAATCATACCGTGTTTGTGTCTGTAATTATCTTACGTGTGTGTGTAGCTCCTGGAGCTGTTTGACAGCGAGGACCCCAGGGAGAGGGAGTACCTAAAGACCATCCTGCACCGTGTCTATGGAAAACTACTGGGCCTCCGAGCCTACATCCGCAAACAAATCAACAACATCTTCCTCAGGTACAGGATTTAAAGGCGCTACTTACAGCATTTTTAATACCAATTTTAAAGCAGCAGGTGAGAAAAGCTCTGTGACCTCTGTGATATATTTTTCAGGTTTATGCGTCACCTGCATAAAAGCTAAACAGAACAAAATTCACAGCTTTAAACCAGTGGTTATTAAGGGCTATCATTAGATAGTGTGGCGAGGAGCTAATTGGACTAACTTTTCCAAAATAGCTTTTCAGTGTGTTGTCAGCTAATTGATCTAATCTTTACACGGCTTTAGACACAATAGAAACACACAGAGGAGTGTACTGAAGGAACTTGTGGTTCTAGCAACAGTTCCTTAATTTTAGCTTTTAGATTTTAGTTCCTGATACTTGAGGTTTTCTCTGGTCAAAAAGAAACAAGCAGCAGAAAGCACAAGGGTTGGAAAATGCAGCCTTAATATTAAGAAACACCAAAATGTCCATGTTGCATCTAAAATCTGTATTTTGGCAAGAAAAAAGAAGTATTGTGTTTGACATGCACACAGACAGGCGTGCACAAACATGACAGTGCACATTTGCACCAACAGCCATACTTTATCTTCTTCCTGCATCTATGCTGAGAGCTGAATCACCATGTAGTGGCACAACTCTCATCAAATGATTGCAGCTCTGACTAACAAAATGTACAATCATGTTTCATCTCATCCTCCCTTCAACAAGAGTGGCTGAACTGTTGTCTTTTCTTGTGTTTGCAATATAATTAAAGCATGGCAGAGCTGCGATGCTTCAACAAGCTCTGTTTCTATCACAGTTAACTGGCTTTAGTATCATTGTTTTACCTTCTGGCAGCTGCAAGGCAAGCTCTCTTACTGTTGTTGTTTCATTTCTCTCTAGCGTCACAGCGGTTACACAGGAGATGTCAGGAAATTTTTAAGCATGTCTCACATTAGGCAAAGACAACAGAATGTGTTTTATTATTTCTACATTTACTGTCTTTTGTAATTGCTTTTCCTATTGTCGAAGTAGAAACTGCTTGATCTATTGATGCATCATCGCAAGTCAGTCTTTGCATGTGTGTTCTCCTTCTGATCTTCAGGTTCATATATGAAACTGAGCACTTCAACGGAGTCGCAGAGCTGCTGGAAATCCTTGGCAGGTGTGTACTCACAAGCACACACACATTTTGAAGTGTTCTTTGCAGCTCTGGAGGAAAACATACTTTGTAGTGTATCATGGCCTGATGAATGCATTTAGAGTAAAACTGAATAACAGATACTCACAGGCTTATACACACATACAGCATCTGCAGCATCTATGAAAAATAGTGACAGAGCATAACCAAGATGTATTTATTTTATTTTTATCATCATTTCTCCCTTGTTCTTATCAACAGAAGACACCTGTGTGAAGGATGAGGGAGGGAGGGAAACGAGTAAAGGAGGGGGACGGCAGGAGGGAGAGATAGAAACAAGAGGGGGGTTAAAGACATAAATGAGAGATGAGTCATAGGTTTGTGTAGTTTGTTTTCTCTGCGGCCAGTAAGAGAAATATGAGGATGATCGAAGTGAAGAGAGAGCAAGGAAGGAAGTCAAACTGATAAACAAACATGTCTTGGTCTCTGCTTGAGCTCATACACAAATCAATGAAAACAAGAACAGAAAGATGACAGTAATGAAAAGAAAGAGGGGGACAGACAAAATGGCTGGATATAAACTAGTTTGTTTTCCTCCCTCAGTCTGTATACAAAATGGTGAAGGAATACTCAAACATTTTCAGAATGCCTACCAACACCTCTAAAGCTATGCTGTATCTGTTAAGCTGCACACGTACAAGCTAACTAGTCAGGTTGGGTCGAGAGCTTGGAGTATCACTTCAGCATCAAAGTGAAGAGCCGGTGTTAGCATTGTTAGAAGGCTCCTGATGTCTAGAGCAACCACAAAGAAAAAGGTGTCAGTTGATTTGCTCGTCATTGTCTTTTTTCTGAGGAACATTTTTAGAATCGAAACACCACAGAGGTAACTCTGAATTAACCAGCTAGCTGCTGTTAACACTGTCTCTTCTCTTCACTTTGGTGCTGAGAAATAATCCAAGATCGCATCTTAGCATGCTAGCCAGTTAGGTAGGTTGCACGGAAAGGAAAGGTCAGTTCCTGTGTTTGTGCCTTCTTTCTCAAACAGAAAGAAGAGAATATGCTTTTATCTCAAGGACATTGTGGTGGCTGCTGTCCGTCTCATCAGCAAGTTGACAAATTGGAAATCCAGGAAATAAAATAAAAAAAAAAAAACAGCAAAAAAAACAACAAGAAGCATCTCTAAATGTGAAAAATTGTGATAGCACATTCAAAATGCTACAGCACTATATAACATTAACTCCTGTAGCATTCCGCATCATATTAATACAATATGACTGTATTAATAAATCATGTCGCAACACTCCCTGTCATAATATTTTCTTAACCAGATTCTCTACAGTCTGATCAGGCATAGGAATCCTGTAGTTATAACTTGTTCCCTTTTCTGACACTAAAAGCAGTGACTCTGACAGGAGATATAAAGACTGAATTGCAGCACTTTATCTGTCAATAACCTTTGTCCCTAATGTTTATAGTACTTAGGAAATATGCACACACACTGTCTATAGTGGTGACCTATTATATATACCTAATTATTGAATTGAAAACATGACTGTTGCATTTTTTGTGCACAGAGTGTAAAAAAATTAAATTTGCTTACTGTGGTTATAACGGTAAAGTCCACAGACAGGCACCCCTTATATGGAGAAACGAAGCAAAGGAGGTATTCCTCTAGTATCAGATGTAGCTACTTTACATGAGTAGAATAATTTTGAGCCCACACAGTCACAGTGACAGCTATGTCATGTTACCAGCATCATATTTACAGAGGTGAGCAAAGGACAGCAATGTCACTGAACAAGCAAAGATACTACGAAGCAACACTAATGAGACAGAGATGCCTTTAAATAATCTGTATTGATGGTAAACATAGAAGAAAGTAAAGATTTTTAGAGAGTGTGGGGGTGGGTTTTCTGAATGTTGGTTAAATGACTGATTTGTTTTTAGCAAAAGTGATATTACTGCGTCTTTAGGTTTTTCCAACATAAAGGATGAAGAGATTCATTCAAAAACAGACATTTTTCTCCTAACCTGTACCTGCCATTTCACCTGTTAGTGATCAAAGAGTGAGATCAAACGCAGACGATGACCTTTGAGGTTTGAGAATTACAGGTTCATGGAGAGAAGGGCGATGAAGGTAGAGGAGAGGATGAATCCAAGGTGAGAAAAGAGGGAGGAATGGAGGGATGCATAGAGATGGAGGGAGGATGAGTGAGTGAGCACTTAGTGAGTCAGAAGTGGAGGAAAGAGGGAGGAGGGAGAGCAGGAGAGGAGAGAGAGGTTTGTATTCATGTTGGTGGTAACAGAGGTATTTATAGCTCCTCCCACACATGGAGAGAAGGAGAGAGAGATGGGCGAGAGAACGAAGACAGAGGTATTCAGAAAAAGGGTGAGAGGGAGGCAGAGAGACAGATTAGAGGAACAGCAGGAGTGCGATATTGTTGAAGGAATGTTCTATTAAACAGACAAAGATGCTGATAGAAAATAAAGGCGGACAGACAGTCTTGCATCAGACAGGTAGGCTGACTGATGCAGAGACACAAATATAAATCTGACAAACAGCTCAGAGTGCTGCTAAATAAGCGTCATACTTTCCAAGTTTAGTTCCCACTCTTCCGCTGCTGCTCATACTTTTCTATCTGTAGGCTGAACTAGCACTATGTCAGTCAGTGGAGTAGTGAACAGAGCGGACCACGCGTTTGTCCAGTCACTTGGAAATGAACTCGGAACAAAAATAGACTCCACCACACAGACGAATGCAGATGTGAATTGGCAGTTTTTTTGGAGTAAGATGTGACTAACAGTACATGTTCCTGTGGTGAGATATTTGAGATACTTTGACACCGATCAACTGACTTTTGAAGTTTTCTTTTTGAATTTTACTAATCAATTTAAGGTATTTATCAAGTGAAATTCTCAAATGTGAGCACTGGTTTTGTATCTTGCTAAGTGAATATCTTTTGGTTTTGGACTGGTGGTCAGCCTGAGGGAGAGAATGATGAGCATTTTTTAAAACTTCTTTAGACATTTCATAGCACTCTAAAGGTTTAATTGATTCATTTAAAATACACTGAAAGATTAATTGACAATGAAAGTACTGTAATGTTAACTGCTGTCCTCTTCTCCAGCATCATAAATGGCTTTGCCCTGCCTCTGAAGGCCGAACATAAGCAGTTCCTGGTTCGGGTCCTCATCCCGCTGCACACGGCGAAGTCCCTTTCCATCTTCCACGCACAGGTCAGTGATATAATCCCCACAAAATATACACCAATACTTTAATTTCTGTCTTTTAAACATCTTTGTTTACACATTAGATTGCGTTAGAAAGGCTAGCCTTTCCACCAGTTTCTTTTTTCTTTACACTCATTTATGTTTTATGTAACATGACAAATGCAACAGTAAAATGTGCTATCTATTCCTATATCCATCTGTTGTCACTGTTTTTCCACGTGTTCATATGATTTTTGAAGGCCAACACTGATGCTGCTAGCTGATATTTTGTGCCACACATCATTTCTACCATTTTAAACCAAAAAACATCTGATTAGTGTTTGCCAGGGTGTAAAGGCCACTGAAATTCTGTTTATATCTTGTTAAACTAAAACTATTAAATCCAACCTAGATTACTTCCATCTCTCTTAAGGCTAATGTGCAGCTCCTCACCTGTTTGAGACATATGTTACTGTAGGCTTTAGAGACTCCAATCAGTACAAGTTTAGGTATAAAACCTATAAATCAAGTAAATATGATATAATACCTCTCAAAACAAAGCTCTACAAATGTTTAGTGGTTTCTGCAATGTGTGACATTTACCACTAGGAGGCAGAGTTAAGTCACAGATACTGCAGAGAGATGCACTCACCTTTTGAATTACTGTGTGTCTTTGGTTTTTGTCTGCTTGTGTATGAGTATGTGTGTTTGAGTTATCATAATATTTGATGAAACAGATGGTAGACAGTCTATTGTGTGTGTGAGCTCATGTGTGTGTGCACCATTGCATTTTATTTGTGCCACACATTATTTGATTATGCAGAAGGTACAGTTTGTTCTTCACAAACTGGTCTCTGGTATGTGTTTGTGCGTGTTTTTATGTGTGTGTTTGTGGGTGGTGGTGTGGGTGGTAGTGCTTGTGTATTCTGGGTCTCAGCATCACTGTGCCCTACATTTCTCCTCCCCATCTCTCTCCCTGTGGCTCACACACATGCATTATTCACACACTCAAACACACACTCAGTTTGACAGGGTCACGGGGGAAACAGTGCTAGTGGACGGCAGTTTTGCACTCAGTAGGTGTGGCTGCGCAGGAGTGACCCAGTTCTGGATCTAAATATCAAACTATAATATCACAGCAGCACCTTTTTATAATCTTAAAGGTTTCTCAGCACAGTGAAACACATTTGAATCATCATTCCTGTAGTCTGTGAAAGGTTTTCTCATTTACATTCATGTCACTGAATTGTAACAACAGCTGTTGGAGCTATAGTGTGTAGCCACAACATGGTTACACATCACGGTTCCAAATGCAAATGCATTGCATTCTCATTTTCTAAAAGTTCATCTGAAATTGAATTGAAACCAGTGAGCACATCTTTACCGTTTGTTTAGACTTGTTTACACATTGAGTCTCCAAAAAGGAGAAATGTAAGTTTCTTTTTCTGCTGTGTAAGCACTCCATACATTAGTGTTTCCAGGAGGTGTCATTTTTTGGTTCTCTCTGATGATGTTAGTTGTCTGATTTGATTGGTGCATGTATCTGTTTAGTTCATATTAAAAATAGCTTGTGATATCACTTCAGTTTGAAGAGCCATACACCATTTTTGTTTGGTCCCATTTATGATTTTGGCACTTTAGTATGTTACTCTGTGACTCTGTTACTTTGTGTCATGTTTGAATCACAGTGCATTCATTGCCGAAGTTTAATAGCTACTCAATGCTGAGAGCTTAGCTTGTTTGCTTCCCCTTTCAGCATGATGGGTCCTTCCAAATGTTGAGTGTTGTAAAGGGATAGATGTCTTGAATCTCTAATGGTCAGCTGTTGAAAATCAGTGCTCAGGCTGTAATGTGCTTCTGTGAGGAGAATTCAGATTTCAGTTTGACCATATTATGATTAACCATGTTTGTACAGTGCTGGACAAAGGTTACTTTTAAGTGTGCAGGTCGTAACAAATTCACAGGCAAGAGGCCAGTATTAGAACTCTCTAGATGACTTCATCCCCCAAAATAGAGCCTAATTTGACCTGTCACCTTGACAAATCAATATTGGTAAAATCTCAGCCTTTATAAGAGTACTGTGTTCATAATCCTTAGCCTAACAACAGCCTCCTGCACCCACAAAGTCCGGCCTAACAACAGAATCCAACATCATATTTACCCCAAGTGATTTCTCTAATGCTTCGTTAATGCTTTAAATAGTTTGACCGTTCAGCACCTTCATTCTAATCCTCCTCTCTTTTCCTGCTTTTCTTTTTTATTCAAGCTTGACATCCCTGCTTTCACCGGTCCCTTTTTTTAGCCTCCGCTCCCTTCTTCCCTGTGCTTCTGTAACCATGTTGTGGTGTGAGTGAAGGACAGGAAAGTTAGGGATGGAGCGAGTGGAGTAGAAAAACAAGAAAGGTACACTGTAACAAGGGAAGGGGATTAGACAGGGGAAAAAAAAAGATGAAAGCTGTGGAAGATGTAAAAGCCAGACAGACACGGAGACAGACAATGGAGCTACAGGTCAAGAATGAGACAAAGAAAGAAACAACAAAAAAAGAGAAGAAAGAAAGTAAAAACTGATTGTCCTACAAAAAGATAAAGACCAACCATCAACAATCTGACAGTACACTGCCTCTGCAGTCTGTGACTATAAAACTGCAGAGTCTTGCATACTTTCAGTTTATTGACATTTGAACACACTTATCTGAGAGTCGTAAAATGGACCAGTGCATAAATACTGTGAACTAGGCAAAGGTATAAATAGGACAGAAGAGAAAAGACAGAGGCAGAGACAAGAGGTCTAAACTCTATCTCACATTGCCCTGAAGGGACTTTGTGTGTGTGACATCACTCCTTCCGAAGTAAACACACGCACACACAGTCTCCGTCGCCACGGTGCCCACTCGCCACGGCAACCGGCCTGGGTGGAGGGGGCAACCGCAAAACACACACACATGCGCACACACACGTACGCACACATTCGCTGAATAATGGGAAATGATTGCGGATCATACAAGAGGAGACAAGAGCTGATGTAGAACTAGACAAACACACACACTCACAGACACCCTTGTGACACACACATCTCCCCTCGGAAAACCTGTCTTTCCGATCTTTAGCAGTGTGTAATCCTGAGGGATAAGTGCTAAGATCCCCCCTGTCTCCTTGACAGCTTCAGGGAATGTGTGTGTAGTGTTTTTGCATTGGTGTGTGTGTGTGTGTGTGTGTTCTAACCACATATCCTCTGTCCTTACAGCTGGCCTACTGTGTGGTGCAGTTCATGGAGAAAGATGCTACGGTCACTGAATATGTAAGACTGGTTTTTATCACCTTACTATCCTTCTAACACACTTACTAATCAGATACTAATGGTTTGTTAAATGTGTGTATGTGCAGTTTTGGTTATTTGGTTAAAGAAAGTCCGATAGGACAATCACAAAAGTTCCATAAAAGTTTTAAAGCTGCGCTAAGCCAAATTTTTATGCGAGCAGTGGTTCAAGTGGTTATATTGATGTGAGCGATCACTCGTAGTGATGGACTCACAGAGAATAATCACGCAACTTAGCACTTCCCCTTAGCTCGACAGAATGTTTTAGCATCTTTCAGCTAATTGTTTTGGTCTTTGAGCCTACAACTTTGTTTCCACTCTGTTTGCAGTGAAATAGCTCTAATAAATTCAGTGCACACTACCTGACTAGTAGGAAACAGCAGAGAGACACAGTTAGAGACTAGCAAGTAAACACAGTGGACAACAGAAGAGTCAGATATTGATTCTCACGGGTTGGTGGAGACCCAAACAGAGCTTAAAGAAGAGTGATTATTGGGCTATGCACTGTTACCACTGCTTTTAACAAACCCTGAGATTAGAAGAACTTATATGGAAGAAAATAATTTGGAGATCGAAGGTGGACAGTGAACTTTTTACCCAGCCTGTCTGTTGTAAACATCCATCAAGGAAAAAAAAACAAACTGATTTAACTATGTTCTCCCCTGTATAGTTTTCCTGTTCTTTAGGGATTATTACCAACATTTCAGATCTCAGCATTTATTTTAGTCAGTGCAGTGTTATCATAACTGATAAAAATGATGGATAAAATTACAAAAATAAGACTCAAGTTGTAACAAACTAAACATTTTCTTTAATATTATTCTCAGTCACATGCCCATCAGTTCACCAGTGTAACCTCTGCTGGTCAGAAGTTGAATTAAAGAATTGTGTTCTAACCTACTTCATCATTCATCAATATCAGAACAGTAAGAATGAGACTCAGTATGGAGTTAACAACATTTCTTGATACACTACCCAGAGTATGAATGTTAATGGAGATAGTACAGATGGATGCCAGCCAGCCAGCTACCCTGCTGAGCTAATGGCTGTGGTGTTTATTTCTATTCATGTGTTTGGTATTTTCTGTGCAGATCATCAGAGGGCTGCTCAAGTACTGGCCAAAAACCTGCACGCAGAAAGAGGTGAGATAACTGATGAAAAATAGCTGGGAGCATCTTAGCAATTTTTTTGTGTCCTTCTTGTTTTAAAAAAATGTATGTGTGTTTAGGTGATGTTCCTGGGGGAGATCGAGGAGATCCTGGATGTGATCGAGCCATCTCAGTTCATTAGGGTCCAAGAGCCGCTCTTCAAACAGATCGCAGCCTGCATCTCCAGCCCTCACTTCCAGGTTAACACTATAACCCTTTTTACATTCAAATCCCAGAAAGTATGATCAAGTTAGCACTGAGGATAACTTCAAAAATAACAGCAGAACTTTGAGAAATGAAAGTCTGCCCTTCTGTGTGTGTGTGTGTGTGTGTGTGTGTGTGTGTGTTTCAGGTAGCGGAGCGGGCTCTTTACTTCTGGAACAATGAATACATCCTCAGTCTGATAGAGGAGAACTGTCAAGTCATCCTGCCGCTGGTATTCGCCACCCTCTACAGAGTCTCCAAGGAGCACTGGAACCAGTCAGTGGGACATATGAACACAAACACACACAAATTAACTCCATTCATAGCTTTTGTTTTTAGCCTCTGGTCAATTTGGGTGTAACCTTGAACTCTACCACTGTTTGGATGGAAAATAACTGCATTTTACAGCACTTCCAGTCAGTCCTCTGTCCAATCAGAGGGAGAAATGTGTGAGGGAGCTTAAAGCAGGATAAAAGCACCAGCACTGTCCCTTATCTCACTCAGCAACTGAACATTCAAACTGGGACCAGTGAGGACCTTTTGAAAAGTTTTTGATTGGCCCATTGGTCAACTTATGTAAGGAAAAAAGCAACAGTTAAAAAAGCCATCTGACACCCTGCAGTCAGAGCTGAAGTAAAAATGGAGCTGTACAGTTTGGTCCCATTGCAATGTGTGCCAGTTTTGGGGGAGGAAATAAACAAACATTTTTGCTCACAGACACCAAAATCATCCATGGTCCCTCTTTAGGTCATGTATTCTTGTAGCATAAAATGGAAAGACTCAAATAAGGTACAAGCACCTCAAAATTAAACTTAAGTTAATGCACTTAGCTACTTTCCACTGCTGCTAATACGTAAGAAGATTACTCAACATTTAGCTTCACAGCTGTGTCAAGCTCTTTACAAGCCTCCTATCAAATAACAGGCTTATAACCTAGCAGGAACACATGAATGAAGCAACACATATGGTTGCCAATGGGTCGGTCTCCCTCCAAAACACAGGCTTCTCTGTCTCCTAACCCACGATCTCATGGGACAGATAATCAGCCAGATTAATTATGTTTATCTGCGTCCCTCCAGGACCATCGTGTCTCTGATCTACAACGTGCTGAAGACCTTCATGGAGATGAACAGCAAGCTGTTTGATGACCTCACTGCCTCCTACAAAGTGGAGAAACAGAAGTGAGTATGACTCACTCTCGTTGTGTGTGTGTATTTGTGTCACTGGATACAACAGTGACAACAAGAGGAGGAAATAGAAGGCGCTTAAGTCATGTTTTAGACAGTATTTGTTCCATTATCCATCACATTATATTTCACATTGTAAGCATGTATCGCTTAGGTCATCTTTTGAACACGGACCACATCATGATTCCACTTTTTCATTACTGTTTCAAACTCAAGATACTATTGGAGAATAAAGGATTAGTTCAGCAACATAAGTACCCCAGTAAATCTGTACCAAGTCTGTGGAGAAGCACTGTCTTAAAGACAAACTCAGGGGACAAATGTTCCAACTCTTGTTGTTCCATAACCCACAAGCTTCATGGTGGGATATAAAATGGACAAGTGTAGTTACAATGGTAGTAGTTAACTAATTAGGCACAGATATATATCTACCAATGTGAAGCAAATATACCAAAGCACAGTATTAAACTCTGCCAGGTAAGAAGCTAGAGGTAGAAGTATTTCCAGAAAGAGATAGTAAGTTTTAGTTGACAGTGGTAGAGGAAGTATTCTGATTCTAAATGTAGCAATAATGCAATATGAAAATGCTCTATTACAAGTAAAGGTTGTACAAATTGTTATTTTGTCATATTTCTGCACAAGCTAGAAAGAATGAGCCCAGGGAACAGTTTTGAGGAATTTAAAGGGCTGTAATAAGAATCAAAACATTTCTGTGATTCTAACTCTATTTTTTTCTTTTCTCAGTCTCGTTTCAAACCATTCTCTTTCACTCTTCTCCTTACCCTCCATTTCTCACTTCAGCAGTCTTTACAACCGCTACAACCTCTGCTCGACAAGCGAGAGAAGTATAAATGTGCTGCCTTCAAGTCACTGGATGCATCATTAGCTTGTGCATCAGGTTCTCTCCCTCTTTTAATCCCTTTCTCTTCCTCTCTTTTCCTCTTTGTTCTTCCCTCTCTTTTTCCCTTCTCTCCTCCGGCCTGCCTCTCCAGGGAGCTGAAGCGAGAGAGGGAGCGTGCGGAGCTCTGGCGAGGCCTGGAGGAGCACCAGGAGCGCCGGATGCAGATGCTCACCGAGGCTGCCAGGAACCAGCGCAACCTCCAGGAGCGAGGCGAGAGAGGGGACCCGCCGACCCCCTCGTCCCCGCAGACGGCTCACTCCGACCAGCCCGAGCCCAAACCCAGCGGGGCCTCCTCTGGAGCCGGGGAGAGCGCCACCTAGGTGCCGCTCCACAGCGATTGGATAACACAGGGGTTAGGGGACAGGGAGAAGACATGCAGTTGATGGTGAAAGTGTTGGGAGACAGAGAAAGGTACAAAAGAAATCCTTTGTTTTTCTATCTTGTATCATCGAGGGGGGAGCTTTTTATTAAAAAAGTGCACAAACTCAGTGATCCAAGGTAAAAAAAAAAAAAAAAAGAGTACCTTTTTCCTGACAAAATTGTGTGAAACTGGTTCACTTTTTGCTGTACACACATTATGTTGCAGATCAGAAGATGAATATTGTCCAAAAGTGCAGACTGTCATTTTAAGTAATGGCTGGTTTATTAAACTGCAGGTCAGTACCTAAAATTGGTAGCTGGCCTGCTTCAAACCTGCCTCAAAATAAGAGATGAAATTTCTCTTTCGGTGCAACACTAACCAAGTTTAACACGTGTCTAACTTGTCTTAACATTTAACCTGTTAACATTAAGTCTGTACTGTGGCCTCGTATTTATCTTTTGGTCACAGATGCTTATTTCATGCGTGGATAGCACAAGACATTAATAAACAAAAGAAGCAATTTCACACAAATGTCCCAAAACTATTGCTGCACAGACCAGACCCACAAAACCCTCACACACAAACACACACACAAATGCAGGCACATATTTACTGTAAATATGAGAAGACAGAGCTACTGAGAGTGTATCCAGGTCAAACAAATCCCACACACCAACAACTGATTGATGCACCAAAACATTTCTCACACGCACACACACACACACACACACACATATTCGCTCACAGAGCTGGTTCTGGCGCTAACTCCTCTCCCATTCTGTTGGGTTCCACCAAAGGATGAGCCTAAAGTCCCCCCAAGCTTAAATAACCACTGAAGATGATAACGATATAAAGTACAATAATGTTCCTTCTTCTTACTTGTTACTCTACTACTACTACTCTACTCTACTCTTAAGTACTACTGATGATGATGATGATGATGATAATGTTTTTATATATATACATATGTCTCTGGATATTTCTGTAGTGTATTATGGGAGAAACACTAGTGTAGCAGATACCATAAAGGGGAAGGCCGGCTCGAATTCTGAATTCACATCACATGTTAACTGTATGAGGCCATAATGTGAGTGCTGTAATTCAACGGCATTCCCCTTTAACAGACCTTAAAGAGGGGAGGAATGAACTGGATTTGTGGTGTCGGTTTTTCTTTTATTTTGAAAGTTTGGATGTTGGTGGTGAGGTGGGTGGACTTTAAAGGGGTACTGCATAAAAATCCAAAAACATTCCACATTTAAAGGACGTTTCCATGTAATTTTTTGTTAAAGGTGCACTGTGGAGTTTTGTTATGTTTCTGTTCAGTGTGTTACTCACCAAATCACATTGTGTGTATTCTTCAGGCCTAACAGATGTGCTGAATGCATCTCCTTACTCATAAAAGACTTGCGAAGCCAGTTTAAAAAAAAACAAACAAACTTTTGCATTGTTTACATCCATGTTTGCTAGCTAACAGTGCCCCCAACTGTCAATGGAAAAGGGTAAACCCAGTGGCATGATGCTCATGTGCAACGCAGACAAAAGGAGGACCCATTCATAACAACACCGCTCTATACTGCAACTATTGGTCAAAAACTCCACAGGGGACCTTTAATTTTGATGTTTTTTGATGTTTTTGAGAATGTTTTGGTTTAACAAATTTACTAATCTGTGCCAAGGCCACAGATCAAGATGAAGTTTAGAGCCACCCCTGCAAAAATGAATCCAAGCCTATCAGTGCGCTCCGCCCAACACAGCGGTTACCAGAGGATGAATGAAGTGCACCACACGTGTCTCGAACCAAAAGAAAAACACCATAATCCAGTTGGATTTCTGAACCCCGAGCGTCTGTTCCTTTAGGCTCAGCAGACCTGACGCTGCTAGATGGCAACCATGACGATGATAACTTTTTCGGTGTGAACCAACAAAAATCTGTTTATTCTTGTCTGATTATTATGATAGAGTGGTGGGATAAAGAGAGGGTGGAAAAAAAAAACAGAAAAAAATTATTTTAGCAATATTTTCATTCTTTCAGGATAATCTGTGTGTTTTTAGGGGGTTTAACAAGAAGTGGGTGTCACACTCAAATGTTTACCCCCCCCACTCTTGTTTTTACTCCTGTTGCGTCCTTGATATTCACATTGTCTTAAAGGTACTTTCTGTGTACATTTATTTGATGAAAAATGATTTTGCTTTGTAATTATGTTGTTTATTTTCTTGGTTTTTGTATGATCTTGTTCATTTTGTGGAAAACTGATACTGATGCTATTTATTTTCTATTTGATCAGGAAATGTAACCTTATTTGAAGATGATGGTCAGGTTGTGTATGTGTGTGTGCGCTTGTGTGTGTGTGTGTGTGTGTGTGTGCGCGCGTGCGTGTTGGTGTATAACCAGTGAGTGAATCAGTGAGCAGGAGATGTGCGTAGATAGAGTGATAGAGAACGAGAGAAAACAGTTCTCTCTTTGCTTCTTTTTCTCTCTCTCTCCTTCTCTCCTTCCTGAAGGACAGGGTTTGAATCCGAATGTATCGTGAAACAAATTGATTGATTGTTTTTTTGATGCTTGATACGCAGAGATACCTGTTGGCTGCTTCGTAACCAAACATTCAAAAACTCTCCAGACCAGCAGTTTTTCAAAACACTCACTTAAAATCATGCCTGAGTCAGCAATGCTTTGAAATCCTAACCCACATTTACATTTAAAGCTTTATTGAGTTGTTAATGAGTGATTTATCAAGAGTCACGATTTATGTTCTAAGTTTGGCTTGAGTTTGGTTGACTTGACTTCACAGCTGTGGTCACACATAATCCGTTGCTACGTCTTTGTACAAAAGGGATTTGCTGCCTTCACACGTCGACAGTGAAACTTAACTCAAGGTTCACTTACTAGCTTTTTCTGCAGTGTACAGTTCACAGCTTTCATCAGAGGATGGAGTTGCTTGGTTGTCCCGGATAAAGCTCAGTGGTCATCACGTGACCAAGGTATGGAACTTCGGTCACGTGGTCACTGGTGTTCAGAATGTATTGTCACATGATGGCACCTGAGCCATCTCCATGACAACTGAGCAAACTATCTGTTGATGAAGACTGTGAGATAGGACTGAAAGCTCCGGAAAAAGCTAGAAATCGGAGCCTGAGTTTAAAATTATTTATACATATGGTACTGGTTCCCAGCTATTTTAACCCTTAAAACAAAACAAGGCAGCAAGCGTGCAATTCAATTGGGTACTCAGCTTCAAAAATACAAATCGGCAAAAATACAAAAGAGCAAAAACATTTATGAAAAGCAAGACAATTAGAGACTTTTGTGTAACACTAAGGTGTTTTATTTTCTTGTCCTTTGAATTAATTTGTGACCACTCAAATTTATAATTAGGGTCCCATCTCTTAGGAACTACTATATCAGTGCTGTATATTTTTTTCTCAGTTTTTTCTGTAGCGATGGATTAGGTGTAACTGTAGCCTCATACCAGTTAACACATAAAAAACCTGCACCTGCAGACACCATGAGGCTTTCACTGTAGGCCAAAAAAAAAAAACCTTCCCATTTAGTTGGATTTCAAACACTGTTGTGATTCAGGCAGAAAGCACTCAAAAATACACCCGAAAACAGACTAAACTTGACCTCGCTGTCATAAAAACTCAGCTTACTTTATGATTTTGTTTTGGCTAGCTTATTCATACATTATTAGCTGACTCGGGGGAAAATAGAACCCCAGTTCCCCACTGTTGTAGAATTTCTCAACGATATTGATCAGTGATATTCCTCAGTTCTAGAATCTTGTCGTCCATTCTAGAACTGCTCCAGAACAGGAAGCGAGAAAAGAGAGTGTGTTCGTAGAGAGCTCTGGTATCGCCTCACAGACAGCCATCAACACTGCTTTCATTCACTGTCACATCTCCTCTTTATGGTCATTTTTGGCCAGATTTAAAGAAGTGTTTTACATCTGAGGGGAGGTGTGAATGCATTTAATGAAAGCAGCCAGTAAAGATAAAAACAGAGGAGGAGAAAGGAAGGAGGAAAGACATAGAGTTAGACACGATAGAATGGCAATAAGTCAGAGCAACAGTAACAATGAAGATATAACGTTACCGAAACCTACAACCGCATTACGTAGCAATTTCACTGAATTTCTAGATTTGCACTGTCTGCCCAATGGTCTGTGTTTGTTGTGTTGAAGAAAAACCTTAGAGAAGATGATAAAGATGATGCAGAAGAAGAAGATGTATATTTTGGGGACCAACACAGTGGTGGGGGGGTTTGAATGTAGAGAGGCTTACTACTGTACGTACCATTACAGGGGGGTGTAGAATGGAGGGAAAAAAAACTATGTGCTAAAAATGAAACTTCACTTTGAGAAAACACTCAGGGAGTCTGTGCTGTTTTTGTGTCACCCTTTTTGTCTCTGCAGCAGAGTATAATTCCAGCTCCTCTCACTGATACTTGATGAGTCATGATGTCCAAAACTTGCTAAAGGTGCACTAATCAATATTTTTATGACTTCATGTAATTTGAAAGTTGTATCTGTAGTGAAGAACAAAGAATTAGCACCCAACAGTTCCCCTTAGTTCTTCTAGAGTTTTTTTTTTTTTAAGCCTTTTTTAGCTCTTTGTTTTAGCCCCCAACCTACACTGTTACCACACCTCATTTCCTGTCACAAGCCCTGATAAACTAACGATAGAGTACCTGCCCAGCACCAAGCTAAAAGATGGACAAAGTTTGCAGCTGTCTGGTGAAAATAGTGAAACATTTAGCAGCTAAATAACCTGCTATTTCTTTCAGGTGTTGGTGGAGACCAAAACAGAGCTAAAACAGCATGAATTGTGGTATGGTGTGGGACTTAAATGTCCACGTAACAGCAGAGTTGACATTTCCTCTGGAAAAGTTCTCATTGTTTGGTTTATTCCCTTAACTTTAAAACTGACAAGGCTTTTCAAAGTTATTGACAGTGTGTATTTTATGTAGCTGTGGTTTCAGAGGGTCCCTGACATCCCTGACATCACTGGGAGTAGACCAGTTGGATAAAGAACTGCACACACACACACGCTCACACAGAGAGATACAGGCTGAGGTTAAGAAAACATAGACAAGCATCAGTATTTTCCAGGGAGTATCCATTATTTCTGGCTTGGGGTCTCTAATGGTATTTCATTGTAATTGCTATGATGTCAGAGTGTCCGTCCGCCCTAATGGCCTTCTAAAAACAACAACAAGGACAGATTGGTTCCATTCACTGGTTGTTTGAGCAGAGAGACACAGGAGTCCAGCAGCTCAAATCTCTGCAAGATCTTCAGCTGAAAAGGTGAGGGGTATTTTTTAAACATACCTTAAGTAAGATAGGACATTTATGTAGCATTAGACTTTGACTAAAAATTCAATTTAAGAGACTTGAAGTGATTTAGGGGCAAAATGTGTATATAATTATGTTGGTAGGTTGCTTTACATCACATTCAGTGTAGTTTCATAGCCCATAGTGATTGTACTCACAGTGAACACAGTGGTGTTATTGATGTCAGCTTTCCACATCATTCTGTTCATGCAGAAAGTATTTTTGTTTCAGTGTTATGTTTCTTATAATGAGTGAAACATTCTGCAGTCTAGCTGAGCTGATGTGATTCCAGTTGTTTCAGGACAGTTGAAGTGGTTTGCTTGGAAATGTGCAGCATAATGAAGCAGATACCTCTAAGAGCATTAGGGAACTGACTCAATTCTGATTCATGCAACAGAAAATAAGTAACTAACATATCAGATAGGTCATTTAATATGGTTCTGTTTTAACACTGTTTATCTATTTATTACATTTTGGTTTGAAAGTATAATTTTTGACTCTGTTATGTTGCCAGTGAATACTTTCTTACAGTGGTGCTTTTGCCTGCAGTAGCAAAAATAGACACTAGAGGGAGTTGTGAGTCATGCTGAATGTCACACTGTAAGGTGATCACCTTCTCCTACAGATGTCAGCTATTGGCAATAGATTACCCACATGTAAACATTTATCTATTTTAAGATACTAAACCAAACATTTAAGTCTGTTTAGGTTAGTAGGAGTAATAGTAGTAGTAGTAGTAAGTAAGTTATTTTAAATCCCAATAATTCACCGGTGATAACATTCATTCTTTTTACTTAAGAAGATATTTGTTTCCTCACTAACAATGTAAACCCACTCTTAGTATATCACACTTGTAGCTGGTGAATAATGGACATCAGAGTTACTTGACTTAACCCTCTGTCTTAATTTCACTCTCCATCCATCATACCCAGCATGCATCTCCACCCGCTGTCCATCACTTTCCTCCTCCTCCTGGTTGCCGAGGCAGCCGTGTGCGTTACCGTGACGACGACGACACTCCACGGTTTCCGAGGCTGCGCCGTGCGAGAGTTCTCCTTCGTGGCCCAGAAGCCTGGCTGCAAGGGGCTACGCATTACCACGGAGGCCTGCTGGGGGCGGTGCCACACCTGGGAGGTAACGCTCATACACATGTATATACACACACATGAACACACGCAGTAAAGAAGCAGAACATCAGTCACATTTAGCCAAGTCCCAGTTTTTCCATTGCTATTTCTGAAAGCTTCCATAATACTGGAATTATGAAACATTAAATGAATGATTAATGACCCAGGACTCAACCCAAACCATAAGAAGGCTGATGACCCACTCTCAGCTCTGACCCATATGTCACTGTCATAAAAGATACTCAAATCCCTCCAAGTTGGGAGGGTTAGAGAATTTTTACTGAAATTGTTCTGGTTTGCAGAGATTCATATTTCACCTCAGAGTAATTGAAAAACCAAGTTTAGTGGGTCAGGCTCAGTCAGACTCTTTAGAGGAGAAATAGCTCTGAATAAGCAACATCAGAGATGACTCAGTCACATGGCAGAAGGTCAGTAAAACACAAAGCTTCTCAAGGTTCACTTACTACTTTTCTCTCCAGGGCTTTCCACTGTATCTCATGGTCTGTCGCAGTGGGTGGAGTTTGCTCATTTTGAAAAAATAAAATCTTAAGTCGTGATCCACTTACTATCTTTTTTTGGAGCATTCACCTGTATCTCACAGTCTTCCATGGTGGATAGAGTTTGTTAATTTAACAAAAAATGGAAAGTCAAGGTCCCCTTACTTGCTTATCCTGGGGCTTTTAACCACATCTCACAATCTTCCTCAGATGGTCCTTCCACAGAGGACAGTTAGCTGGCTTTGAAAGCTCAGGAGAAAGTCAGTAAATGGACCTTGAGTTATTATTTTTTGCAAACTACCTATTTCCAAGTAAAGAATAAACATGAATCAACATGTCTTCAACACATTCTCACAAAACCTGGACAAATGATCCAAAAAGCAACTTGGGCTCTTTTATATCACAAAGAGCAAAAAGACTAGAAGTGATTGATAAGATCAGAGTTAGATGTTGCTCTGTTTCCATCCCTAACAATATCAGCACAACCTGATTGGTGTGACTAAATGGTCACTAAGGTTTGTTACAAGCAGAAGACTATTCAGACTAAAGATCAGTTATTCTATACTCCTACACTGCTAACAGCTGTGATCCTTCAGACTTCTTGTGGTTTATTACCCTCAGGTGTGATGTCAACTAGGACAGAAAACATTAGCATTATTCATAATAATTCTGTCTGTGACCTATGACATTTTAAGCATGTAGCTTTTTATCTATTTGTTTTATCTTTTTTACTCAAAAGTGCAACTCAGTCCCAGAGGTCAAAGGTTATACCTGTAACCTGTGTGTACCTGTGTGAACCCTGTAGAAACCAGTGCCGGATCCCCCCTACATCCAGCGACACCACCGTGTGTGTACATACAGCCGTACCCGCCACATGACTGCCCGGCTGCCAGGCTGCCAGCCTGATGTCTCCCCTCTCTACCATTATCCCATGGCCCTGCACTGCCACTGTGCCATCTGCTCCACACAGGACACAGAGTGTGAGACCTTCTGAGGAACAGAGTAGCACTTTCAGTGTGTGTTTCACTGATACGAACACACACAGATTAAAATAATGCAATCCAGATATATGAGTGGCTGGGAGATTTTCTGAGGGGTTATGACAGCACAGCACTTTTAGCAAGAAATGTTAGCAAGTTTATATTTTATAACAGAAAAAGCATTGAAGGAAGGACACTTGACATCAACTAACCTAAAACTTATCCCTCCATGTGTATATCAACATACAGTATAGGTCTGTATGTAAGAAGGAGAAATAAAAAAATTAAAAAAAGAATATCAAAATAAGAGTTCTGTGATTCTTTGCCATGATGTTAACAAAACTGAATTTAAAAACATACAGATAAAGGCACTTTTTTGTTGTTCTGAATTTGAAATGATAAGGTCCTTAATTTAGGCCTAATCCTGAGGCTCAAAAATAGTTTTATTGTACTACCAAATTAATACCTTAATTACATACAAGTTTATCTTGTACTCACATGGTGCATATTACTATACAAATCTGTGTAATCAGTTTATTTGAAGATGATGTGGCACATACACAATTCACAGAAAGATGGTAGTGTTGAGGTCAGTAGAAACCCACATCTTATTTCCCATGCTGATACCCTTACTGTGTATCATGTTCTGTAACATAGTAAGTACAGTATTTACCTTGACACACAGTGTGTGTGTATACTCATGTGGTGGGTAAATCAGTGACATTGTGAGGACTTATCCTCCTTTTGGGGACAGAATTCAAGTCCCCACAACATGAATCATTTAAATTGAGGCTTAACAGTTTAAGGTTAAGGTTAGGGTTATTATTAGGATTAGGCATGTAGTGGTCACGATTAAGGTTAAAGTGAGTCAACAGGACATTAATGTCGATGTAATGTCCCCTTAAGTGATGGAAACAAGTTTGTGTGTGTGTGAGAGAGAAGCAAAGGTCTCCATATACCACTGACAGTTGCAGATTAGAAATTTATTGAAAAACAATTTCATTGCAAACATACAGTGCATACTTTCTCTTGTCATTTCATTGCCATTTCAAGCATTCTTTGGTTTCATCAATAGATATTATTTACAAATGTCTTTCAGTTCAAATTCATAAATATAAATATATTTTGTACATTCTTTAGTCTCTTGTCTGTGTTTAGTGGTTATTGTAAAGAATGAAACTTTTTATTGATATGACCTTTATGTTGATTCCAAATGTTGACAATATATTGACTTTTTTGTTTAATGAGAGTCTATGAAGATATGATTTAACTGTCTCAACTGTAATTCATTTTGATATATTTCAAAATTCAAAAGAAAGGTGAAACCAGTGATTTTGATTATAAGTCTCTGCGTACTTACTCTTCCTACTGAGTCACTAAGTATGAATGATAGTATGACTATTTTTATGTCTAGCTGCTTACAGTAAATCAAGTGTTTGCCAAGCCTCAAAGCAAAATATAAAAAAGGTTCAGTTTGACTGACAGAATTTATACCGCCTTTAACACAAATGTGTATCAATCAAGTTTTCTAGAAGAACCACACTAAACATCACATTTACACAAGCACACACAAACAAGGAAACATGCGAGCACATACAGACACACACACACACACATACTTACAAAAGTACTCGTACAAAAACTGTAAATTTTGCAATTCAATATCAAAGTCCTGTGTGATTGATCCAGAAAATTTCACTTGACTTTAGAGGAAAATTTCAGTTACGTGGTTTAGGGAGTCCTGTCTTTTCTTTCCGTCTTTTGATCATTTTCAGTCAACCTTTCTTTCACTCTTAAAGAAAACAAGTGAAGGACACTGTGGTTTTGTATGTAACATGGTGGAAGGCCAATTTGTTTTCAATCAAATAAGTTAAAACGAGCTTTCTTCAATATTTGAAACAAGCCGACATAGATAGAAAAAGGACAGTTAGTGGTGCATTGCTGAAACTCTTGCATTTCAATCACTGAAGCTGTGATTTGGTTCTTATCCTGGTGTATATTTGCTCTGTAGCACACTGTCTTGACGTGTTAGTAGCGGGACTTGCGGCACATGTCGCAGCGACATGCCTTTGCTGTCAGGATCTCTATTTCGTCATGGTGACGACCGCGAGGGCAGTCCAGGCGAACTTTGACCTGAGGGAAGACAAGCCACGTTTTGCCAAAATAAGCAAAAATAATAGAAACTTAATGCTGTAGTACATGTCCAGTTACCTCCCTCCACTCCTCACCTTGGCGTCCTTGCTGATGGTGCAGCATCGTGAGGCCGAGGTGATGTTGTGGGTAAAGTTGGAGGCCACTAGTACAGAATATCTGGACGGGAAGGCACTGGACTCACAGTAGCCCACGCAGGCATAGACCAGGTGGGTGCCTTTACACGTGTTGCGGCGGTCGCTGCGGATGGTCACGTTGAAGGCTGGCGATGAGGGAAACAACAACAATGGATGACAGATGAGCTCATGTATGTGTTTTGTGTGTGTGTGTGTGTGTGTGTGTGTGTGCATTTGGGATGCAACACTTGAAAAACAGTGTTGCTCCTGCTGATTTGGTAACACTGATTTTTCCAACTGTGTTCTGTATAGGTGTAACTCACGGTGAAGGTGACAGCCAGGGGTGAGGCCATCATAGCTCCAACTGATGGGAGAGAAGAGCAGCAGCAGTGACATCACTGGTAAGACCAGCAGGCACAGGTGTGAGGTCATGCACAGCGACATCTGGATGGCAGCCTGGAGGGCGCAAATAGAACAACATAACTGTAAAGCTCTAGAAAAGCTACAAATTTCACTTCTGAACTCAGGATAGCAAAGAAGCTGTGACCCTGTCAAACACTCAAGTCTCAGCCATCTGCTGCTGAACTTTGCTCTCGAATCAAAGTGCTGCTCTGAGCCCCCTCCTTTATCTACCCAAGGTGATTTCCCATCCTGTGCGTCACTCAGCTGGGTAACAGCTAATGTGAATAAAAACAATGCTGTCTTTACCTTTTCAGCCTGCCTCATTTAACAGCTACCTGCTGACACAGGTATATACACAATCTTAGCTTTCACTGACTCATACAAATGTACACGTAGCTGTGTGCATGATCGCAGTCCCATAGTCGTTATATCACTATATGCGAATAACAGTCTTGATTTCATATGGAGAAAAGGTGTGTCTGTGTTTCCCCACACATAAGTGTGAACATGTAGTATATGTGCACACATGCATGCATGATCCTGAGTGTTCATGTGATGCACGTGCCTATGCCCCCCTCACACACTCACACTCCAACACGTGTGTAAATACTAAAGTCATATTTTCCTGGGAATTTGGTGATCCTGACCCTTGCCCTCTAAAATGGCAGCTCTTTCCAGCTCTGCTTCCCCCATCCAACAGGAGAGTTGGGAATCGCCGCTGCAGTGATGGTGGAACAGCCCTGGGGACGCCATTAACGCAGCTGGTACGACCAAATTAACAGGTCAGGAGTGTGTGTGTGTGTGTGTGTGTGTGTGAGACTATGCGCGAATGAGGCCATTAACCCCATGTCAGTTAGCAGGGCAGGGGAAATGCCTGGCTTTTTCCTCTTATGTGGGGTTTCCACGCCTGAAGGTTTGGTTTGTCTTCGAGGAAAATGGGTTGTAATACACTACACCCCACTTTGGGAAGTGACAGTGGGAGGGCCGGCGCTCAGGACCACCAAAACAGCCTAAAGAATACATCCACCCTGGAAAAGTTAAGTTCCTTGAAGTGCTTGTAACAATATTCCATACACACAAACACCTTTTCCAAATTATGTTATCAGTGCAGCCTATAAAAATAATTAAAAAAGTGTGCGTAAAAGGAACTTATTACACAAATACTCCTCCAGGATTTGGAATCATGCATCTTTTAAGCTAAAATGTTTCTTCAAAACCAAGTCCAAACTTTTAATTGCTGAGTATAACATATCTGTCAAGTGAGAGGTGAAAATATTTCATAGTCATTAACTCAAACTGTCCTCTGTTCTCTTCAGTTTAACTGTAATTGTATGAGGGATTCAGGTCTGAGCAGGTTTTGACCTGGAAGTTGCAGCAGACCAGTTTATCTTATATAATGCAAACAATAAAACTTTAAAGTTGATGTTATATAAATGCAGATTGGACCATCATTACAAAGTGCAATCAACCTTTTTTGCACTCATGCATTCTAAAAAGACCTGAGGCTGAAAATTTGTCTTGTTCTATGAACAAATCCAAACAATAATGCTTAGTTTTACAAAAGTACTTTATGAAAGTATAGGTCAGCTGAATTGTGAGGAATTTTAAAATAAAAACCTTTAAAAACTCTCCCCACAAACCGCAAGATTTTACCATCAACACAGGAAACAAAGCTGTTATCTTTGTGCAGCTACTAAAAATGCAAAGAAGTGTGAAATACTAGAAAAGAAAAGTGGGTTAAAACGTGCATTAGCCCCAAAAATTCACAATATTTGAACAATTTTTTAATATGCAAAAAGTTTCCGGTTAAAAACAGCTGAAAGTAGCAATCAAGCAGACAAATCACATAATTTTCAACTTCAGTTTATTCCAAGTGTAAAGAAAAGAGCTGAGTCTTACCTGAAGACGTAGAGTGGAGAGTGCAACTTCTCGAGCGCAGGGCAGGTGTGCTGACTGACAGGTGTGTGTGAGTGTGTCTCCTCCGAGCCTCATGCAGGGCTATAAGTAACACAGGTAAGGCACTTATAGCTCTGGACACACCCACAATTAGACAGCTGAGTGTGTCTGTGTCTATTTTTTTTTCTTTTCTACAGGTCCCTCTTTGTCTTTCTCCTCCTCTCCTTCCTACCTGTGCAACAAAACACGTGAAATTCTCCAGAAATATCAAAACCGCCTAAAACCTCTCTGTCTTGTGTTCCTCCTAGAGTGTGTTAACATCTCTGTGTCCCTCCACCCTCCCCATCCTTGCACTCTGTTTTAAACCTTTAGGGGGACCGCTGCTGTGACACAGAGGAAAACTAGATAGGTTTTCCATCAACGCACCGCCACAACAGTAAGAACACACACGGCTTTACCTCCCGCACATACACATGGCACAAAGGCACACATGTACGCACACAAAGTCACACAAAAAATAATATTCAAGGCCTCAGCTGCCAGTTGATACACACTACGAGTGAACTAATAAACTAAACTGAATGGGAGACCTCACACACACACACACACACACACACACACATAAAGTCGGCCTGGGTTTTCCATTTGTGGCTGCAGGAGGAAGGGCAGGGTCGGGTCAGAAGATATTGTGGGTTTGGGTCAACTCTCTGAGAGTGTGTGTGTGTGTGTGTGTGTGTGGCACATGGTGGGTATATTTGGGGAACGCCTGGCTCTGCTTCTCTTCTTCTTTGTCTTGAACAGAGGATGTCAGCTTAGCAACCACCCTCTCCAAACTCCAGCGGGTAAAGACATTCTGATAATTAGATTATTTGTTGCAGCAGTATCTGTAAGCCTCAGTGACATGGCACAAAGGTCACAAGCTGCCAGATCAGACCGCTGATGAGCGTCTCTGTTGTTCCTCATATGTTTTAGCTCTTTAAAAGTGTTGCCAAAGACCCAAAATGGGTTCCCTTTGTTCTCTTCTGGTGGGTCTCCACATGAAACTGGGTTTTCGTAGTTGCTGGAACGGCTACCCAGCCATCAGAAGAGGAGGGGTGGAGGGGGGGTCCTCTATTTAAAGTTCCTCTCCTGAGGTTACTTTTTGGTTTTTCGATGAGTTTTTCCATGTCTCCTTACAGAGTTTGGGCTAGGTTGGGAATCTCTGCTGTTGTGGGCCCAGATATCCCAATGAGACACTACAGCTCAATGACACTGAGCCATAAAAATAAATGACTTAACTCTTTGTCTTTAACAGAGCTTAATAATCTGCCAGTAGAGCTGATTCAAGAAATCAAGAAACTCACTAATCAATAAAACAGTAGTTGAAGGTGAACCAGAGTACATAATTCAAACTCACATTTTGTTTAATCTTTAGCTAATTGATGTTTTTCTCTACACCATCAGCTCCTTGTTTGTCCTCTATCCTAAATCAGACTCAGCAGGTCTTCATGGCACAAATATTTTCTTTCCATATTTTACCTCTAAAATCTCAACTTTGTCAAAAAGTAATTGCAAACATCTGCTGGTGCTGTAGAATATGTCAAACTGTTTCCAGACAAAATCAGTGAAACAGGAAAAAACAAAGCAAGTCACTGCACTAGAATCAAGAAACTTGACTTCAAGAAGGAAATGCTGGAATATTCTCATTACTCTGGCAGATGTTTTTCAGTTACAGACTTTTTTTGTCAACAAATTCCACTAAGATAAGAAAACATATAATAAATTTCTCTTACTAATTAATATTGTCTGTAGTTGCAGCTGTTGTTGATACAGATTATTTCTTTACACCATAGAGCTCCATTGTTTTCTAGCAGCTAAAATGTGTATCAATCCACAGCTGAAAATAGTCCCCAAAAATCAAACCATATATTTGGGACCCGTGTTTTTATTTATTTATTGTTTGAATTGTCTTCAGTTAAGAATAAGTGGGAAATGATTGATTTTGGTCGTTTAATGGGATACATTGATAATAATAAGAAAAATAGAGTAATGGCAACATCATCCTTTCAGCTTTTTTTCTGCACTGCAGTGAGAACAATGGTTAAAAGTTGCTAAAAGTCTCATGCATTCACACATTTTGCATGGCAGGAGCTGATGTTAGAGCAAAACAGTTGTATTTCAGAGCATTTTAAGAGCAGGTTGCAGTGTTTGTTAACACAAGATAGATGCTGGATATGCTTCCATTGCTGCACGTTCACTCACTCACTCACTCACACACACACACACACACACACACACACACACACTCTCTCTCTCTCTCACACACACACCTTCTAAGGAAAACACAATTATCATCTTATGGCCCCTCTACCCCAAACATTCCCAGTCTAGTTATGTCAATGGAAAACGGAATGTGTGACATCATCACCTAAACCCCCCACCTACACACACACAAACACACAAAACTATTAGTGTGTTGACTGTAAGTTGCATGGACAGCCGCAGTGTGTGTTTCCTCTGATTCCATGCCAACTGGAGAGAGAGAGAGAGAGAGAAGGGTAGAGAGACTATACATCTGGATAGGCAACAGCATCTCATCAGGGGAGAGAGACATGAATGAACTTTGTTAAACTGGAGACTCTCATGCAGTTGAAATACACACACACACACACACATTACTCCAGTGTGACTCAGCGGGGTGACTGATGTTTGTATCGCTCAGTGGCCCCGTCGTTCTCGGCTGCCGTGGAAACTGTGGCGTCTTGAATAACTATAATATCATTAATGTGTCCGCTTCCACTTCTGCTCTGTTATTTTAATCTCAGTGTGTGTGTACATATATGTGTGTGTCAGTGTGTGAATGAAAGTATATGAACTATGTGTCTCTCTGTGTAGCAGTGTACGATGTGTGTATGTGTTTTTTAGATGAAGTTAGGGATGGCACAATTGCATGTGTGCCTGTTATTTTAAATATTATGTGTGTATCATTATGTCTGACAGGATGTTGTGTGTGTGGTCAAAGTGTGTAAGTAGACGTGAGTGTAAGATAAATTATGTGTGTGTTATTTTGGGCTCTGTGACAATGTAAGGAGAGGATTAGGCAAAGTTTTCCTGTTTCTAAGATGATGTTTGAGTCCAGTTGACCCATTTACCCCCATATATAAACACACACATGGATGCATGAACATGTGCATGCAGGCACACACACACGGGCACACACACATATACGTCTTTTTCCGGAAGATAATCAACCACAGTATTTTATTTTTTGTTATGTTTCATGTTATATATGTTTTTCTTTTTGCATAGTTGCAACAGATAAGAAACAGCAGGTGTCAATATTTGCATTTGTGAGCATTTAAAGTCTTTAAAATGTGTCTGTTGATAAGACCTGAGACAAACTCACCTACACACACACACACACACACATACACATGCACGCACATACACGCACAGAATACTTAGCTAATTTAGATTGACAGGAGGAAAGTGGAGTTTCCACAGGGTGATTTTCACTGCTCAAGGTGTGCATTTATGAGGACACACACACACACACACACACACACAAGCCTTGGAACGTGTTCTTGTAAACTCATGACAGTCTGCACACAGAGCAAAGATGTCACTATTTCAATTTAACTGGACCTGCTTATTCACATTCACACAATAATTCCAGAAACTGCATTAAACACGGTTCACTGTGTTACACTGTATACAACTAGTGCAGAAATGGTCTAACATGCATGTTAATAAGGAGTCATCAGTGAAGAGCATTTGCATAAATAATCATCAAACTAATGGACAGCTGATAAAACTATGGGCCTTCCTGTTGGTGTCAGCACATTTCCTGTTGCTCAAAAATGTTCTGACAAGCTGACATGAAAAAAGGTTTGCTTAATAAAGGCCCAGTTAAGTATAAACAAGAAATATAAGAATTGAAGACAGAAAATTTTTTGTAAGTATGAAGGAATAGTGAGAGAAGAAGGACACAGTGATCATGGAAGTAGCCTATTTTACAATGAGAAACTGTTGCTGCTGTTAGAGAGAAAAAATGTTCCTGTAAGCAGATCCAGGGGAAATAAAACCCACATTTATGGAGTCACAGAAGATACAGAATGAAGATCAATCTCTGATTCTGTGGTAATAATATACTGTGCTATAAAAACCAAAGACATCATCATCGATTTTAGAGGAACATTGACTCATTCTATTGGCATTTATTTGGCTCTATATTTTGTGTTTGTCTTAATCTTCCACTTTTCTATATAGGAAGTGTTTGTATTCTCGGCATGACCTGCTGCTGTTTTACATTTTCTGCAGGTAGATGAAGACCAGACCAACCATGAAGAGAACAGGAGACAAAGGAGTAAGGACATTTATTTGCCAATGTTAATGAAAAACTACATCAAAAAGATGGTATAACACAGACTCTTCATCTCTGTAGAGACAGTTTATATTGTAGAACAAATCACTGTGATAGATAATCTATCATGTATGATAAAGAACAAGAACAGAAATCTCAGGCAAATGGAAAAAACACCACTGACATATAAGAATATAAAAATGAATCAGTGGAGGACTAAGGAAAAAGAAAACTAACACATTTATAAAGTTTAGCTTCCAAATAAATCAAAACACATTTTTGTGCTCAAAGCAGAAGTTTAACCAAACGAACCCCAGTGAGGCTCCACTACTGGAACCAGTAAGACCCCACTGTCTCTTTGACACAGCTCTCAGGAGTTTCTGAAGAACAAGGAGAGAGGGAAGATATGGCTGCAAAGAGAGACACAGAGAGAGACTGTAAAAGTCTGTTGCAGTCAACAAAGTGCTTATGATTACTGCAGCTCTGTGCTCCTTGGTCTTATTCCATAAAAGTGCTACTGTATATCATTATTATCATAAAAAGACTACATTTGTAAGATTGTTTGACATGTCCCTTCAGTGTGGAGTTACTTTTGTCAGTCTTTGTTTGCCTGAGGACATCAGGTGTCTCAGCTTGTCTGAACAGACATCTCACAGGAATATTGTAATTTCTGTGCACATATTAGCTGGATTTCCCCAATCCATTTAATCTTTGACAACTTTTTTCTTGCTGATCTGCAGTACTAATCAGCTCTTGTTTCTCCTGTGGGTGTAAAAGTCAATCAAATCTACAGATGAGGAGGTGACATCACCTCCACAGGCTCTTCCCCCTGCTGTGTGCAGATTTACTTATCTGCTGTTTACGTCAAATTTTCTGCTTTTGTCTGTAGCAAGCAAGTGAAATAGTATTTGCTGGTGCTGTGGTTGCTCTAAACCTAGCAACTCAGGATGAAGACCAGTATAGCTGCTTGCTGCCCACTGTGCCGCCATGCTAACCTGGCCAGTCGAGTCAGAACACCTGACCTCACAGGTGTCCCAGAGACTGAGTCTGCATTTTCTCCCTCCTCCTCCTCCTCTCCCGTGTCCTGTACTGTCCCAGGCTGCACTTCACCTTCAGTCCCACTTCCTGTGTTGGCACCTGATTTCAGCTGGGGGTCGTCAGATCCCTTGGTCCCTTTCTGTCGGAGAAGATTAAAAGGAATGAAAATGACAGCTAGCTTACTAACTGTAGTAGTAACCTAACTTTACATCCAAGGCAAAGAAGTTAGCATATCATTAACTAACTGTGTTATTATGTGGGACTTATTGGGGAAAAGCCATGTTTGGATTTGACACATCCATTTCATAGAAGACCAGTCTTGGATGCTACTATATCAGTTTAGGCTAATGTTAGTGAATGTGTCCTCCTCTGTATTGGATTTGGGTTTACACAAGGTAACCATTAACTATTAACCATTAACTTTTAATTGGGACCAGTGAGCTTTAGGGTTGTAGGAATCAAATGTATATTTAAGACTCTTTTGCAGGTTATCATAAGAGTTAGCTGAAAACAGACTCAAAGTCATTTCAGCTGGTCAGGTCAAGCACCCATGTAAAAACATTAGTGCATTATGTAAATAAAAATGTAAATAAAAATTCTTCTTCAGTTATCATTTTAAATTGGAACTAATCAACAAAATTTGTGCTATTTTTTCACTTTAACTTGTTTGTACACGAATGACATGCTCTAAAAAAATCGCCTTGTGCTCACCACAATATTCAATCTTAAGCTTTGTAGACTTGTATTGGCACTTCCTTCTCAGTGTTTAAGAAAATAAATAACTCAATGGGCTGACATAATTAGTTTAAATCATTTTTTCCACTTGAAACAAATGTGAGGGGGAAAAAAAGCAAAGCTAGAGAAGGAAGAGATGGAAAAAAATGTCAGAGTGGACAAGTGTAAAAAAAAAAAGAGGATCAGATGAGATGAAGGGCCATGGACAAGAGGAGAGTGGGTACATGTACACTCTCTGTCTGACTCTTTGTCTGATGTAATGCTATTATTAACCTTAATCACACTTGTTATCCTACCTGTCTGCGCCTAGCCTGGGGCTGCAATAAAGCCAGAGATGCTACAAGTGTGTGTGTGTGTGTGTGTGTGTGTGTGTAGGTATATGTGATAGAGAGGAAACAAAAGGGTGTTATAAGATTGAAACTGGAAGATGAATTGTTGGATTCAATTAATTTGAACTATGACTGACTTCTTCATTTGACACTGAAGAAACTGACAAATCAGTTAACCAGTTAAATGTTATGAGTAAAAGCAGGAACTGAATGAATAAATGAAGTGAATCACCTTGTCAGCATGTCCTGGATCGTCTTTGACCTCTCCCTCTGCATGTGCATTGTCCTTGCACAGCCTAATGAAAGTTAGACATGACATAACAGAACAATCACTTATGTTATCTAAGTGTGGTTTAGTAATGGTTGCCACATCACACACTACATGAAAATGTGTATATTTTAGCAACCTTCCTCAAAAATAGACTCCTGTTACCATGTGTTATGTTTATATGATCATCGGAGCACCTATGTAACCTACAATAACCTACATAAAATCCTATTCATCCAGACTCTTAGACAAGTCTGATTGGACCAGTCTTTGATGTGAATACCACATGAAATGGACAAAGTTGCTCCATTAGAAGTAAGTAGGAACATGGGAAAGAAAGAGAGGAGGATGCTCAGCATTTTTAGTTTCTACCATTAGACTTTGTGAATAAATCTAGTTTATTTATACAATAGACTCAACTGTGCTTTTACAACTAAAGATTGCTTAAAACACAAGCGCTTACATGAGTTGGGGCATAAATAAAATAAGAACAGGGTGACAGCTCATCCTTCCAACAAAACACCCAAAATGTTTAGGAGTCAAAGCTCATCAACTGCTGTGTATAATCAAAACTGACCGAACCACATCGCCCATGTCTGAGCTACAGCTGCAGAGAGACATGAAAATTCAGACTATAATCCTCAGAGACAACCCTAAAACTAATGGAGTGGCAAACCACCAACTGTGAGATGGAGAGGGAGAGGGCCCTTCCATTTCTACCCCACCAACTGGCAGCTTTTCAAATCTCAGTCAATAAAACAGAAATGTATTTAAAATAATGCAATTCAGTTACAAACTGCACAGCAAACAACTCTGAAAAGACAGCAGAACAGAGAAAGTGTTGCAGGACAAAAAGCTGTCTCTTTTTGTTCTACGTCCTTACTTGTTCTTTGTAACTCATTTTTTTCTGTTCCTATTTTTCCAGCAGGTTTAACACAAAAACAAACCATCTGTCTCTCCGGGGCATCATGGAGACACTCACTCACTCACACACACACACACACACACACACACACACACACACACACACACACACACACACAGAGACAGACAAACACCATCAGTGATGAAGCAGTATGTGGGCAGCTTCTGAGAATAGAAGGAACACATCATGCTGACAGTGTGTGTGTATGAGTGTGTGTGTATGTATGCTTCACATATTGAAAGAACATGTACAGTAGTTGTGTTTGTACAGTGTGCACACTATATGTGGTTTCTGAACTTGTGCTGCTGGGTGTTTATGTGTGGCACTGTTGTAATGACATGTTAATGTGGTGGTCAATGTGGTGAATGTAATTCACTGAGAATTGCTCAATGAAACCTGATTTCCTGTGAACTGATAATGATGCTCGGGGCCCTGCTTTTTTCGGGATGTTTACTCAGTTTGTGCATTTGAGTGTGTGTTCCTCAAGTGTTCAGAAAGGGAGACAATTCTGTTTACACAAGTAAAATACAAACTAAGTTAAGGGAAAGGCCTTGTTTGTGTGTGAGTGTGGGCCTGTGAGTGTGTGTGTGCATTTTAAATAATAATTTTCGCCCCACTGATCTGACTGTCAGAATGATTGAGGTGGCGCCCGTTTGCCTCTTGTCTGTTTCATAACTGCAGGAATCACTGGAGCGTGAGTGTGTTTGAATCAGGTTGGTTGTCAGAATGGATGTCTTAGTGATTTTATGGACAAGAACACTTATTTTCATCTCTACGCAATGTGTATACAGGTGTGTATGTGTGTGTGTGTATGAACGTGTATGAGCTTCCTCTATTTTCTCTCATCACTTTAAGTGGCACATCAACTCATCAACACATCAGCACCCTAACAACAATACCTGCTGTTCACACTGAAGAAGAAAATGGGCAAAGGCAGCTGCCTACATTTATCTGAGTCTTACACTTGTTGCATGGTACATGTAATTTCATGTTGCAGCATCAATATATATAATGCAATTATACATTTTCAGGAAAATCAAGGCAGTAATTGACAAAATAGTCAGATGGGAACGTCTGTTGTTAAAGTTTTTAATTTAAAAATCACACAAAAATCCAATATTGTCATTAAGCAGTCCTGCTCTGTGATTTGCAATAGTGCCTGCATTATCCTGACACATCAAGAGATATAAAACAAATAGCTACAACACCATACAGTATGGAACAAATTTGTATCATCTGATGGTATAAATTGGCACATTACTCAGTACTACTAGAGAGATTGGTTTATTAACTAGCACAAGCATTTTAAGAGATACACACTTGCTAATACAATCACAATGTCAATTCAAACCTGGAGTATTAGCACAGGGTGGATGTTTTTAGAGCAAATGTGAGAACACTGCCACACTGCACAGCCTTGAAACTACAATTATTCTGGTGAAATATAAAAAGCTGTCACAGGAGGATTTAGTTCGATTTAAAGTTGCACAGTACATTTGTTTCTTTCATTGTGGTTCCATTGAGTATTATAAGAACCACAAAATGTTTTGTGAAAGTTAAATGAGACAAAAACAGAGTCAATGTTACATAGTAGTAGTAGAGAGATTACTCACCCCACCATAGAAATGTTACTGTCAGCCTCCATGTCCTTGATTAAGTCCTTTAGTATGGCCTCCTCTAGTGGTGAATCTCTCCTACAGCGCTTGAACTGGGGCTCAGCAACAGACAAGTGCTGCACTATCTCTTTCTCCTAAAAACACACACCATGGTCATTTCTTGAGTCCTAGTGTATAAAAGGGGACATACTGTATACAGCTGTATACGGTATGATGCAATACAATACAAGAACAACACACACTGCAGCCTGCCTGACAAGGTATCAAGACACAGTGGACTCTCAGTAACACTGGGGACATACAGTATTATATCAGACAAAAGAGTTTTGTAGAAGCTAAACAATCTTGCAGTCTGTACAATCTGTATCCTCACTGTTCAATGTAACAGAACAAAAACTCACTGGACTCAGCTTCTCCTTTGCTTGTTTTCCTGAAATGAGATGTAAAAATACAGTTAATGTGAGAATCTGTTCTATATCACACAGGCTACAGCTTCTACCAGGCTAATTATGCTTGGCCATTCTTTTTACATGAAGCGACACACCTTACCCCTGTATGTACATGCTCAGGTAAACAGTCTGAATCTATGCGTATGAATAACCTGTATAAAGCCACTATTCCACAGCCTATATCCACACTTCCTCTCCTCTTGAAGACAAAGAGATAAGGAACCAATTAGGCTCTTATATAGTGTATGGCTTTGTCAGTGTTCATAGATTTAATATTTCAATTTGTAACCTTCATTTTTACAGTATGTGTTAGTTATCACTCATGCCTGTGTCCACAATGTCTGTTCCTGTTTGTTGACTCAGACAATGAGTGCAATAATGAGTGGGTAAGCGATGTGATGTGGTACTGATAAAATGTAATGCTCTGATACTGTGTGTCATCGCAGTTGCTGCATAAATTGTGTGTTTTTTCTCACCGTTCTGTGTGTTTTTCTCCAGGTAGAGAACGAGAATAAAAGGGTAGGCTCTCAGCTTCTTCTTGCAGTGTTTGCACATCACCTTAGATAATCCCTCCCACCGCTTCTTATCTGGTAGCTATGGTTAACAAAATACAGTAACTTTACGTGTGATGTATGAGGTAGTGTGAAAACTGGTGACACACTTACATGTATAACAGAAATGGAGGCTCAAAGTGTGGTAGGGAGATTCATAATATAGGTATGGTATATAGGATAAACAGTGGGATACATAGAAAGCTGACAGGTGAATAAATACACTGATGGATGAATAAACTGGTGAAGTTACAGTGAGGGATACAAGGGAAGATGTTGAAGTGGGCACTAGAGAAGGGCTGGAGACTGTCCAGGTTGCCCAGAACAGTTCTGATGATGTCCTGAAAACACAGAAGAGGAAGAAAAAGAGTTAAGGAGAGGGAAATAAAGAGGGAACAAGCATTATTAATAATGAGAGGTCAGAGTGAACCAATTTACTGTGAAAATAGACAATTAATTTGCTGAAAAAATAGTGTGAATGACAGTGGGTCAACACAACAAATGTGAATGCTGACAGAGTGACTAAGCAGGGGAGCAGTATTCAGAATTACCTCCATTTCCTGATTGAAGCTATTTCCTCCCATCACCTCCTCTCCACTGATGAAAAATATTAAACACATTATATTGTAGTGGCAGTCTCCAGTTTTGGAAACCTTTTTTTTTTTTTTTTTTTTTTTTTTTTAAATCAAATGCTGATACAGTGTTAGGCATTGTATCCATCAGTGGATGCCTTTTGCTGCTGCAGCACATGCATTAAAAGGCTGTGACTGTGGAGCACAAATATCAAACAGTAAGTAGATAACGCTGGAATGCTGCTGAGCCTTGGGTGTCAGAAACATTAGATAGTACGATAAAAGGAATCTTCTTCTTCTGAACAGCTTGAAGGCGTTCATGGATCAATCAGGACTCTTATTCTAGGTTGTTTTCCCTAAAGGCAGACAGATCCTGTAGGGTCTTAGATGCTCTTTTATGCGGATTAAACAAAATGTCAAGACAAAGTTAGGTAACACACATCAGGCAGTAGTGCTAAAAGAATGGAGTTAAAAAGGAGAAAAAAGATCAGTACTTCAGCTGCTTTTGAGACTGAAGACCATTTTGCATCGCTTTAGCACTGAATCTTGAGGAGTAAAGGGAAGGGAGGTATGGAAGGAACCAGTGAGTGGATGCAACACTGATCAGTAATCTTTCTGCTGCAGTATACGTTTGGCTCATGGATTTTGAGCTCATGCTGTTCTACTCTGCTTTCAAGAAGAAAATGTTAGAAGAGAATGAAGTCCAAGTTGCTAGTGTGCTAGTGTGGTGTGGTTACCCATATGCTTATGTTGCAATGATACGGGCCAAGACAACAAATTTCCTGCGGGAAAATAAAGACTGTATGGATCTAGTTTCATTTGTCAGTGGTTGTCTCGTGCTCTGATATTATACTTCTTGCTCTCCCCGGAAGAGAGAACAATGGGGAAAGGAAGAGTGGATTTTAAGTACAAGTAAGGAGCTGTGAGGTGTGATGTAATGAACTATTCATCTTGCCTGTAGCTGCTGCCTCCTCTGACCTTGAACTTGTAGATGAAACTACCAGCTTTAAAGAATCGAGTTTCAGGGAAAGGGAAGGAGAAGGGCTGCAATGTCATGGCTGACCTAAAGGGTTGATCAAGAAAATCAGAAAATAAAGTAATTAATCACTTGGTGCAGTGGTGAATTGGTTAAGAAGGCAAGAATACATGTTAGCATACATGTCGACTTTACTAAGCAAACCGTTAAATTAGTCTTGCTAACTAGTGAGATAATCTGAACCTTTACTCTTTATATAGCAACTGTCAGAGTTACAGTAAAGCGTTCACTCTCTCCCTCCCTCTCGCTCGCTCGCTCGCTCTAGTGCCTTTCGCTTTCATAATTACCGTAATGTCTACAGAAAACGGCGATGCTGAATTTGCTACGTTCACTAAAAGGCAAACCTCACCCTCTACACCAGGACGTCAACAGTTAAACCCGTGTCAATCAAACGCTTGACTCTCCTCGCACATTCGCTAGACAGGGTGAAATCCCGCCTTCCGGTCGCTTGGGCTTCTTTGATTAGCCAGATTTTCTTCCAATCAACGGCGTCAAAGCAGGTGTCACTATGGTGACGGCGAAAACCGCCCAAACTGTCACGTGACCGTCAGCTGACCACGTGTGGCAGGAACCAGTAGTTGCAAACATTCATCGTTACACAACTGTTAAAGTTTGTAGATAAATTAGTGGGGAGTAGATCAGATTACGTTTATTTTTTATTTTTTACTCATCCTCTTATTAAAAATGTTATTTATGTGTGTGTGGCGACAGGTCGTTGCACATTAAAGCAGCTTCTGCACTTCTCCTTAAAGAATTCATCTCAAAGGACCCAAAAGGTGAGACAAGTCTTAATACTTAATGAAAACATCCATATTGAATGTCGTCTCCACGTGTAACTGTGATGTTCCCGTCGTCATAATTCACAGCTGTCACATTCCAAAATTCATTGCATCACTGTTGGCTGTCATATATTTTGACGTGTAAATGTTCTAATATTTATGTTTATGCTACATTGTGACGTTACAACGTTCCATCACTGCAATATTGTACTCATAATGGAATATTCTTCTACTGCATCACTGTAGGGTCATTGTAAATGTTTTTCTTCATTGTGACGTTACATTCTAACATTGAACGTTGTACTTCATATTGTGACGTTATTCTGTTCTAACTCTGCATTGTTTGCATTTAAAGCTATATTGGGACGTCCTAATGCATTGTTGTAAGCATGATTGTGCTACATGGTGACATTCCAACGTCCCACCACTGCAGATTGTAAAAATATTTGTGTGTAATGCAAATATTTGTGGTGTAACTTTCATTTGTTGTCATCCCAAAAACACTGCATCACTGTAATACTGTTTGTACTTTTAACAACTGAGCTTTCTCTCCCTCTTTAACAGTGCTGGGTAGACTAAAACATCCAAACAGTGCTCAAAGAAAATAGGCTTTCAGACCAGATGTCCTCCTCACCTTCCTCCATCCCCTCTGTCCTCCTAAATACGGGGGCTCAGATGCCTATTCTGGGTTTGGGTATGTACAAGTTGTGGGGTCCTGAGGATGTCTGCCGGGCCGTGGATGCCGCTCTGGCTGCTGGTTACCGTGCCTTTGACAGTGCAGCCGTCTACAGGAATGAAGCTGACTTGGGTCGAGCCCTGAGGGAGCTCCTGCCCAAATATGGCTTGACCAGAGAAGATGTATTCATAACGAGGTGATGCTCATGGGATTATATGCCTTCCAAAAGATCACAGATTGTCAGTAAATAACCAAGCTTTGTGGCATTACAGTACACAAAGCAGAATCTTGTTGATGGAATATTTGTTTTGAGATGTGACACTAAATTTCCTCTTTCACAACATTGTTATGTGCTGAAAATGTTTTCTTTTTCTGACTGTTGTAGCTGAGTAAATGTACAATGCATGCCTTTGAGGGCATGGAGATCATACACACATCACATGATTTTTTTTCTCAGACCACATGGAGGTGCTGAAGCTCATATTTAACTCTTAGTGGCGCAATGCAAATGCAAATTCTTCCCCTTAACAGTCTCACTTTCTCTCCTTAACTCAGTAAGCTGGGCCCAAAGGATCAGGGTGAGAAAGCCATGGAAGGAGCCCTCCACAGCCTGTCACAGCTGGACTTGGACTACATTGACCTCTACCTGATCCACTGGCCTGGCACACAGGGTCTGGTAGTGGCTGATCAGCACAACCCGGGTAAAGTGTTTTCCTTTTGGTTTGGTGTATTGGGTGTTTTAAAAATAAATGTTCCACTAATTTAGAGATAAGGTTCAAGCTGCCTTCTCACATTCCTCCTCTACAATGCAGTCGTACTTGAGGCTGTAATTAATATTTGATCCCAGGCAACCGAGCTCAGAGTTGGGCCACACTGGAGGAGCTGCATGCCCAGGGGAAGCTAAAGGCCATAGGAGTGTCCAACTACACACTAGCACACATGAGAGAACTGATACAGAGCTGCAAAATACCACCTGCAGTGCTACAGGTATAATGCAGAAGAGTAAATTGATATATAAAATTGTACACAAATGCAAAAAAAAAAAAAAAAGTATTTTTTATACTCAAGCCAATGCAGAGGGTGTGTGTGTGTGTTTTATTCCTCAGGTAGAGTTTCACCCAAGGCTATGCCAAACAGAGCTGAGGAGTGTGTGTGAGGAGTATGGAGTGTGTTTCCAAGCCTACTCATCATTAGGGAGAGGAGAGCTGGTCACTGATCCCACGGTTACGGAGGTAGCGAAGAACTGTGAGCGCACCCCCGCACAGGTAAACACGTGTACAAAGCACATAGATTCATGACTGAATGAAAAATCTTTGCACAAACACACAGACAACATTTAAGTCCTTTGTTCACCTCCAGGTGCTGTTGCGCTGGGCGGTGCAGCAGGGTGTCCCGGTCCTCCCCAAGTCCTCGAATCCAGAAAGAATAAAGGAGAACATCAGGCTTTTTGACTTCACGCTGAGTGACGCAGACATGGACAGACTGTCAGCTTTGGACTGTGGACACAAGTACTGCTGGGATCCTTCAGAGGTGGCTTGATAGACCACTAGTTGTCGTACATGGTGTGTTTTTACTGCTGCTGTTCTTCAGCTCTGACTGGCAGTAATGCAGTGGTAGGAAACCACTGCAGAGGACGTGGGAAATTGGAGTTAATTAAGTTTTTCTGGGTTAATGTATGCACTCTTATGTGAGTTCAATTAACATCTTGAACACTGGCCAATAAGTTGCCTTGTTTATTGTGCCCCATATGAGAACCCTTCAGGCAGTATTTATAGATTTGTTTTCTAATGACCAAATAATATCTTTCTGTTCTTGACAAATCTGTCAGTGTGCTGTCATTTTAAGACTAGTTTTTGTTCTTTATAATCTGTTGCCTCATGCTGTTTAATAACACGACTTACAAAGTATTTCCATGACTTCCATTTGAATTGCTCATGAAGTACCACAATTTCGCAATGAACAAACTTTTCAAAGCTTCCTCTGCACTGAATAATTACACAAGAGATTCACTTCAAAACCACTCTTAAAATTCTTTATTCAGGACAGCATATACCAGAAGTTTGACAGCTGTAGAGAAAATACATTTACAAAAGTCATTAATAAATGAAAAAGAATCGAACAAAAAAAAAACAAAGGAAATATTAAAATTCTGTTTTCTCCACACACACATCTCCAGATTCAAGTAATACTAAGGAGGGTTGCAGAACTCCAGGTGCCCAGGCAGGTTTTTTCCTCTGGGGAGTGTTCACTGTCACAAATGTTTAAAAGTCAAAACCATTACTGGTCACCTGACTTCTACTTAAACGGCATTCCAAGATAAAATCTGTCTTAGCAATTTCAACGCTTTTCTCTCAGTTGTGACAGGAAACGCAACTCCACATTTATTGTGCTTCTTCTTGAGCGTAATCTGCGACAGCGAGCTGGAAAGTTTAAGGCGGCAGTTGGGTAAACAGACAAGGCTGGCTATGCGGTGTCACATCACAGGTTACAGCGTGTTCAAGGCAGTTCATAATCATATTTTTAAATTCCAGCTGAACTTTATTTTCAAGAGAGAGTAAAGCATTCATATCTGATCCCAAGCTCACAACACCATGCGCATATTCTCTGCCAGCTGGCTCTTTGCTACTTGTGTCAAAGTAAGGGTTCATCTACTAGGAGTGACATGTTAAAATGTAAAGCACTATTTGTCATGACAGCACAATTACCTAAACACTCATTCCTGATTTCCCTGCTGATATCTTGTATCTTAAAACAGTGGAGTCACTCTTTTGTATATCATAGTTTAACTGAATTGTCTTAGGAGCTTTATACCAGATACTAATTCATTTTAAAGGGTTGCCAAAATTCATCATATGTTACAAAACACATTGTAGACTTGGATAAATGTTAGAAAAAGATTGGTATCATTCAGATCATCTGGAATTCTTATTGAAAATTGTACTTAACCAAGTTTAGGAAAAGCTATAAAAAAGACGGGATAAAGTTTAGTATAAAGACAATACAAACGCAACCCTCGACCTGCACACCCAAGCACTTCACAACTCAACTGGACAAGTCGAGAGGAAGAGAATAAGACACAAGTAGAACAAACCTATTACCATTTTCAATAATCACATTGATAAACAAATCACAAATAGCCATATCATATTTACCAAGCTGTGCAGGAAGTGCTGATCTTGGTTTTTAATGATTATTGGGAACAATAATAATGTCCATAAAGGTCATATTGTGTATAGTATGTGCCAAGCAATTTTCAAAATCCTGAATATAACACATAAATAGCTAATCTTAACATTAGATCAGCACCCCTAGACCTACGGCTTGATAGATTAAGATCCCATTCTCTTCACACCTCAGTGCAGATCAGAGTGAAAACCACATTTAAACAAACGCGTATATAAACTCGACAGGATTGGAAACTGATTTCCCTGAACAAGGAAAAATCAAGTTGAATCCCTTTCAGAAGTTTACACCTGTGTTTAAATGGGACTGGACTCTTAAATCCATCACCTGTATGCACTGGGTGCTGAGGAAATGGGGCCAAAGGCTAGTGTGTTGGCTCCTTGTACAGCAGTTAGTCCATCCCCACCCACATCTTTAAATATGCACATAACATTTATCACAACAGCCATGGATTGTACACTGCCTATTGCTAGGTTGGCCAGACTTATTATATAGCATGGTAACCTTGTAAAATAGGAACTCGTAAAATTAAATTCTGGCTAAACCATGTTGCTTATAGCCCCCATCCAATGCCATTTAATAGAATATCAACAAAATATTTACACATAAAAATTACAAAGTCTGTTTTATTTTTTGCTCAACCAAGGCTTTAAAAAGATAGATTGATATTGGTTTGTGCTTTTTTTTATATGTCTGTTTAATGTCATTTTCTTCGGATATAATCTAA
This sequence comes from Lates calcarifer, assembly GCF_001640805.2. Classification (NCBI taxonomy): domain Eukaryota; kingdom Metazoa; phylum Chordata; class Actinopteri; family Centropomidae; genus Lates; species Lates calcarifer. The sequence continues at coordinate 6,155,759 of NC_066846.1, forward strand.
CCCTGAAGTTGTACAAAAGATATTATTTCTGCATCAACAGAGATTGTCGTTGTTCAAGATTGTTCTTTTGATAAATTTGATATAAAGCAGTTAATGATAGTCGAGTACAGTGGTTTAAGTGGTACTGGCTTGCAGGTAGCAGAACAGGAAACTGGATAAAGACCCCAACTTGAATACTTGAAAAAAATCCTTCCTTTTTTTATACTCTCTCTTCTGTTGCCTGAAGATTATTTTGGCACGCGATACAGTGATCTCCATGAGCTTGCGCAATTCACGCACAAACATTTGGAGCAAAACAAGCATTAGTAACATGCTGACATCTGTGATTCCTCAAGAAAATGAGGAAGGAAGGAGATTCTAACAGCATTCAAGGTGGCCTCAAACGGTCAGGTGATTTGTTTCAATACATTTATCTCTCCATCTACAGTATATTGCATAGTGTTGATGTGAGAGACAACTGAAATGGTTCAGGTAGCCAAAAGTCTGTCCTCATGCTAGTCTCAATTTTTACCATTTCACAGTGAGCTGCCCAACAGTGCTGTTTACATCACAACCAACAAAAATACAAAAAAAAAAAATGTATATAAATGCATTTACTAATGATGTGTAACAGTGACATGACTAGAAGCTTGGACCTCAGTGCTATTTACTGCTTGTCCCACTTAGCCGTGCCTTTGCATTTAGATCTCATCTCTCTTTTTGATCAAACCAACCTTTCTTCCGTTCCTACTTTTAGAGCAGGTGTCATTGTTCTCATAACTGTTGTTTTCTTTTGGCTTCCCTGCTGCATTCTTCTCATTTCCATGGATCCCTCTGTCAGTGCCTACTCAGTGCGGTGAGTGTGGTTTTCGTGGTGGTTGTTTTCACCTTCTGTCTCCTGGTGACTAAAGAGGTAGCTCCACCAGCTTTTAGAGTGGTGCATCTGTCTGGTCGTTGTAGCGCTCTTCACCCTCCTCATCTCCTGCACAAAATATAGGCATAGTGTTACATTAAAAATAAGACTATGGCTTAAAGTAGTAGTTTTTGTTCCCGTTTTCTCTATTGGATTAAGTCATTCTAGCAAAACATTGTGACAAAACCTGCCCCACTGACCCCTCATTCTCACCCCTTTGTCTAGCAGGCTGTCAAACTCATCGCTCATCCTTCGGAGCTTCTGTCCGTATTTCTTAGCTGCCCACAACGCAGGGGGAGCTGACTTGGACCGTCCCCGGAATGGAGCTCCCTCGGTGGGCGTCCCGGCTTCCTCTTCCCCCCTTACCTGGAGCCCCTCGTCTCTGGAGGCAGTGGAAGCGTGGGACTCTGAGTTCAGCCTGATTCGACCGGGCACTACGTCAGGGGAGAGAAAGGTAAAAAGGGTTAAGATTAGGTCAACATAAAGCACCATTAAACAGGGCAATGGGGAAATAAAACAGGGAATAGAAGAATTCCTGGGATTTCAATTATCACCACTCCTCATTTGAATGCATTCAAAAATGTCAAACTGCGCAGGTTCAAAATGCAAATTAGTTTAGTTTACCTTTCAAATAACAATGGAGCCTCATTGTACTGTCCCAAAGCACATCACAGTAAAATGTGAGAAAAGCCAGAATTAGAATTTGTGAAAAATGAGGCCTAGGAGGCAAAGCCAAGGAATGGCAGGATAAAAAAAGTGGGAAAAATCAAGAAGATGGGGACCGTTCTGATGAATGTGAATGCTCACATTAACAGGCAGAAAAGTACATGTAGTCCTGCTCAACTCATAATCCTTTGAGGTTTCCTACCTGGCAGTCTGAGCTCAGGGAGGGTGACGGTGTTGCGTTGAGGAATCTGCTGCTCTTGCTCAGTTGATGATTGGTTCATTTCTCCCTCCTCTACCTCCTCCGAAGCCTCTGACTCACTGTCTGAAATAGTGAAGTTTGCAGCCATTGTGACATCTGGGGAGGGAAGATTCAAAAGAAATTGTACTCTATTATAGACAAGGAAATGCCCATAAGTAGATGTGCACGAGTCAATGTTACTGAGTTTCACAGTTATTAATACCACAGTAGGAAAACAAACGTTAAGCACGTTATTCATACAAATGATGACCAAACAACATTTGTTCCTGTACATCTCTCTGATCAGGAACTACCACAGAGAGCAACGTGCAAAAAAGTGGCCACATGACAACTGTGCTGTCGAACAGCACATTAGCTAATTATTCAAGAATCATAAAATGGCATCATCCATTGCATCGCTGATGCTGCCCCTATCTAACACACCCAGCAGGCTATCTGTCTCACTATGCTGTCCATGATATTAGCCAGTCCAAAGGTATTCACACTGTAACAACCCGCTAGATAACCGACTTGTTTAGACAATAAACCCGTTTTTTTTATATTATTAAGAACTTGTTGTTACACTGTTATTAAACCAGACAGCACACCTTCCTCTCCGGTCAACACACTGACTCGCTTGTTGTGTTGTTGTTGACTGAAGAGGACAAAAGAAACTTCCTACAGGGCGGCAGCTGCTGCGGGGCTGTCTTGGCTGACAGCGTTCATTAAAAAAGGATTATTAATATGTTTCCTTACCCGAAACCTTTACAGTGTGAGCCCGAAAAGTTCGAGTGTGTCTTTAGTTAGCCTCATGCGGCCGCAGCTGTTGTTGTTATCGGCGTCTTCTTTTTACTGTACAATACAGTTTAGCTCCGCGCTCACCCAATCGCCGCGCGTCACTGCACCGCCGCTGCGCGCTGACGTCACTGTTGCGAGCTAGGACTGGGCTGGGGCTTTGTTTGTCTTACCGGCTTACCGTAATGGGCGATGAAGAGGCGCAGCAGGATTTAAGACCGACAGAAGTCAGGGAAATTGTATTTCGATCTACCCATTTCTATTGGTGGTGGGGTTCAGACACACTTGATAATATTCCATCAAAAGTAAATGTCCTTACTTAGGTAAACGTACAATCATCGTATGCAGGGTGAAATGTGAGGTACATTGTCTCAAGTGCTATAATTAAGTAGAAATTTGAAGTACTTTATCTGAGTATTATCTTTTAATGCTTTCAATGCTACTTTATACTACTTCACTATATTTCAGAGGCAAAGTATTGCAGTTTGTACTCCAGTACATTTATCTGACAGTTTTAGTTACTAGTTACTTATGACAAATTATTATGTTGTGTTGTAAATTAAACTACTTAAATGTATACAAGTAGAGATGAAATGTAGTCGAGTGACCAAAATTAAGGGAAATTAGAGTGTATTTTGAAAATTAAATAATTTTTCATGTAACAATGCGACAAACACAACAATCAATTTAATTAGCATTCATTAGCATAATAACTATTACTTGTAGTTAAAATAACCATTTGCTGCAGTCCTAGATAAAGTACAGCTTAACCATCTACAATAATGATCTAATAATATAATACTTGATAATATATCACTTAAAGGGGGCATTTTTCTGCAGAAAAATATACTTTTAATTTTAATACATTTAATATATTGTCCTGATTATACTTGCATATTTTTACTTGAGTAATCTTTTCAATGCAGAACTATCACTCTGTAATGGAGTATTTTAACAGTGTGGTATTTGTATTTTTACTCAAGTAAAGGTTCTGAATACTTTGTTCACCACTGATTGTATCACCAAATATGCAAAAATTAGAAAACGTAGAAGTACTTATACAGCAGAATGCCCCACGTGAGTGAGGATTATTACTAATTGTTGAACACATAAGCAGCATGTTAATGCTGTAGCTGTTAGGAAGTAATTCAGACTACTTTTTAAAAGTTGGGTTTTTAATTTCTAGCTTTAGCTGTCAAATGAATATGACTCCTTAAGTGTAGTGGAGTAGAAAAAAGAAAAAAGGAAATACTCAAGTAAAATACAAGTATCTCTAAATTGTACTTGTCCTCTAAATTGTAATAGTACTTTAAAGATTTCCCTTCCGTGTAACCTTAAAAGTTGTGTTTCATTCATGATTCTGGACCTTTGAAGCGCAGGTGAAGAATAAACAAATGGACATGCATATATACAAACATACAGTGTGTGTTTGGCTCCTCATTGTCTGCTCATATAAAATGAGTGTGATCTTTCTTAAGGACTCTGTTCTTTTTTATTGGAAGGGATTTGCAGACAGCATAAAAGAATAAGGGCAAAGGTGAATAAAAAGTAAACAGACAGGAAAGGCAGGACCTGTGTTACGCAACAGTTAAGTGAGATTTGCTTTTGGCAGATGTTGAGCCTGATTAGAAGAGGGTGGGACCCGAGGCAGTAGTCCTGCAAGTGTAAACACACACAGATTATACTGTCTTTCACAAAACATGACATGAAATAGTCATCCAGACATGTTAGAAATCAAGGAACCTTAAGTTCTTGGTTTCTCTTTTCTTCTCTTCCTTCGTCCCACCATGCTGTTAATTGTCATACCTCATATGAGCAGCAGGTGGGGAAGCAGGACTACGAACTGAGCTGCTGTGGCTTTTGCTGAGCTGTGTTCCTCTTTGGTCACACTGCTTCATCTCCTGTCTCCTGTCGCAGGTTGTGTGGTTTCTTGGGAAAAACCCCTGATTCATTGCAATTGCAAGAGATTACTGTAGTAACATCTTTTGTAACATGTAAAAACATTTCATAATGTCACAGTCAGATTCCCCTAAAAGCTTCATTATGAAAGCTATGTCAACATGAAAAGGTGTTTCTTATTTCCCGAGAAGCTGATACTGCAGAAATAATGCTGTTGACAGAGCACTGTTCACGTTATAAATTTGTCCTGTGTCCCACATTATTTATACAAAATCCTTACAATAAAGCAGTACTGTACATAGAGTGTGTATGGCTCTGTATCTCCTCCTCTGATTGTTTTTCTACTTTGCTCTCTTGCACTTTCCTCACATCAAGACAGGAGACTCAGCCATGTAATTATCTAACATTTATATCCAGAGCTGCCTTTATTCCTCTTCTCCTCTACGTCGTTCTTCTCTCTTTCCATCTCCCTCTCATGCACTAAGCACCTCTTGATTAGAAACAACATTAATCGATGTTGCAAAGTCAGTCAAGTGACACTTGAGTGGGAAACATTTATCGAGGCGATGTCATGCAGCTTCTTCTAATTCAGTACGTCCAAATAGAACTAATGTGGGTTTCTAAGCTTAGACAAACATGCGAAGCAAAGTCAGAACAGTCAGCTTTTCATAAACTGATGTACAAATGGAGCAGCTCTTGAAGATGACTTGCCTCTTTTGAACTCTATTTTTGGAGGGATTATAGAAATAATGCATTGGAATTCTCCCTTTGGTTGGATTTGGGTGCAGTTTAAGAACCATACAATTATTATCCATTTTAATCTGTATGTGCCGTGTGTGTGTGTGTGTGTGTGTGTATGCCAGCCATGTATGTACGAACTGTGTAGCATTTAAGAGCCATAAAACTACCATCCATAAGAGGTGGAGAGTGTGTGAGTGAGAAAAACTGATCTTACACACTTTCATGTATGAGCAGGATCATTTTCACACACACACACTGACAGAGAGTGTGTGTTTGTGTATAAGTCTGCAGGATTTGAGTGTAATCTGAAGGAGCCATACAATTAGCATCCATTTATATCTCCCTGTACCAACCTCGCCCTGCCTCCCTGCCCCTCATCTGGCGGTTATTTTGGGAAACGGAGGCTTATGTACTCCCACACTGTCTCCAAACCACCACTCAGTGTGTGTGAGTGTGCCCGTGTATGTGTGTGTCTGTGTGTGGCTGTTTGAGAACAAATGCGGCAGCGTTTCCAAGTGGCTCCCAAAATGTTCCTTCCAATTCAATGCCAGGACAGTGCCTGTCTGCCGCCACCGCCGCAGCTTCGCTCACTGTCCTTTCAAATAGTTTCCCCTCTCTGCAGACCCAGGTTCAGTCAGTTGGCTCGATGCGGGAGCTGAGTAAGATGTATAGCAGGTTTTGAATTATTTGAAGTGGGAGAGCTTAGAGAGAAGAAAGGAGGGATGGTGTGAAAAAAGGGGATGATTTGGTTTCCCAAGTCCAAAAAAAAGATGACAAGCGCATTCGAAATACAGACAGTGTGTACCAGACATGGAGGGAGGGAGGGACACAGACAAAGAAAGAAAAAAGCAACAGATGACGAAAAGTAAAGGCAGATCAAGTGATGACAAAAGTGTCTGAGGGTGCAGAGAGGGAGAATTAAGGTAACAGATGAGCACACTGTCGGAAGACTGGCTTAGAATAAAGAAGAGTCTGAGAGACAGAAGTCAGAGGACTGGCTCAGGTGAAAAACAGGGACACGGAAAGAGCAAACCTAACCTACATCAGAGTGAATACACTCCCCCAGCCCGCTTATTCAACTCCAGCCCTTTCATCATTGCTCTCAGTACATGCTCATTATATACGGACCGCTCCCTCGCTGTATAACTGAGTAACTCTGTGATCACAGGGCTGACATATGGCAGCTTTCTAATTCGATTCACTCCACCCCTGTGTAGCCTGCTGGGCTTATAACCCAGCTCTTCTTAAACTTAAGTTTAGAACTAAAAATGGGTTGTTGGCTTTTTCTCCAGTGGATAAAAATACAGAAATGTCCAGCTCAACAAGACATTTAATCTCTCTCCTCCTATGACAAGTGAAGCATCTCTCATAGGATTGAGGAAACTCTCCTTTTCCCAGTATAAATAAAGTTTCAAGAAGCTACCTCTTGTTTCTTGATACCCCCCCCCCCCCAGTCTGCAGCTGGGTAGCTTAGCTTAACATAAAGAGCAGAAAGGGGAAACAGCTAGCCTAGCTCTATCCAAAGGTAAAAAATCCACCTACTACCATATCTAAATCTCATCGATTAGCACCTTATATCTTCTTTGTTTAGTTCTGAAATGTAAAAAGTTATGGGGAAGTCACTGCTCTCTCCCAAGAAACAGTCCAGTACATAATCACCCATAAAACCAGCAGTTTGCAGTTTTTATGCTTTGGTTTTTAATAGAGATATAACATCTTAGGTGAATGTTTTACCTTTGGACAGAACCAGGCTAGCCGTTTTCTCATTGCAAACTTTTAGCTAAGCTATAAGCTAAGCCAAGATGACTGTATCCTGGCCATAACTTCATATTTAGCAGACAGGCATAAGAGTGGTATCAATCTTTTCTCCTAACACTCAGCAAGAAAGTGATTAAGAATATTTACTGAAATGTCAAACTACTCCTTTAAAACAATACACTACGGTAACATTATGAAGCTGAAAATAACTCAAATAACAACTGTATATTTTTAACAGTTTGTCTTCCACCATGAGTCAAGCTTTGCTAAAAGGTAAAAACCAGGATAAAAACTATAATTAACCTCTGCCTTGACTTTATAGGACACACACTCACTCCCACCCATGCCTGTTCTCTATCTTGTCAGCCTACAAGCCACACACACACTCTCTTCCAGCCCTCTTTTAACCCTCTAATATCATCAATTATGGTTGGGCTGTTTTCATGTGGTTGGAGCGGTATGTGTGAGCTACTGTAGATGTGTATGCGTGCTGGTCTGGAACATATGTACTCCATATGTGAACTTTAAGGTGTATACTTATACATGCTTGTCATTAAATTGTCTAATGATAGTTAATGAATAGTTGTAGTTTTTTCCACACAAAAAATGCACGTTGACTTTTTCAGACAGGGAAAATAAGATCATGATTTGATTTAAACCTTTCACCTTTAATTCTGTGCATCCTGAAATATGCGTGTGCACAAGTTCAGATTTTTAATTATTCACACTTTGCTGCAACTAAATAATAGCTCATTAAATAAGCTTTAGCTATCACCCCATTAAGTATTTTCACAATGCTGCTTTAATTGTCTGCAGTAAATTTAGCTTTTGTTGACTAATCTGCAACATATCTGCCTCCAGCAAAAACATATCTCCACGCTTCACTGAGTTATCATGATAGAGCCACCATATATTACAGTGCCATACATTAAAGTCATTTACACTGCTCCAAGCCAATTAAATCATAATTTACTATAACACTAAGATCTTTTATCAACATAGTGAAATGCAAATTTATTTGTAGATGGCACTTGTAATGCTGTATGATATATTACTTAACTAAACAATGTGGAATAAAAGAATTTGCTTGGATAAAAGTGGTGACATTAGGTATTCTCTTCTAAGATATAAAATTCTCCCATGTGTAATAATAGAAATGTAACATTGCTTTGGAAATGTGATTGTTGACTGTGATGATTTTGTCAAGCTGAAGCAAATTTGGGATCAAAAAGGAATCAGAGAGGCATTAATTATACTTTCTTTTTACACTCAAGACAACACGGAAACGTTTCTTAGTGCACGTGAGAAAGTCGAGTGACGTCAGACAACAAAGCCCCACGTGAAAACGCCAAAGCACAGTAGCAGGCTATCAACAAACTATGGATGAAACAGATGAGACCGCGTTGCTTGGCCCAGTGGAAGGAAAGTGTCAGTTTAAGAAACTGTCGGAAGGAAGCGTAGATAACAACAAAGAATTTGAATGTCAACAAAGCAATTCATCACTTGAATGCTAAACATGTAGCAGCGAGCACGGACGCCAGAGCTAACGTTAACGTTAGTTAGAACGAGCAGTGTCGCCAACCCACACTCGACCAGATGACAGGTTTCAGAGCCGAGATGAGTAAGTCCACGTCCGACAAAGTAACAAACTCACTGAGGCCAATGGGTTTATTGATACTGTTAAGTCACACTAAGATGTTGAACTGTGTGGTTTTATTTTTTTTTTAAATGGGTAATCATCACTTTCCTTTCTGCCTTAGTAAATATAATCTAATGTAATTATTTTTTTGAATAGCTTAATATTTTGATTTTGTATAATTAGAGTGCCTTTAGGTCATCTGTCAACCTGCCAGTCACAGTCATTGTATTATGGCAAATTGTGTTTATATTTATATAACAATTATAGGTGAGGTGAGGGGCTTGGCTCAATGCCTCTGTTTTCCTCTCCATCTTTTTCAAGAGGAGTGGGTAATCCATCCTCCTTAAAGATTTTATTTGTTTTGTTTTGACAGTGATGAGAGGCAGGAAATTGGATGGAGAGGCGCAACATGGGACAAAACAAGAATCATTTTCAGCCCAGATGAGAGGACACGGTATCTGCATTAGTAGATTTGTCTTCTTCATTGCCCTAATCCTCTTGCCCATCTCTCTCATTTCACCTACTCACATACCCACAACATTTCCCTCCTTATTCTTTCACTCTCTCCTTTTCCATTTCTCTACCCTTGTGTTTCCATCACTTTTTCTCCATCTGTGCCCCACCTCCCCCTCTCCCCCTTTCCCCTTCTCTCACTTCCCTCAGCTGTTATCCCCCATGTTCTCTCTTTCTCCACATCCCTTTCTTGCAGTTTCAGTTCTGTCTCTCCTTTCCCTCTCCCTCATCCTTTCTTCCCCCCTAATGTATCTGGGCTGCTGATTGAACTAGTTCACGTAGAGCTTGCTAGCTGATGGCGTCATTTCCCCTGTTTAATTGATGTTGTTTGATAGGAACAAGCTGCTTGTTGGACTCAGTCAGGTGGTAACAAAATCTTAAGAGCCGACGCAGAAACGAGAACAAGCTGAAAATTAGGAGGTAAGTAAAATTTTTTGGGCGGATGTGATTTCACATTTGGAATTTACTCTCCGTCACACAGGGTGTTTGGGGACACAAAATGGTGTCATTCATAAGTGATTACATTTGGCAGTTTCACAGTGTGTACAACTTTTGCTTCACTCTGATTGAACTTTTTGCAAAGTTAGAAAAGTGCTGTAAAATACCATAGAGGGAGCAGCACAATTACATTAACAAACTATTGAATGCTAATGAGAACTTACACTAACTGCTGGCTCCAGCAAGTCCCAGTCAGCAGAACAGAAATGGGATAAGTAACTGTAACATTAGCATAACAATACAAATATGCATAAGAAATAATAAAATAAAGGCTGTGATAGATGGCCATCATTATATGGAAAAGAGCAGGAACACATTGCCAATAACCCAATGTATTTTTCATCCTACTTCTGTTCCTTAAAAGACATTATTTTATTCCTCTCAACTATATCATTGTGGGTCCCAGTCCCTGCTGCTGGCTGCTGGACATCTCCATCATTGGAAAATGAGCGTTTCAGTTTTATGAAATTATAAAGCACAAAGAATCAGGCTGGGGTGTTAACATGAGACATGTAGGCAGAAATGCAAGGTGTGTGTGTGTCTGTGTGCTTACATGTATCTTTGTGTGTGTTTGTATGTGTGTAGTGGTATGAATCACAGTGAAAGGTCAGTATTGCTTGAGGGGAGAAGAAACAGAGGAGACAGAAGTGATGAATTGCACTTTGGGACCATTTTCCTTGCAACACCCCGGGTTATATTGAACTGCGTGGATGTGTGTAAGAGACACAGAGAGAAAGAGCACAGGTGCATGCAAACGTGTATATTTGAATAGAAGGTACTTACTGTATGTGCATGTGTATGCATTTTTGTATTTAATATTTGTGTGTCATGAGCAAAGAGAAAGTTCAGAGGTAATTTAGATTACAACAGAAGTTATGATGGTATTAAATGATGTGTGTATGTGTGTGCAATGATTGGGTTTAATCTGAGATTTTTACTGGGTGAAAATAAATTTACACGCATGCTGTAACACTGCAAGATGTTCTCACAGTTAAACCTATGACTGTAGGGAGGAACTCACTGCATTGACTTCATTTGAAGCAACTTCTCCTTTTTAATTTTAAGGGGAGAATTACGCAAGAAAATGCAGAGGTGCAAGAAGAAGCTTAGACATAGTTAGATAAGAAATATTTCCACCATGGCTGTGGTGAGGATTTACGTCACACACAGATGATTGATTAGAACACTGCTCATTTTGTTGTTGACATTCAGTTTCAGGTGACAGCGCAGTTCCACCTTTGGGAATGCAGGCATCATCTGGCCATCATCTGTAATTTCATTTTCACACAAATCACAATGGGATCTGGCAGGATGCACGGTTACTGTATGTGTGTGTGTGTGTGTGTGTGTGTCATGAATCTGATTAGTTTCTACCTCCTGATTAATCAGCAGCTCCATTTCAACACTGATCAATAACCCAGCAGGCTGATGGAGGTGGTCCACACATTTCACCTGAATATTTTGTGTGAGTCTGTTTGAGTGTGTGTGTCTGCATGTCATATTGGAGAATCACCCAGTTTGAATGTATGTATGTGTTTCTCCCTAAAAATGTGCTTGCGTGTTTTAGTGAATGGACACAGTCTTCAGTGCTACAGTTATATATAGTGTGAGTGTGAAACATAAGCACTTAGCAATCGACTTTAGTTGTGATTGACGACGTGCCTAACGGCCAAAGCACCATGGTGACAGATGCTTTGACGTGCTTGTGTGGCTGTTGGCGTTATAATAAGTTAAGTGGACAGAAAATGATCATCAGTGGGTGCGGGAGAACGTGTGTTTCTGTGATTCTGAATCAATTCACGTGGCTTCCTGTGTCTGGGCATGACTGTGAGTGTATGTACAAGCAGGCAAGAATGTATCATCCTACAGATTCCAGCTGGTGCGAGAGCGATATCGTGTAGCGTGGCTGTGACGCTCATCTTTCACCTCTCAAATTATCAAGGCTCATTTGCTTGCAATCCTCCTCATCATCATTTAGTTGTGTTTCACATCTCCCCTATGGACCATACTCTGCATGACTTACAATTGCTTCAGTGGTCTGACACAATGAGTATGAGGCGGCTCATGAATAATCAGGAGCCAACAATGCTTTATAAGGTTGGAGATAAAGCAGAATGGCTTGATTAGTGGGCTGCTGTGTAATCATGTCCAATATTTGAACTGTCTTTCCGAGTACATGAGAGGATTCTGAAATGGGATTTGGGGAATTTGGCCTCTATTAGCCTTTATTTACCGAAGGTATAGTTTCTCTAATCACACTAACTCCTGTCCAACAACATCCTGCTACAAACTAATCAGTCTGTAAGTCTCTATGTTTTATCTTCCTGTGATTAGAATACACAGTTCCAAGAAGTGAAAGTGATGTGATTGCAGAATAAAGCTAGAAGCACACGTTGTGTAATATTTGGATACCTGTTGCGAAATAGATGATTATTATTCATGACTTTAAAGAAATAGTTTGACATCTGCTTCCTTGCAAACAGTTAGCTGTTAAGGTTGATGGTCTCTCTCATGTCTGGCTGTATAACATATATCCAGCCAGCAGCTGGCTTGGCACCCGGCCTAGAATGACCGCATCTTGTCGTTTTTACACATTTTTGTTTTGATGAATTCATTAAAAATGTAAAATGTGTGTTGTCTGAAAGCTTTAGAGGTGCTTGTAGGCGCATTTTGTCTCCTTCAAACAGAATCAGAGTGGCTATTTCTCCCCGTTTCCAGATTTTATGGTTGCTTCATTTTCACTATACAGCCATGAAAGTGGTATCAATCTTCTCATCTAACTGTCGGCAAGAGAGCAAAGTAGTAAGAGTATTAGTGTTTTAGTGGATTTTGTTCTCTTTTTAAGAAATACAAGCTAGCTTTCTGAAGCACACCTTTATGTGCTCTGGAAAAGGAAAAGTTACCACTACCACCAGATTTTTGCTTGTCCTCCGAGGAGAAAGATTTCAAGACCAGACCTAAATCAAATGTCTTATTGAGCTGTACATGTTTTTATTTTTATCCAAAGGAAAAAACAGCAGTTCATTCTCAGTCCAAACCTTTAGTTTCAGGAAGAGCTGTGACTGAGTTATACAATGAAGGAGCAGTGTGTGAAGCAACAACTTGTTTTTATAGTTCAATTTTTGTACCACTTAAAAGACATAATTTTTGTCATCTCACTTTGAAAGTGCTTACAAGTGGATTTTGTTACTTTTTGACGCAGCCAGGCTATCAGTTTCTTCTGTTTCCAGTTTAAACTAAACTAAGCTAACTGCATGCTGTTGATGGCTTTATATTTACCGTACCAACATGGGAGTAGTATCAGTCTTCTCATCTAACTCTTGGCAAGAAAGCAAATAAGCATATTTCCCTAACTAATTTCTTTAAGCACATAATCTAGGAAGCTGCACACAACAACCTCAGTCAGTTTTCTGCTCTGCTATTTGGTTGTCACAGTAGTAACGCTAAAAATAATCTCACACACAATAGAACAAATGAATGTTGAATAAGGTACACATGTTAAATATCTGAACACAATACAGTAGCAAGTGTGTTGCATTGGTGCTTACAGTTAGGTACAGTGAATGCAGCCAGTTTAGACCAGCTTATATTGGCCACAAAGGGGACTGGTATAGGGAACAGTAACATGTGCCAAATCAGTGTGAAGAACAAGTAGCCTAGTTTTTAACTGGCTTTTGTGTCGAGCCAACTGATTGTCTGCCAAAGTCTGTGAGATACACAGAGAGCAGCATATATTGTTCATGCAGGGTGTCAGAGCAGAGGCAGCTTGAAAACTATGGTTATTTAGAAATGTCTTTACTGAAAATGCAGCACAGGTGTCATAGCCTGAAGCCTTGGTACTAAAGCTGACCTTAATTTCCTACTTTTATTTTCCTAATCTTTAATTTTTCCACTGGGGCCTTGACAGTATAATATTTTAGACTTTAGCCTTTGTTATATATCTTAGACCTTTTGAAGACTGCCGTCATCTTAGTTTCAACTAACAGGCATCAACTCACAATTAGTCTGACCTTTGCTTAATAAAACATGGTATCTCTGAATGAATATGTGTATTGCACATTCTCATTAGGAATTGGTCAAGAAAGATTAATAACATGATACTTATTCATGCTTGACTGGAGGAGAAAAATGTACAATTTTACATTTGCCCAAAGAATGTCTTAAACCTGAGGCCAAGAGCAACAGTAACGTACACCAGTTGGCTATTGTATGTATGTAATGTACCTCAGCATTACAATGTGATCTGATAAATGGCTGTTTTTACTCACTTCTGAAAAAAAAAAAAAAAGCTGGGCTGTGGGCATCAGCAGTAAGACAGCTTAAAGGGTAAAAGGAGTGTTAGATTGTTCACCTTCAATGCATCTCTAATTAGAGTTTGTTTGCTAGCCTGGAGTAACAAGGAGAGTAATGTAGAAATATTAAAATGAGAAATGGTCTCTCGAAAGTTTGCCTGTGTGTGTAGGTGTTTGCTGAACATATAGATTTTTCTTGCAGAACCAAACAATTTATGTTTACATATTTTTTGGACGAATCTCATAGTATTTAATTAAGATCACATGAAACATGAACAAGACTCATTCCAGTTATTTCTAAGGAACAGTACTGTAACGAATGTCTTACAGTGTAAAGTTGAAGAACCACCTTAATATTTCATGGAAAACAGCAATTATCCTCCAGGCGGAAACTGTTCACGCTGCTTCTTTCAAAGACGCCCATATGCACTGTGGTATATTCATCGTTTTCAGCTATATTACTGTAGTAGGACAGTGGTCTGAGGCCGCTTGTTCTTTTATTACCATAGAAACTGGGTGGAAATGTAGCTTTCTCTGAAGATATCATTGTGGTTTGTTTGGGAATACAGTAGCGAGGCAGGCAGACGCGCACACTATGAGGTGATGGGGGGAGGGTTGATAAGTGCTGAATCTGTAATGCTGTGATTCTGAGCTGAGAGAGGAGGAAACACAGAGGAGTTAGTTTGGGAGCATGGACTGGTGACACTGGGACACTGGGACATAGAACCTTGTACAGTGTTTCACTTTTTACTTTAGAAGTATTTGAATTAATTGACTGGATAATTGACAGTGAACTGAATTCATTAACATTTCGTCCATCAGAACTTGACAAGTATGCTGGACGCCCTCCTGCCTTCATTATGGGTATTAGATGAGTGAGGCCTCGTCTCTACTGTCACCTTTACATTACAATCAATCAGTACTCACCCCAGAGCGGTAAACAAACTGGCGGTTCCAGTTGGATGATGTGAGTTATGTCAGTGCTTCACTTTAGAGCTGTTAATTAATGATTAGTAGGTTTCAGATATAGAATATATGTTGTTACATACACTATGCTTTGATGTAGTGTATGTAACAGAATCAACAGGACAGTTCTGTTCGTACAGGTCAAGAAAAAGGCATTCTGAGAAAGGAAAGGGGGAAAAAGGAAGGAACTGACGGGGTATGAAACACATAATTAAAAAAACAAATCTTGGGATATACCGATTATCATAGGTTGATAGTATCCAAAATTGTAAAACGGTTCTTTCAACAATTTCTACACCTTAATTTATAGGTGTAGTATCTGTATTCTTCTTACCAACACATTGAATCTGCTAACAATGATGTGTAGGCAAAGCCTGATATTGTTTATTACTGCTGTGTCAGTAGTAGTAGCTCCATTTTGGTTCAAAAACTGTTACCTCACAACATTGTACACATTGTACTGCGTTGGCATCTGGATGTCTGCACATGTACTCATGTGACTTGTTCATTCATGCATATTCTGTCATGTGCAAGTGTTCTTGTTTGTCCGGCTATGAATTTGCACTTAAGCTGGAATGCATTTGGACATGGATGTGTGTGTGTGTGTGTGTGTGTGTGAGTGAGTGTGAAGCTGTGTTCTCTCAGCGTATGGAAGAGTTGGGCTGGAATTGTTCAGTGTTAGTGCGTGCATGCTTGTGTGTGTATGTGTGTGTGTGTGTGTGTGATGTCCCCTCAGGGTGTGAATTAGCTTGCGGTGTAAAGGCCATGCTTCACACTGAGACAGAACTCTGATCAACTGTGTCGAAAAGACAGATAACGTGAAACTACTCCTCTCCTCTCTCCCATTATTTACACCAACTCCAGCTCTCTCCTCTCCCGCTCCTTTTCCCATTTTCACGGCACCCATCCCATCCTCCTCTCCCGTCACCTCCCTCCTCCTTTTCTTATTTCACCTTGCTGGCCTCCATCCTCTCCTCTCCCCCTCTTCTTTTTTTGTTTCTCTCTGTACACTTTTCCAGTGTTCACACTGCTCCTCTCCCCCTCATCCAACACTCGCCTCCTCACCCACTGAGCTCATCTCATCGGTGGCTATTCATCTCCCCCTCCTCTGTAGAGAGGTGAGGCGGAGCAGCGTGTGATAAATCCACAAGAAAATTCTTAACACCATACTTCTGGGCCTCTGGGAAAACATGTTCACATATACGGTTGGTGTATTTTGAATTTTGACCCCTTCATGCTGACCTTTGACCTTTTTTCTGATTAACAATTTAAGATTTTCTCGAGAAAGAAAGTTGATCTACACCTTTTTTTTTTTACAATGATTTTTGGGCACTTTGTCTTTAATAGATGGTATCAGAGAGATGACAGGAAATGCGAGAGATGAGGAACAAAAAGTCCCTGGCTTGAGACAGACTGGAAATCTTGTGGTTCAGGGTCAGCGCCTTATTTCCGAGGCCACAAGTGGGACATTCTGGTCATCAAATCATTGTCAACAAAAATTCCAAACAATTTTGATTCCAGCTTATCAAGCATGAGATTTCTCTGCTCTTCTTAAATGAATGTGTTTGGGTTTTGGACTCATCATCAGACAAAATTAGACATGTAAAGATGACTTCCACTGTTTTTTGGGGCATTTTTAAGACTAAACAATTCATCTATTCACTGAGAAAATAACAGATGATGTATAGAATTGTTGGTTGCAGCTCTGAAACAGCACAAACTTTTTTTCTGCCTTCAATGCCATTCATTTTTCATCATCATCTTTCTTCTATTTCACCTCTGCTGCTTTTCAGCTCAGCAATTTTCTATCCATTTCTCTTCTCTCCTCTTCCAGTGATCTGTGCAGGGGTGATGCTGCTGGGAGTGCACGCTCCTTTGGTTCACATTTCATCCTGTGTCCTCCCCAACACACACACACACACACACACACAGGCACAGATACACACCCAGTAATAACCACTGTCTAGTCCTGTGCTTATCCCTCCACTCCAGCTCACATCAGCTCATCCTTCCTCTGCCTCCATCTCCTTTTTCTCCCCCCCCCCCCCCCTTTTTTTTTTTTCCTTGCGCAAAAAAACAAGCAACAGAGAGAGAGAGAGAGGAGGGAGAAGCTCACTGCCAGAGAGAGAGAGAGAGAGAGAGAGCGAGAGAGCGCACAAGAGCGCGCGAGCGGGTGAAGTGCGCGTGCTCTGTCGCCGCCGCCGTCGCCGCCGCTTCGGAGGAAGAGAGACGTTTATTCAGTTGCTGAATGAAGGACGAAACGGAGGGAAGGATGAACAGAGAGGGATGAGTGAATGAATGAATGACCGGATCCCGACCCGGGCTTCTTCCAAGAGAACCGAACCGGTGAGAAGACACAAACAACGTGTGTATCACTGTTGTTTGAATGAATTTCTGTGCATTTATCCTAATTGTATTAGTTGCTTTGGTTGTCATATCTGAGCTAGTCTGTGTGTGTGTGTGTGTGTGAGTGACACAAGACAGTCGGTGTGTGTAAGAAGTGTGCAGAAATGTGAAGCGCGAGGTGCAGGCACTTTGACAGTTCCGTTAATTGCAGCGGGTGGTGTAATTCGCACAGATCGGTGCATGCGTGCGTAAAGAAGGAGCACAAAAGCTCGTCAGGGCGAGATCAGGCAGAGGAGGGTGAGCGCGAGAGAAACGGAAACTGATCGTTCAGCTGATGGAGCGACAGCCGAGGAATCTGTCGGACACCGGACAGACACATATGACTTGGGGCGGGCGTTTCTCTCAGGTGTGTGCGACAGCCCTTCCCCTTGTTCGGGAGACGCCTTCAGTCCAATTAAGCATTTTTCCAGCGCACAGTCTTCTCCACTGAGAAATAGTGTACGTGCGTAAAACTGTTTTTTTTAATCGGCGCCGGTTGAACAGAGCGAGGCTCTCTCTGTTGGAGATAGAGCCTCGGTGAAAAAACGGTAAGTGACATTTCCCCAAAGCTGCAGGGGTATAACCCTGTCGAACGAGGGGGGGTGTGGACGGCGCAGACTGTGGAGCCGGTGGCCGGTGAGGGAGGACGAGGTTAGGGTTAGGGATGGTTGAGAGGTCTAGAGCAGGAGCGTTTCCAGGATATATACAGGTACATATATTTTTTTTTAAAATGAGGTGGCACAGCGGGAGACCAAGAACCATCCAGGGGGGAGGGGGCTTTGGGAAATCAGAAAATTCCATCAGAAATAAACACAGAGTTGGAAATTGGCTTAGAAAACATTGAACACGACTTGCAGGTCATTCAGGACAGTACCCTGTGCCCTGACAGAGCTGGCAGTGCATGAAGTGGCACTGCTAAGGGCCTGACTGTTCTTTTGTATTGAATAACTGTTGTGCCTACTGAAGGGGGGGGGGGTTACAGTGGTGGTGATGCTATGCTGGTGGTTGTGGTAGTTATGATCATCATGATAACTGCAGTTGGGGCAGCAATGATGATGAAGATGGAAATGGTGCTAGTAAAAAAAAAAACCTGGTGATGATGATGCTATGATGAAGATGATGATAGTAAAAGTGGCTGAGGTGGGAATTTTGCTGATAACTATGATGATGGTGGCACACGGTGATGGGTTTGATGATGATGATTTTGCAGCGACCGTGAGGATGATGACAGTGTTTCTTGTTATGAAGACGACGACAATGATGGTTATGGTGAAAGTTTTTTGATACTGGCTGAGATAGTGATGATAATAAGGACGGTGATGAGGATGATGATGATAATGATGCTGTGATGAGGATGATGAGGAGGACGATAGCAGAGCTAATGGCAGCATGATGATGGTTACGGGGACTTTTTCAACCAGGATAAATAATTAATTAAAGACATGTCGCCCTCTCAATAATTCAAGGATCCAAGCTGTCTAAGGAAATGTAGGCTAAACATGAATTTGCATATCTCAAACCATTTTTCAGCTTACATCAGCAACAATAAGTCTTTGTGTTTAAGCAGCTTTGATGCTGTTGAGCTGTTATTGTCCAGTGGGCATTTACTGACAACACGAGCCAATGTGGGCCACGTCTGCAGGGTGGTGATACATGAGGCAACACGGCAGACAATTCACACATGCACACAGGGTCACAGATCTATTTCAGTGTTTTCTGGCAGGAAGATTAAATGATTTAATGATCAGAAGAAAATAAAATGGCACTTACTTGAGTTAAGCTGACACAGAAACAACTTTTTGAGACACGGTTAAACTTTGTTGAGGATTCTGAGTGAATTTCCAGTAGCATTAGAGCTCTAATTTTAAAAAAAGATGACAGCCCGCTCTTTATATTTGTGCTCTTAACTCACTTGGAAACATCAACAGTATGTTTTGGACTTCCTCACAGCACATCCATCTGTTCAGTTATTCATTCTGGATGATATGTGACTGTAAATGACTGCAAGTCCAGAGAAACCAGGTGTCTGGAAGTAAAAACACATGCATTTATTCATTATTTTGCGAGCGGCCTAATCCTAGAAATGTCAATATTGACACTGATTTGGTCAGTGTGTCACATTTATAGTCTGCCTCTGGCTATGAGTGTGCGCTGTCTATGCACATTTTACATGCTGCCACTGTACCTGCCTAAGTCTCTGTGTATTTGTGCCGGTGCCAAAAATATCCCAGACTTTCTCTCTTTCCGTCCGTGTCTTCCTTTCTGTTCCTGTGACTGTATCCTCAACTAATCCATTAATGACCTAAACAACACAGTCATTTCCTCACTAGATAAGACGGTTACCCACATGTTGGCCTCTATTCTTGTCCATGTTAATCTGGTTATGTGTATCACTGGCACCAGTCTCTGGTCACTTGTGTTGTTACCGGTTACTGAACCCAGGGATCCCGCTACTGTCAGCATGGCGTGTCCGTCCGACGGCTGGGAGGGACAGGAAAGTCCCTGTGGTCATAATCCTCTTCTCCTCTGTGTGTGTGTGTATGTTGTGTGAATTTGTTACCTGCTGCGAGTTGTGTCAGTGGGGGGTTGTTAGCCCTGGAGATAGATGCCTTGTGTTGACAATGACAGGAAAATAGAAAAAGAAGAAATAAAGAGGCAGAACAGAAGCAGGGGCTTCTTCAAAAGTGACCAGAGGATAGAAATGTCATTTGACTATAATTGAACAATTGATTCTGTTTACACAGCACACTGTTGTGGGTGTGTCCCTTGATGAGACATAAAATTCAAATCTATAAAATACTATCTGATTATTTTTTATGGCCACTCAAAGGCCTCCTGGGCTAAAACAGCTCCTGATGATGGGGACCCTATTGATTTTGACAGTAATCATTTAAAAATTTTGCAGATATATGCCTCTCCTTGTATGGAGCCCCAACATGTTTAATACATTCTGAATTAAATAATTTTTGTAAAAATAGATTAATGAACCAAAAAGGGAGGGAAAAAACTAAACTTTGCAACCTTAAAATGTTGTTTTGGCTTTTTCAGCTCGCTCTTCTTAAAAGTCCCGTTGAGCTACCACAAAGAAATATTGAGTTTTTGTTTATTTGAGAGTTGTACATCTTTCTCTGAAGATCAAATTGCTGTCAAAGTAAATGAATAAACCAGTGAATAAACCAGTAACCAGCTACTCACCACTCACCAGCTACTCTTTTAGTTTAGTTTATCTTGTGTTGGGAAAGTGGCTTGATTTCAGATTTAAAAAAAGCACACACTCCATCTCCTTCATCAGTTGAGACTACCATTTAATCAGGATAATTTCAGGAGGCATTTTAATCTTACTGCAGCCTGACTGTGAGTCTCCCCTGGAGGCTTAAAGCACAGCCTCCTGCCTACAGGTTGATTAATTAAGTCACTATAACAATAGAATGTGAGGACAGTGATATATCATAGTGTTCATCTCCTCTCTAGCAGTGGCACAAAGTCATTGGCCTACCCTGTTCTATTTATGCAGTGTCTTACATTGATGGAAAGTGCCCAACATGCTGTCTACTCTGCCCAAACGCCACATCACATATTGGCACCTCAACACTTGCTGGACTGGTGAATGAAGGCCAAAGGGTGGAGCACTACGAAACCACAGTCTATCAAACCAAAACGTTCAGTCCCAGTGCAGGCATTTGTTAAATTCAGCCATAAAATTAGAAAACATAGCATGACACCTGCTTTAGCAGGAAACCTTTGGGAAATTAAAGAAAAGTTTAAAATGTGTTTAACATAATGTAACTAAGGTCTAGAAGAACATAAGATCAAAGTAATGCACCACTATCAAGTATCAAAGGAAACTAAATACTCAGCTAAAAAAAATCAATAATCACTTACACAGATGGCTGGAACAATATAGGCTTCAAATCTATTCTGGATGAAACACCCTCTGAGTTTAAAAAACCAATAAAGATGAGTAGTGCCAACCTAATATCACCCTGATGTCCCTCATGGGGCCAAACAGGTTGGCCTGTCCCCTCACATCATTCATTCCACTCAGTTTCCAATCACTCCCAAAGCATCGCTTCAGGGATTCATTTGACACGTTTATTGCCAAATGGTGTGATTTCCAAGCTGGGCAGCAGTTTCCGATGTAGCACCAGTGATCTCACTTGCACGGCAGACTGATTTGGCCCTCACGCTTGTGTACCTCACTTAGTTCTTCAGAGGGAAAGTGGCTAATGATGAAATGAGTCGTTAATAGCCTGTAGCACTGAATTCAGCATGCAGCATTTTTCTTAATCCTGACATTGAACGAACCAGGGAGCTTGATTAAAGACAGGACAGTGGGATCTTGCAGTGTAACTCTCCTCTCAACAATAGTTAATGTTAGATCACTTAGAAGTGGTAAAGTCATTGTTTGAGCTACATATGCCAGTGCGTAAACTCATACTGTAATCCTCTTGAAAATAAACATATTTAACTGAGGGTGAAGTTATTTTCTCTATAAATCTCAGCCATAAAGACAGCTTGTCAATAACACCTGCTTGGATTGTGAAGATCATAAAGCTCCAGATTGTATTTGTATTTATGTATGAGGGGGCAGGCAAAGTGTGGTTTCTGAGAGAGGAATGTTAAAGGAGAAATCCACTTAAATATCTGTACCTTGCATTCCTGAATTAGCTTTATATGCCAGCCAGTAAGTGGCAGATGTAGATAATGTTGTTTGCAGAAGCACCAATGTCCACTAATCAATCAAACATAGAACAACCTATCACAGTCTAGGCAGAGCTACCAGGCTCTCCAACAGTTGCCTCAGTGGATCAAGATGAGATGCAGCTAAGGCCTGTATAGGTTTAAGAAGACTTTCCTAAGCAGAAGTGACCAACTAAGCAGCAAATGTAAGTGGAGGAGAAAGTGAGTGCACCACAAACAGAGCTACAACACTCAGCCATAAAATAATTCCCTTACCTACTGGAAAGCAAACAAATCATGCAACATCAGTTCTGCCATTTCTTGTTTGTCGCTGTGAGCGTGTCTGGAAGCTAATGAATGGTAGCGAGGGATCCCCGACATTAAAATAATAATCTCCTCCCTCACATTTATCCATAGCAGGTAAAGATTTAACTTCCTGACCCACCACTACATCCTTTCTTCTCAATGCCTCACAAAGCATTGTGGGAGAATCAGTCACGGAGGACCAGTTGCTAGGGCCCCTTGACCAGATTACCTCATTGATCCTTTAAGATTAACTATGATCCCACATGACAGTTCTGTGTCCTCTGAGTCCTCGGGTCAACATGTAGTTACAATCAACATCTAATGCATCCTGAAAAATCAGAAAACAAACACTATGTCTCACAGAAACTTTAACGCAGAACATTTCAAATCTAACAGACACAGACACACTTGATGGCGCTGTCATCGCTGCCGTCCCACCAGATGATGTTTAAAGATGAGCCAAACATTGATATGCAGAGAGGTTCGCCCTGCTGCTGCTAAGAATAGAAAACACCAAGGTGAAGGAGAGCCATTTGTTTTATGAGTAACCTCAGCATATGACACACACTTGAACCGGTGACAGTGTGTGTCAGTGATAGTAAGTGCGTCTGTGAATGTGTCTGTCTCCGTGTCTGTAGCTGTCTGTGTCTCTGTCTGTGCGTGTGTGTGTGCGTGCATCATGATTCACAGAGCAGACTGTCCCAGAGATGATGTTATTGTTGTCGAAGATGTTGCTGTTGCCTTAAAACACATTTCAGGGATGGCTTGATGCTTGGCAGCATGAGACTGCGCTAAGTGGAGAAAAGTGACTAAGGTGGTTAGGATTTGTGAAGGAAAGAGGAAGAGACAGAGGAGGAGGAAAAAAAATGACAACCCAGCTTCTGTCCTTTTCTCAGTTGGCCTCTGAGACCAGATTCAACACAATCTGCTCTTTTGAATCCATGAATGGCAAGCGAGATATGAAATGGACAATCACAGACGTATCCAATCAACTGTAAAATAGGCACAGATGAAAAATAAATTGACCTTTGAAGCTTTTTTGAATAAACAGGCTTGGATAGAGATCATGTGAAGTGGACATCTGCAGAAAGTCTTGTGTTTACATGTGTTTTTTTTAAGGAGAAACCTGAAGAAATAAGCATAAGGGGTCAGCCTCCTTGGAGTGGCCGCTGGTTGTCGAACAGATGAAGCACTCGTTTCTCAAGCAGAGATTGGTGTTCTCGCTCTCTCTCTCTCTCTCTCTCTCTCTCTCTCTACATTTTTACCTCCCTTCTCTGCCCTGTCATTTTTCTTTCTCTCTCCCTCTCCACCCTGTTTGTACTGCTTTCACTCTTTAATTTTCTCCATCTCTCCTGTCTCCATGTCTGTCTCGCTCCCTCTCTATCCTCCCATGTTAAATAAACGTTTCAGCTGCTCCCTTCCAGTGAGTTTTCATGTGAAAAGGTCAGTGTACAGTCTAGTTGTGTGGCAAAATGTCTTCTACAGTAAGAGCAAAATCTGTAAATGAAAACTATCAAAGCACAGATATACATGCCTCTTTCACTAAAGTAGAATTCAGAGCAATGTTCAACAGGTGGAACATCGAGTGCATGAGACAGCCATGACATTATAACTAAACAGAGTGAGACTGGACCAGAATATTAAAGCTTCGGGCCTTAAAACCAAAACAGTGAGCTCTGTAGATCTGAGGGAAACTGCAGAGTTGGTGACGATACGAGCAACTTCATTCAGATTGCACATAATCATTTCACACTTTGTTGATATAGACATGTTGATTTGTACAGCTTTAAAATCAAATTTCATATTTCATAGAGAGAAATCTTGGTTTTCCTGGTGAAAGAATGACATCATTTTAATGTTTTTGATGTTAATTAACAATGTAGCACTGTCACAGAAGTTCTATGCAGAAATAATAAGATTTACAGTGTTGATATGATTTATTATGATAGTTACATCTTCTGTGTTTCTCTCCTTCCGTCTCTTTCTCCCCTCCCTTTTTTCTGATACTCGTCAGGTTCACTCCCATCTGTCCTCCTCTGTCAGTCTCTCCCTTGTTTTATCCTTTCACATCCTCAAACCCCCCCCCGCCCCCCGTCTCTCTGCCTCTCCCCTCTCCTTCACCTCTCTTCCCATGCTCGCCCCATTACTCCCTGCGCCCTCCTCCATCCTCTGTCTGTCACTCCACTCCTGGGTTGTTTACTACCTTTATCTCTATGCCTCACCTCTCCCCTGTCTTCTCTCTGTCCAATTTCCACCATCATTCCCATATGTCCTTATTACTGTCTCTTCCTGCCTGGCTCAGAATCAGTCATTAGAGATCTTACCTTGTCCTTCCCTATAACGTTTTATCTTATATTTCCTAATTTACTTATTCATTTTGCTCTGTTCTTTTCTCCTGTTGTTTCCATCCTTCTCTTGCCCAGTCTCCTCTTCGTTTTTTCATTTGTGTTTAATCTGTCCCAGCAGCATAAACCTAAACCTGGTTTATATAATCTGATCTGAGTCCACACACACACACACACACACACACACACACACACACACACACACACACACAAGCTGTCCAGACACGTTGCATGCGTGACTGCAGGGTTGTTCGGCATGCTATATGTGTGCGTGACAGTGTGTTCACGAGTGCATGCATGTGTGATTGTGAAATCTTGCAAGTGTCAGCTTTGCTGAACCAGGTGGGTTGTATGCTGTGTGTGTATATACATGTGTGTGTGCATGGAGGATGGTTTGTTGTGTGTGGCGATTTTCTAATTGGATTAAAGAAGGGATGAGGATCCTAAGAACGATGGATTGAAAAACAATAGAAAATAAAAAGCAGCAGTAGTGGACGACAGGGGCTCTTAAATACCCATAATCCACTGTTGTCATGCTATTGCCTCTCTTTCTCTCTCTCTGTATTTTTCTCTTTCAAACACACCCAATGCACATCCAGCTTTTTTCTCTCTTTTTCAAACACTCATACACCACTGCTGTGCAAACATAACACAAGTGCAATTTCTCTTTATACTCCCTTGCACTGTTTAAGTTTCCATGGTTAGTCTTTGTGTATGTGGAAGTTTTGTGCCCTCAGACCTCAGCGTGACCGATTTCAAAAGGGCACGGGTGTCAGCGTGAATCTGAAAATAAAGCCGTTTTTATCTTTTCTTTTGCTCGCTGAAAATAATGTCCTCCTTTGAAAATACACACTGGACATGAAGCGTTTTTACTGCCTCTCTGTGCCGCTCCTGTGAAATGATAAAAAAAAAAAAAGGGCAGTGTGAGGGTTTATCATACGGGAAAGCATTGAGCTAATGAAAGACTCGCTTCCATTTAACTTCATTAGTTTTACCACAGCTCTGTCGCTCCCATTTCCTGAACACAAACAAATCAAAAGCAGTCGTGTTATCCATCTGCTCTGTTATCAAACTGTAATGCTTCTTGGCATCGCTCACAGGCCCACACACACACACACAGACACTCAGTCACACGGTTTGACACACCTCTTTTTGGCATTCAGTCAGAGAAGCAGTAATTTCTCATCACCACAGGGGTATTTACTTTTGAAATTAAAGAAATGGAGGAGAAAGAGAACGGGGGAGTGCCATCTCTTTATGAATATGGCTGAGCGTGGAGCCAAAGGACTTGTAAAGTGCACTTATTTCTTAGCCAGAGGAGAGCAGTGATGAGGCAGTGGAGCTGGAAGGAGAAAATAAGATAAAATAAGATTTGCAGAAAATAGAGAGAGGTGGAGGAAAGAGTATCAAAGGAGACGGGAGACGGAGGGAAAACAGAGGAATTAATCACAGTAGGATGAAATAAAGAAATGATAGATAGATAGATAGATAGATAGATAGATGAGGATGGAGATTTATAGAACTGCAACCCTGTGAGCAACCTCACAAATCTTCCCTCTCACACAGTGGTGGAAAGTCCAAAAAGTACTCAACTACTGTTCTTAAGTACAAGTTTCCATTTTATACTACACTGTATACTTAAATACTTTTTACGCCACTACATTTATTATTTAAAAACTGTAGTTACTATTTACTTTACAAATGGGGATTCTATGTGAAGTAACATATGATAAGCTTAGAAAATGCAGTGCATTGCTATATATTAAACCATTGGTTCACAGCCTTTTTGGCTTGTGACTCTTTACAGATATCTATAAGGTGTTTGCAGTTCCATTTCTCCTCTAAATGTCTGAGATGGTTTCATTTGAATATGTTTTTAAAGCCCCAAACCCCAAAGTTTAGAAACAATTCTGCAGAAAGAATACTTTTACTTATGCTGCTTTAAGTACATTTTGGTGAAAAAACTTAATGTACTTTGAATGCAGGACTGAAGTACACTAAAGTACAGGAGCTGTGTACTCTACTCCACTACTTTCCTTGCAGTAGCAGAAGAAGCTTTTTGTCCATATATCACCTCCTTGCAAAAACTTGTTCCTTGTTCCTACGGTTGTTGTACCTGGCATTTACCATTAATTTACAGATTGATAAACAAGTCAGCTTCGTCATTCGTAAAATGATCGCTGGTCCCCCCAAATCTTGATTTCTTTCACGGTTTGTAGCTACAACCACATGTCGCTTGAAGTAAAGGCCTCAGCTGCAGCAAATGGCCATGTCATCAAAATGGAGAGAAGCTTTGGGTGGAGGTGTAAAGGCATCCAGGGTGAGCGTAGTACAAATTCTAAAAGACTGAGGTGCCCCTAGGATGGCTGGCATTCAGTGTGTGTGTGTGTGTGTTAAGAGAATGCCTCTATGTATAGGTCTGTATGATGGAATGGTTATTTGTGTTCGAACACTGTGAAGGCTTTTAGTTGTAGGTTCCATGTAGGGTGCATGTGTGTGTGTCATCAGGGCCCTGCAGCAGAAAAATAACACTTAAATGAACAGCCCGCACAGAAGTGTGTGTGTGTGTGTGTGTGTGTGTGTGTGTGTGTGTGTGTGATCAAGTCATTGTAGCAAAAAAAACAAGAAAAAAATCCATACGAGTTAAGGAACACTATAGAACAGCTTGCACTGAAGTATGGTACATTGTTGAGAGTATGTTAAGTTTAAATGTTCTCTCAGTGTTCATATGCATTTATTTATGCATGATAAGTGTGTGTGTGTGTGTGTGTGTGTGTGTGTGTGTGTGTGTGTGTGCGCGCTTTAGCTTGCTAGCTCCCTCAGGCTCTCTGCTATCCTCTCTGTGTGACATTAGCAAGGGACGGAAGTCTGAGCACCGTGCTGCCAGTACGTCTCAACATCATACACACCCTCATATACCCGAACACACACACACACACACACACACACACGCACAGAGGCAGAAACAAGCAAACGGAGGCTGGCAGACACTGGATATGAACATCTGCAATATGACTTGCGCAAAGGAAGAGCAGAGTGCATGCGTGTGTTCGTGGAGGAAAATATATCCATGACTTCATATCCATAGAAAGTCAGGGGAAGATTATGCTGATTGTGTGTTGCGTAACACTGTACGTGTAATATGCATTATGAGATTGCATACATTACATTATGGGGATTATCTAAAGCCACAATTTGAGATTTGTCAAACTGCCGGGGCCAGTTATAGGGAGGCTTACACAGCATGCAGTCCACAGCTGCATGGATGCTATTACAGAGTTTCTATTTAGTTTGCAGCTCATTAGGAATCAAAACACCTGGACATTATGTTACATTTAACATATTACTGTAGGGATGCATGATAAGCACACATGACATATCATGATTAAATAAATACAACATACAGTGGTGATCAAACACCTTCTGTCATTATACATTACATTTACCCAATCAGAACTGAGTACCATGCAATCATGTCATGCATTAAATTGTGATAAAGGATATACAATAACAACTGGTGCTGGATATATTAAAAAATAAATGATGGAATATTGACTAGGGACAGGTGGCAACCCTATAGCTTATCTAGATTATGATTTTATATTAAAGAGCAGATATGAGGCAAAAAATTAGAAATTCATTGAAATGTTACAACAACAACTAACAAGCATTTTGCCTTTGAATTATCTACATACAGTTTTTACCAACCTGCTAAAGAATAGAAAGTCCCAAACTGAATTCAACTTTAACTCTGGGTACCTTTTAGCAAATTTTACACTTGATACAGCTGTGGGATGATTATTAACACACACACACACGCACATTCTCCGAGAGTCTTTTTCCATTGGCTGGGTCCAGCCAGTTATTTTTTCCCTCTCATCCCCGATCATGTCTTTATAAAGGCGATGTAGTTATTAACCTCCAGTCCTAGGGCCATGTTCATTAAGTTCATTCTCTAATGTAGGCCTAATCTAGAGGTAGAATGAAACATTCATATACACTTCACCATTCATCTGTCTGCTGATGCGCCACCAAACCTCTCTGGCCTGTACAGCCTAAAGGGCCCACTGACACTTTTCTCATTTCCTCCTCTGTATCGTTCTGCCATTACTCTTTTCTCATATTGTCTGCTTTGCTTTTTTCTCTTGCTATCCATGTCCTTACTGTTATTTTTCCTCATGCACACCTCTATTCCCTTTTCCTTTCCTCTGCTTTCCTCTCTTCTCTCCTCTCTCCTAACACCCCCCCCCTCCCTCTTCATCGCTTTGCTTCTCTCCGCTGCCATTACCAGCATGACAATCTGTTGCTTGCTTGGATCTCAATCGCGGCTTCAAACATGCTTTTAGATGGATCAAAGTAGATATTAAGCACTAATACACACACATATGCAGGCACACACACACATGCGGGCATCACATGCATACATCCCCGCACCCTCACAATGAGTCTGTTGCCAATTACTGGCTTCAAAGACTGAATAAATGCTGTTATCGCTGAATATTCACATGCACACCCACTCACTTCCAAACCCACCCACTCAAATTACACACATACGAATACACACATTTAACATGCATATATGTAGAAAATGCATAAAGGGGAAAGCAGGAACTTTAGAACAAACCTGTGTGTGGTTTTCTGTGTGTGTCAGAGGGAGCGAGTGCAGTTGAGTGTGTGATTGCCTGTGTAATGAATGCTTGTTATTCTCAGATCTGCTGGTTGAGTAGGATGTCAGGTGAGACTCGAAAGCATCAGAAGCTCTTTCATGCCTGCCTCAGTTAGGTCACTTCGACCTCTGGATCTGCGGATCGATTGGCCAGCCTTAATTTGACCCATTTGTGAAAGCAAGAACTCCCTAATCGAACTATGGAATGCACACACACACACACACACACACTCTCTCTCTCACACACGCCTTTTAGGGACATGAGAAACTGTGATGGACAGCAATTTGAAAAGTAGCCGTTAAGTGGTCAGTCGTTATTATCAGCACAGTTGTTGACACATTTATTGAATTATGGTTATTTATGTCATTTTAATAAAAAACAATACAGAGTTGTTGTAGTGTATTTTAAATTTACATCCTACCTGTTTTGCTTTGACCTCATTAATTACAAATTAAGCATACATTATTTCAGATCATTGCCTTATAGTTACGTATTATCATCTTATAAAGTTTATATGGAGAATATGTTCGCAAACAATTGCAAATTCATGCATTCAGCAGACTGTTTAAAACCAGGTGTTTGTTGCAGCTGGAAATTAAACCGATAAGAGCCTCAAGGTCAAACCGAAACATTAAAATTGCAGCCTGGAAAACCAAGACAGGGGTGATAATTCTGCTAATTATTATTACCACAGTTTGCCTGTCACTTGACCAATATAAATCCAGTATTCACTTTTCTTTCCTTGCTCTGGTTGGTCTCTAGCTGGTGCTCTATGCCTCTCTGCTGAGCAGGTAATGTACAGTGCCTGCTGTGGCTGGATAGGATGCTGGTGAGGTCTGGTGAGACTGAACCAAAACATTAAAGGTGCAGGTTTTAAAACCAAAACAATGAGCTGACAATAAAGTGATCTGTAGAGCTGCAATCAGGTGATAATTCTCTGTGGAGTCATCACTATGAGTGACCCCTTTATATATTAAACATATTTATTTAATCCATTGCTCATATTGAAATATTAAATATTGCAGCTTTAAGATTTTAGATTTATAGCCTTTGGGGAGCCGTTACTTACAGTTCATTTCAGTATGATATGAAAAGCTGCAGAAAATTGAAACTTGCTTGACATAATCCCTTTAAGTGAACATTTTGGCAGCTTCAATATACAGTATTAGAAATGCAGCTGCAAACACAGACTGTTCTGAAGACTCAGGTTGTTGGTGTGTTCAAGGACAGGAAGCTTACTCAGATCTTAAAAGTTGGATAGCACTTGAATCAAACACAGTGCCCTGGCTCACACCTACAATACGTCACCATGTATTGGCAAAGAATAACTCAAAATATCCACTGATGGAT
The DNA here is from genome assembly GCF_001640805.2 of Lates calcarifer. Taxonomy (NCBI): domain Eukaryota; kingdom Metazoa; phylum Chordata; class Actinopteri; family Centropomidae; genus Lates; species Lates calcarifer. The sequence goes on from NC_066846.1 coordinate 6,186,389, forward strand.
TAAAGATCTCAAGCAAGTGAGTGAGAAAAGTTGAGAAAAGTTTCTAACAGCTACACATATGAGAGTTGACAACTACAACTCCAGTCCTCTAGAGCGTGTTTGAAACATGTTTGATTCCTTGCTTAAAGGCACCGTAGCTCTAAATCTTGAGATAGTAGAGGATTTTAATTATTTGTTTCTTCTAGTCACATTTACAAAGCCAGTCAAGGGATTTGAACTGGCAACTTTCCAGTCACGAGTTCGTGCTCCTCTAACCTGGCTGCTACCTCCGTCCCCTGGTGAACCTCTCCCTGCTCTCGGAGCTGTATTGCCTGGAGCTGTTGGTCAAAGGCAGCAGTTTAATTCATATTTTAAAAGAGAAATGACAGGCAGGCAGAAAGTTGATTTCATTCCGATTTACTCTGAAATCTTCTGTATACATGGTGTGTGTTTTTATTGACCTCCTTCACCTGCCCTGTCAAACGGTGCCCCAGTTAGATGCGAGAAAACAATATTGATCTGAAGATAGAAAAGCAGCTGGGGGGCTTGGGCTAAACTCATTTCATGGAGGGTTTCTCATTTTTCTTGTGTCTGTCTCACTCTGGCTTCCTCTCTTTGTCACACACACACACACACACACACACAATCACCCGCTTCTCTCATACCCATAATGATAACGTTAAAGACTTTTGTATCTCATTAATCACCATGGCAACAGTTTTGGACCTACTTTCTACTCTCCCCTTTGTTTAACTCTCTCTTGCTTACACACACACACTCACACACACACACACACACACACTGGGAGATTATGGTTTCATTCTCCTCCATTATACAGCCATCTATACTCAGTACTGTGCTTGATATTGTTGGATGTTACATGCTGCTGATGCACGCTCATTGTTGCTCAGATTTTGTTGCTACAGGATGTGCTGTGGATTCTGAGTGATTATATATATATGTGTGTGTGCGTATGTGTGTGTGTGTATCTAGGAATAAGTGTTAGTGAGTGTGTGGGGAACTGTGGAAGCAGAATGAATGATTGTCTGCTGGAAGCTGTGGCAGGTGTGTAACCCCCTAAGGGCAGAGTTACATTGTTAACAGAGTAGTGCTACATCCTTTGTGTGTGTATGTCTGTGTGTGTGTGCTCCAGGGGCATCCACATCACTGGGTAATATGGATTGGTAATGTAGGTTTTATAAATGTAGAACTCAAGGGTGTGTGTGTATGTGTGTGTGTGTATCTGTACTGTAAAGCAGGTGAGAACAGCCCAAGATGTCTCTGAGCGAGAGCAGATGGGAACTCAAATGTTATTGGAGCGTATGCTACATGACTCATTTAGAGTGTGTACGTTCCTGCTGCTCACTGTGTATGTATGTGCGGTTGTCATCCTGACAGGGTTATGAAAACACAATTTCACACCAGCCAAAGCACAAAACAGCAAGTGATATGAGGTATGGACAGGGCTACATACAGGAACTATTTAATGGATTACAAAGTAGGCTGGAGTGAACTTTGAATCCAGATTATTGGTCTGACTTTAGAGCTATGCTAAACATGAATTTTGATCAATCAGAAAAGCAAAGTAAGTGAAATAAATGATAAATCCATACATCCATTCTTTACTTTTGTTACTTTAGACGTGCTGATAGTTGGATTTTGTTACCCTCACAAACAGGTTCCAGTCCTTGCTAACATGCTGCTTTCTGCTATAATATTTCACACATTAAACTCTAATAACTTTCATTCATGCTGGTGATCACTGGTGATCAATAGTGTGCTTTGACTTGCTGGTCTGTTATTTACAACACCTGTTTACCTCTGTATGCTGTGTCTACTGCCTATCCTGAGGTTTGGGGTCATTTTGCCAAGAAGCCATCAGTTCAGTCAGTCCTGCCACTTCAACAGTCAGAGGAGTGATTTGTGTTTAAGACAGTTGTAGTTGCCAAATCCTGTTGGCCAGATGAAGTTACTTTTCCCTCTTGGCAGTAGACTGTCTGCTGTATAAAGGCTGTGGTGTGTTTTCTGCACTTGGGTCCAACATTATAGGACCCAAGTTGCACCGGTGTTGCTTGTTAATTTTGTCATTTTCGGTGGCTTTCTTTCAGTCAGTTCATTCTTAGATCACTCCTCCCTCAGAGCTGCAGGGATTCACAGTTGATTCTTGGACGCTTGCTATTGTAGAATTTTGATCTCTGGTTGAAAATTGGTTGAGACACTCTCCTGCTGCACCAGACTGAAAAACATTAAATCAAAAATACTCCTGAAGGTGGGGGAGTGGGTGGGGTGGGGGTATTGCTCTCAGCAGGGATTGAGGATTTGAGACACGGTCAAAATCTATAACAACTCCAGATTGGTGTTGTTATGGTGGAATATCAATCATGTTTTTCAACTGCACAGACTCACACACTTGAATGGGTTTTTGGACGTGACATTTGAGAACAGAATATAACCCAGCTTACTGACTCTAGGGCTCATCATTTTGTGTGATTGTTTTTTTTCCTCTGTGAAACATCTGCACCTAAAACCACATTAAACACCTGTTGGTGATTTACCTTGCAATTCCTGGACACATTTTGTTGTTTTTTTATTTTCCTCTTCTTTTTTCCGACAGACTGCACAGACGTGTTGTGTTTGAAGAGAGTGAAAGCTGTGACGTGTAGCGTTTGTCTCTGGCTCTGCAGATGACAAGACAAATGTGATGCTGCTGGCATGTTTGGTGCCTGAGGCATGATTGCCAGCCTTCTTAAATGACCTCTGGCATAGTAAAGCATGCGATGACCACTGCTTAGAGGGAGAAACACAAAACAGTGGCTTTTATAAAACAGGAGGCTGAAAACACGTTTAAGATCAGTTCCACTTTCAGTAAACAGAAGTGATTCAGCAGAAAACACACAAGTGCGCCAGGCAGCCAAGCCTTGTGGTCTTGTTGAAGCAAAGACATCACCACTAGATGACTCGCAGTCAGACCTGTCATCTGCTCACCCGCCTGGCTGCTGATATTGAGTGCTCCTGCGGGCACGAGAGGCTGAATGGGAGGAGGGGGCACTGAGTGGTGCCATGGCAGAAAGAAAGGGGCCCTGAGAAAATATTTAACAGCTTCACTTGTTGTTACTGTATTGTCACCACTGCTATTCCACATGTAACAGCCCCAGTGAATTCATCAAGTCCTGGTGAGTGCTATTCCTAAAGGAATAATCAAACACTGCCCTTTAGTTTGGCCCTGCCTCCTTCACATATCTGAAAATCAATTACATTGGGGTGGGTGGGTGTGGTGGTAGGCTAAGGTGATGAGCGGCCAACCACAAAGCTTTTCTGGAGTCTCTTGCTAGCTGTTTCAGTCTTTATGCTAAGTGAATCACCTCTTGGCTCTAGCTCCATAATTGGTGCACAGACATGACTGTGGATTCAGTCTTCTTATTTAAATTGCAACAAAAAAAAAAAGAAAAAAAAGGCACATTTCCCAAAATGTTAAAGTGCACCTTTAACTTGTGGAAATCAGAAGTAGAAATGGTATGTTCAGGAAAAGTGTCATTTAACTGGTTCATCTCAAATAACTCCAGAGAGGCAGCATTGTAAAAGAATTCAAGAATGTGTTTTTCTTTGTTTTCGTACTGGCAGTGTCAAGCAAAGTGTGTGATGTCCTCCTCCAGAGAGCACACGGTGCAGGTCAGATAGCAAGGTCATGGCAAAGTCAAACTCCCAGCTGTGAACAGTGTCTGAAGACAGGTATGAGTCATCCCCTCGACCACCTTAAACACCTTTGAAAACATTCAGTCTGTGTGTGTGTGTGTATGTGTGTGTGCTTGTGAGCGCACACAGGTTATTGACTCTCTGTGTCTGTTGGCAATGCAGACAGCCAAATAGGCAGTCAGCTGCAACAGTGAGTCACTCAGTCACTCTCGACTCAATACGGTGCCATTTAGACAACACCGCAACTCACTCTGAGGTGTGACTGTGTGTGTGTACATGTGTGTGTTTGTCTTGTATATGTGGACTTTTCGCATTTCAGCCATGTATTTGTATGTGTTTTTTTTGCCTCTCTGTGCCTGTCTTTAGCATAAGCTACGTGTCTCTGTGTTGGCAAACAGTACATTACATGTGCGAGTCTATGTGCGTGTGCTGGCGTGTGTCTGTATTTGAAAGTAAGCTCCATGTTTCTGTTTGACCTTTGGAATTCCCTTGGTCTGTCGCACACCGCTGCTTTACTATAGATCCACACACACCATTCATTGTGTGAGAGAAAGAGTGTGTGTGTGTGTGTGTGTGTGTGTGTGTGTGTGCGTGCGTGCGCACCGCAGAGCTAGAAAGAGGGAGAGGGCGAGAGCAAGAGATGACATAAAGGTTTAATTTTGGAGGTGAATTTGTGCAATTTTTTATATTGTTTACGTGTGTAATTTATCGCAATGTCACTGAATTGAATTAAAGGAAAAGAGTAAAAAGGACAAAGTTACAGAGAGAGAAATAGAAACACACAGAGAGAAATAGAGGTAGAGCTGTACAGCTGGCCAGCTCATAGCCCTCAGGTCAAAGGTCATTTGAATGCTCACAGTTTTAATGAAATAACCCTTTAACTGCTTTCTAATGGCTGCTGAATGTGTGCGGTGGTTTTATTACCAGCGGGCTCTCGCCTTGTGCATATGGATCGTGGCTCAGATAAGTATCTGAATCCTTGCACTGGTTCACCATAGGATCAATAATGAATACATGAGTAGGTAATTGAAATGCATTCCCGAAGGGGGCGAGAGGTGAGTCAGATACAAATGAAGTCCTTCTAATTTGATTGGGCCAGAATAATTAAAAATGTCTTTTTCATTAGTTGCCAACTGCAACAAAATAGATGAGGTCGTGTTTTCTTTCTTTCTTTGATTAGTTGGTTCTTTCTTCAGGTCTCTGGGTCTTTGCTAATCTTCTTCTTTGCTCGTCCATCTGTTCTTTGCTTTACATTCGTCTCCTTTCTTTTTTTTTTTTCTCTCTCTTTCTTCCATAATTTGTGTTTGTGAAAACATTCATTTAAAATCTCTATGTGTGATATATTTAATTAGAAATTACTTCCTTGGTTCTAAATCATTTAACATGGCAACTAATTCCAGTGTTGACATAATTAGTTTTGTTGATTATGCTGACTTACCCACTGTCTAATTTGTAGCCATATGTTCCAAAGATGCTGATGTGTGCAGATGGTGCTGTTTTATTGCACTGGTGAATGTACAAATCAATAAAGCCAGAAAGAGGGAAATGGAGTGAGCACTTGAAGACGACAGGAAAACTGAAAGATTGGAGTCATGAGGCAACAGTGTCATTAAGGGAAGAGGCAGAAAACAGGAACTGCATGGCAGGTGGAAGTGGGTGAGGTACGGAAGGTTGTATGGCAAAAAGGGACTGATGAAACTGAGGAAAGAAGATGTAGAAAAAAGTATGAAGAGAGGAAAATTTAGCAACCACAGTATAAGTGACTGCAGACAGATGTGACTGGAGGAGGTAGAGAGAAGGTGGCAGGTAGAGGTGGAGTGAGAAGTAAAAGAGGTGAGAAGAGGGGTGAGATTAACTGAAATGAGAGCCCGATGCAAAGTGGAGTACGGGGCTGCTGCAGGAGGTGGAGAATGGATGGATGATTGCTATGGAGATGGAGTGTGGGACAAGATTAAACCTAATTAGAACATTATAATGACTTTGTAAGGTGAAACGAATAGATGGAAACCATTATGTTGGAGATAAAGAATGGAGACAGGCCAGTTCTTTAATGAAGAATAACACTGAGTCTAAGCAGGGTCATTTTTTGGGGGAAAATCTTGTGCAAGGATGTAACGGACTAAGAGGAGCTCAGGCGGAGAAATGAATGAAAAGAGATGAAGAGAATAAACAAGGGCGATAGAGATGGAGACGGAGTTGAAAGCAGAGATATTTATCAAAATGGCAGAGAAGACAAATTAGTTATGAACAGGCTAATATTTTAAGACCAAAATATCTCAACAGCTACTGGACAATTTGTCATGAAGTTTAATGGATGCATGTCCCCCTCAGGATAAATTTGATGTATTTCTTGTTTCTATATGTGTGGTTGGCAAACCAGCGCATGTTTTCAGCTCTTGCCCTCGGTGTGCTTTGGCCTTGCTCTGCTCTGCTCATCAGCACATCGTGAAATTTGGAGACATGCTGTCTCATCTAATGTGACACTTAAGAACGATCTACATCAGGGGCTGAAACTGAGGTCTCTCAGCTTTAACTCAGAGCTGGTGCCATACAAAGAGCAGAGTTTACATAGTATTAACTTGTTAACAGCTCTGTGTGCGTGTGTGTATATATATATATATATATATATATATCTCCAGGGAAGTGTTCCTCTGACAGGCAGTCATGGCTGAATGAAGTGAAGGAAGCTTAAACAACCTCTAGTCACTGTTCTGCATATTCCCAACATACATGCACACATACAGTATACTGCTTCATATCTGTCCAGTAAATGCTCTTGTCTCCTGTGTGCACAGTCATGCATAGAAATGTATGAGTGCCATTACCTTCACACCGCTGTTGAGTTTAGAATATTGGAATTTAATGGAGGTATATCAGAAGGAGCTTGTATATTACATTCAGTACAACATTTAGCCCCGGCCCCGGCAATACAACTGTACAAAAAGTCATTCTAGCAGATGACGACTGGGGCCCAGTGGTTAATAAGGTGAGGCTGCAGCCGCAAGATTGTCAGTTTGAATCCCAGGTGAAGCTGAAGTGTCTGGATGAAGAGAATGAGTGAGAGACACACACATATGCCCAGATCCACACACACTTTGCCCTCCCTCAGCAGCTACCATCACCCTGCCCTTGAACAAGACACTGAAGTTCTGAGGCCGACAGTGCAGAACTGTGAGTGTGAAGGTTGGTGAAAAAAGGCAGCTGTGCTTAATCGACCTTTTCTAGCTGAAGGTTAAAGTAATAATGTTTGACATTTTTATATAGATGTCCATTTTAATGCCCTATGCTTACTGATACAGAGATTTAACCCATATGCAGATTTGACTTTAGGAGAGCAGGACCACACTGATGTTTACACACAACTCAGTTTGTTCATAATAACACAGCTATTGATGAGTTGGTTGACAGATACATCAGTTGGTTCCTGCAGGTGGGATGTCAGCTTTCTGCTGGGACTGAGCGAGCAAAAATGTTTTTCAAGGATTTAATACTCACTTTGTTTGTTTGTTTTCCACAATCATCTTTAAGGAGTTTCACCACCATTAGCAGTTCATTAGCTCCTCCATTTCCTTTATGCATTTGATTGTGGGACAATCAAATAACACATTCAAAAATCAAGCAAATTTAGCCTGCGTACAGACATCGTTGAATGTGCTTGGTTTCGTCACTTTTTCAGTGCGAACATGATAAATACTCAAAACCTGCTTTGTGTTAGTGTGCAGTATGGATTTGGGACATAGATTTGGTTTCAGGAGGAAGAGGAAGGAAAGTAATGCGACAAGACAGCCCCAAAGTCACTGATTAATTGAAAGTGATTTTGGGAAATGACACAACTGTAGAAGGAACTTCACAGCCCTTCATTTGGATGTTTACAGTCTCTCAAATGCATTTAATATTTCAGCTTATAATTTAATGCAGGGCTTGGTTCAAGAGCTCCAGAGACTCATATACTTTACTGTTAGTCAAAGGCAAGGCGTCTCAGAGATTTGTTAGGGAGCTGTGATAGAGGGGCATCTGCATCTTAATTGATTTGAGGCTGGATATTTTGAAATTTATGTGAACATAACTAAATTATTCATGTGCAGGAATATGTGTGCGTATTAGCAGTTGGTGTGCATGATGTCTGTGTGAGATATTGGAAGTACATGTAAATGTTTCTTCTGTGTTTCTATAGAAACAGAGTGTACTTTTGAGTGCTTATTCTCTATCTGTGTGCTGTTAGTGTCAGAGACTGTGTTTGGGTGAGTTATTCTGTGGTCTTCTAACATTAATTGTAACAATAGTGTGCGTATACGTGTGTGCGTGTGCGTGCGCGCGCGCGTGTGTGTGTGTGTGTTTCCCTGCAGCTAGGCCAGATGGTGGTGTCAAGTACAGACCACTGCTCTGACATCACCACGCCACAGACGCACTCTGTCTGTGTGTGCGTGCGCATATTTTCTATGAGTGTGTGCTGATGGACCAATCAGAAGGTCAGGGTGACTCAGGGACTAACAGCACCTGTTTGTAAGAATGCCTATCTAACTTTGCCGCTCCTGTTTTTTTCTTTCCCTCTCTTTGTCTCTCTGCAGCAGAGGGGTGGTTTCACCCATGGCTGCACACACTCGATGAGCGTGCTCAGCATAATGAACGAACACACACTCACACACACACACACACACACACACACACACACACAGTCTCATGCGGGCAGCAGCAGTAATTAACAGCTAACTGCAAGAAGCCATTATCATTACAGGAACGAGGTGGGATCAGACGCTCCTACCTACATAATGGACAATTAGTCTCTGCATCGTCAAGCGTCCGGCAGAAAACTCGGCTGGTCGCAACATCCACTAGATCTGCACTGATATTAGTGTATTTCTGACAGGAAATTCTAAAGCCTTTTCTCACAGTGAAGACAGTAATGGGCATTTTTGATGGGGGTCATTGTGGTAATTTGGAGTACAAAATAGATTTCACCGTAATTTCTCCTTTTCTTCCAAGAACTTTTGACATTTTTCGAGGCATTACCAGTGATTTGGCCCGGGCCCAGGGTCATGAAAAAGTTTCTTTAAATAAAAGAGACAATTTCCGATTCATCAGAAGAAATGGGCTAAATGTTAAAATGACTTTGGCCATTTCCAGTGCCATTTTATCAAAGGCGCTACTTTGTCTCTACAAAGTTCACTGGAAGATATAAGATCACATTTAAAGGTCTGTGTCAGACAGAGGTATAAAAAATTCAATTTTGATCAATGTCTTAGCCCTTTGAAAAACGATATAATGGGTTTCTGGAAAAACCAGACATTTTCATGTAATTTTACCACAACTCTGTCTCATCACAGCTGCGGTACTGATGTCGACTGACAATGTTTTAAAGACAAAGCGTTTAAACAGTTCATTCTTCAGCATTTCCCATATTGTTTAGAGTTGTTCTGTTGACATTTCTTTTTGTGTTTTACAACATGTTGAGTACGCAACACACAGTCTTATCTGACAATATCTGATGCTAGGCAAGTTGTTTTGTATCTTTATTTCCTGAATCATTTATAGAACTAATATAAATTATAGCATTCATGTCAGTAACAAATGAAATGCAAAGCTAAACCTACAATAACTGATTGTTTTGGCCACTAGGGGGCAGCAGAGACAAGCTGTAAACACAACACTGACATTATCGTTGTTGATATAGCGAATTTGCTAGCAAACACCAGGTAGTTGCGAATGGCAAAATAAAGAGATAAATCTCTGTGGATTCATCATTACGAGTGACACCTTTTACATCACATATATTTATTTGATCCATTGCTGTAACAAATATATAGATTTTTAGTGCTTTACCCCCTTCAGAACCGACAGTGTTAGTACGGTACCTGCTTCTCTACTTGTTGAATTGATTTCAGCATTTGAGCCTTCCGAAAAAGTAACTCGGGGTAATCTTATTTTATATTTATTTATTTTTTTTTACCTGATTTACTTTAATCTCTTGTGGTTGCAGTATCAGTTCCACTTTGTCACAGTGTAATGGCTAATCTGAGATAGAGTGCATTTTAAAATTAAGCATCCCAAGCTTGCCTGCTAGCCAGAGATGAATGCATTAGAGGCCAGACAAATTGGGTGAAATTGTCCCCCCACCACTCCGGTCTGGGCTAATGGAGCCACTATGAAGGCCATGGCCAAACCGCCCTGCATGGCTGCTGCTGAAATTGATCCCTGCCTGCACACGAATCCACTGCTCAGATTGTGCTTGAGCAAAATCTGAACAGAATCTTTTTTTTTTATAATTTCATACAAGTAAATTCTGAGAATATCTGAGTAGTATAATTCTTAGAACAATTAGAGTATACTGTGGTGTTGCATGCTGCATTTTTCACTCCACAGATGATTGGAGGGTTTTAAGGATTTCGTGCAGGATGAAGCATCTTACTAAAGGCTTATATATGAGTCAAGACTGTGTGTATGTGTGTGTGTGTGTATAGGATTTTTATTCCTCCTCAAGGTTAAAATGGAAATCCACACCATCCATATTAGTCAGGCTATATATCTCCTTTAGCTCCTGACTTCTCCTCCTTTTTTATAGCACTCCCTCATTTCCCCTGCTCACTGCTGCACTTGATGCTTCCTTCTTTTGTCAGTCACATCGTAAATATAAACTGTTGTTTTCTAATCTCCTCTCTCAGCCTCGTCCTCCATTGATTGTGGATACGGTTAATTAAAATAATTTATTCCTAATGAGTCAAACACTGATTACCTTGTTCCAGTTGTAGAAACAACCTCTTGCGATGCTTTCGGACAGACCTTCAAATGCGAGGTCAGAATAATCAGACTGTACTCAGACCACACTGCCTTGCCATTGCACCAGGGCTGATTCGAGTGAGATTGCAGCTATAGCTGTAGCCCCAAGAGGTTTTGCACCAAACGACTGGAAAATAGCCGGTTCTGCTGCCAACTTCTTCTCTCACAGAGAGAAGAATATCAAGGACTGAGCTGTAGATTTCCTGAGCATTATGGGGCTTATGTTTCAGAGATGTCTCACAAAGAAAGCTTTCCTAGGGGAGAGAGGATACACTGTGTATGTATACACTACTTTTGTACACATTTACAGTTTATATGTTTTGGATGGATACCTGGCTTTAAAATGTAAGTGTAAAAGGCATTGGTGAATGTATCTGTCTCTCTGATGAGTAATCTTTACTCTTCTAATTGAAACCATGTCAAGTGGCTCTGAAATTACACTGAACTGTCCCAAGCCAAGTGTTTTAGTTACCTAAACCTGACCATACTTTAACCAGTTTATTTGCCATAACCATGATCTTTGCCTAACCTTAGCCATAATGATATTGTCATGTGCAGATGTTGTTGAGAGCAAGTATTTTGTAAACACAGGTTTTAGATGCAAAACGTTGTAAAAAAAAAAACGCTGTCGTTGTCATGACTGTAGTCCAGGTCCAGTTAATAGTTGTTAGCTAGCTAGCAGGTCATTTTTTCACACAATTCTTCTAGCAATATTTGGCAGTTATACTACATTACCTTAACTACCAAACTTCCAGAGACTGCACTGGCCTGTGAAGAGATTTTGTCAAAGTGGCCATAGTTGGAACTGCATGTCACATTAGTGTTATTAGTGTAATATAAAGTAAGTACAAGTGAGCAACAGTGAGGGATTCTCTAGTTTCTTACATAAAGATTTTTTGGATCCTGTTTGCCTTTTATTGTGCAAGAGGGCGATAAATGACCTGTTTTACTATTTCAAGTTGTGCAATTTGGACCAATGAAAATTTAAAGGTCTTCAGGAGGAGAGTCAGCAGTCAGATTTGTGATAAAACTAATGGCTAGGTGAAAACAAAAGTAAACTCTTTGCTTCTAGGTTTCATGTCAATATGAAACACTGCACTCTTCTCTAATCAATGTTCACACAAGTAACGGGCTAATCCTTCCACTGAGCTCCCCAAATAGTCAATAAAGACAGAGTGCGGAGTATGCCACCCAAACTGTGCTGATACCAGAGAGGAGACTGTCGGAGTGAGCTTGTTGACATTATTTGAATGATGAGCATTCGAGGGTGAATCTGAGCAGTGAGACAGCAGGTTGAAATTCTACATCCCTACAAACAGTGCTGTGTCCTCGATCTTTCACATTGCTGTCTAGTTTCATTTTTCTGTGTGTGTATGTGAAGGTGTGTGACCTTGAAGTAAGAAGGTCCATTCAGCTGTTGATTGCCAGGCCTCTCTGGCGTCTCGCTGCTGGTAATGCCGTGAATTGATTTGCTGCCAAGCCCAAAAATTTTCCCCTCCTAATCTAAATCTCTCTCTCGCCTTTTTGCCTCCTCTTTCTTTTCGATGCCTTCCTCTCCCTCGCTCTGTCTTTGTCTCTTTCTTCCCAGCCTTGCAGTCTGCTCTCAAACTGGATTTAACCGCCAACCTCGCTCATCTGTGGCTAAGCCTGTGCTACAGCACGCGTGTGGATGTGTGTGTTTATAGGAGTGTGTGTTACTCGACTAATTGCACCTGTTAAAACTCTTGCCAACCCCATTGCTTAACTGTCCTAGTCATTACAACACTGACAGCAAAGGTCTATTCACATTCATTTGCATTTTACAGATGCTGTTTGCGTCATGCATGTGAAGAAGATAAAAAGTGATGTGTGTGTGTGTGTGTGTGTATGTGTGTGTGTGTGTGTGTGTGTGTGTACGTACCTGTTACAGCTCAAACCGACCAGCAGCTATTCAGCCTGGCAGGAACAGTGATTATTCTGTTCTTCATAATAAATAAAAAGAGGTTCGCTCTACTTCACATTGTGTTCATCCAATCTGTGTGTGTGTGTGTGTGTGTGTGTATGCTTAATTGTCTATGCAACAGTAAAATTTTAGTGCTCCCTCTCCTCATATCAAACAGTACATATGCCCACCAACTCACACACCCACACACCCATGAATAGAGCTACCCTCCCACTCATAATTACAGCAGGGACGCTCTCACTGGTTTTTATTAGCAGGTTTGGGCAGACTGTGAGCGCAGATGCATGTTTTGGACCTTGGTATTTGGCGGGGTTAAGAATAGAACAAAGTTTTAAAGATGATGAAAAAAGTATTAATAGATAAGAAAAAGAAATCTGTCTATAGCGTCACTTGAGCAAAACATGCAGCTCCTGAGCATGTTGAGTTTTGGTTTAAATGCATGTCTGAAACAGCCTCTCCCCACACTTTTCCAACAGGTCTGTGGTTGGACAACATGTCATATGAACTAGTTTCTTTCAAGCACACCCCAGTCTTACTCTTCTTTTTTTCCACACCTATAAAATGTAATAACACAGCCTGTGATTTACACTGTAATTTTATTGAATTGATAGGTACCTATAAAATATCTACTACCTCCTGCTGGTGCTTAAATGCAGTTACAGTAGGAGGAAACAAGACTATGGGGGTAGTAAGTGCACAGTAAGTGGGCTGTAATATAATGCACAGCTATTCTCCCGTTTTCACTTTTTAATCACACAATAAGGAAAAGGATGTTAACACCATTTTCCCTAAACTTTAACCTCGTTTCCCAGCACTGCACCATTTAGTCAGTATTTACAAAAAATACTCATGTTATAATTAATTTCTTCTTTGTCCCCCCTTTGATACCTGATCAATAATACCAAATTACACTGCAATGTGAGCTGTGTTATAAAAAAATGTTACCAGATCTGCAGGTCTTTCTCATGCAGCAAGCACTATTATTGTCTTGTTTGTAACACCTTATTCTAACCACATTCATAACCGTCTATAGACAGTTCATGAATGTTTTTTTTAACACACCGTAATATAATTGTAAGCACATATAAAAGCAATTCTAAGTGTTTATTAATGTATTTGTTAGCATATGTAAATATCTATAAGTAGTGTACAGTATAAACAGATAATGAATGTTATATGTCACTTATTAATGATATGTACTCTTATGAAGAATTTATAAGGAGTATATAAACTGTTAATAGTAAAAAAATAAGCTAGTTTATAACACTCTGATGTAGTTGTAAGCATGTAGCAGAGCCCAGACTGGATCATTTTATTCTTCTACTGCTCTTTCTTTTAGGAAATCCAGTGTGTGCAGTGACATTTGCTTCTGCTTGTTACTGTAATCTCCACTTAACAATCTAATTTATGAGGAAAACCCTTTTATCTAATTGATTTAGATAATGTCATCCCTATGAATAATCTGCTAACATTACTCTCTGGTTTCTCCCATCTGGCTGACACGCATACACACACACACACACAATGAGTGCATCACCCACTCATTTCATACCCATAATGATAATGATAATAACTTTCCTATCCCATTAATCACTGTGGTAACGCCACAACAGCACAGAGGCCTGTTCGGTCTCTGCTCCCCACTCTCATTTTCCTTTTTTCCCCCCATCATCCCTTCTGTCATTTGAATTTAACACTATATGACAGATTAGCTCCTTTTGAACCACACTCAATATAAGTGCTGCCCTACTCATTGTTCAGTATTAGTGCCAAAATATTTGCAGCTTTAAAGTTAGAGGTTTCGACTGTATCACACTGCAGCTGAAAACGTTCGTTATGACTTTTTAATTTACTTAGAGTCACAAACCTAAGTGCAAACAAATTGTTCTTGTGGATATATATTATAAACAGCATTCATCCACCTGCAGCAACCTCTAATCAATACATTTGATTATCTCTTCTTAAAGTATGGGTTGTCCTTCCCCTACCACTTTGTGTTCCTCATACAGGCTGATAACTGAATAATTAGATAAATGAGTGTTTGTATGTGGACATACTGAATGTCTGCATCATTTTTTGTATCTTAATGTATGATTCTTCTGCACTTAACTATTATTTAACATAACTATTCTGTCAATTGTGATCATCTTTTTAACTAGGGAGAAGTATAATGCACTGTCTGAGGGTAATGGACTCTGTTATGTTTGAAAACCACTTTAATGACAGTTTTGTGTGTGCAAGCCTGTGTGTGTGTGTTTCCATTGGTTATCTTTTTACCTGAGTATGATACTGCTATTTTTAAGGGGAAAAACAACAACAGTAGCTTTAATCTGAAAACAAAAAGAAGAGATAAATACATTTGAGACTGAGGCCATTTTGGCCAGAATTAAATCCACTTTTGAACTGCTGTACAATGTATCTGAAACTGAAATCACTGGCTTTCTACAGCCGTTTACTAAATGACAAAATGATAATATAGTTATATAAAATGATATTGCGATATAAAATAAAATTAATAAAATAAAATTAGTCTTTTTGTAGTGGTTTTGAGTCTCTTTGTAGTTGTTTTGTGTCTCTTTATAGTTGTTTTGAGTCTCTTTGCAGTTGTTTTGAGTCTCTGTGGAGATGTTTTGTGTTTCTTTGTGGTTATTTTTGCCAGTTCAGTAATCCATCTGTGAGTGACAGGCAGAGTGACAGGATAGATGAACAGAGAGAAGAGGAACAGAAAATAGATACAGTGCATATATATAGGAACTAAAAAGTGACAGTGAGAATGGAACATGGTTGGCCGTATGCCGTTACCATGGTGACTAATGGGATACCAAAGTTATTATCACTGTATAGCATGAAGAGAGTGGGTGACGCTGTGAGTGTGTAGAAAGATACAGATAAGAGGGTGTGTTTAAAGAAGAGAGTACTTGTGCAGACAAGGTGGAAAAACCGCATGTTGGTAAGTGTGTGTGACGTGACGAAAGTAAGTGTGTGTGCGCATTGACAGGTATATTATGTGTGTGTCCCTACTTCACTACTCAGGAATATAAGAGAGAGATCGGGGGGGGGGGGGATTAATGCAACTTCCAATTATTCTTCCTGTGTTTGCATTCTCTTCCTCTTTCCCTCTTTTTTCCTCCTTTTCTCCCTTCATCCTCTTCCTCCCCCTGTCAAACACACATTCACGTGCAAGCAAATGACCTCTCCCTTTTTCTCTCTTTCTCTTTCCTCTAAGCTCTCAGTGACAAGGGGATTTTCTTTAGCCTTTTTATTAAGATTGCTGTTGGGGATGGAGGGAGGACTGGATGAAAAGCACGGACAAGAGACAGAGAGAGAGAGGAACAGGTTGTAGAAGTATGAATGAGATGCAGCGAATGGAAGATGGATGGAACGAAAGAGGAAGGAATAAAAGAAAGAGCGGAAGAGAAGGTAGAGTGACGGGGGAAACTGAAGAGTTTGTGTGTGAGAGAGAATAGATGAGAGGGAAAAGGAGAGCAGCGGGAGGTGAGGAGAGGGAGAAGTGGGAGCAAACAGATGGGGGAGAAATGGGTGAGAATGATAGGAAAGAAAGGGGAAAGGAAGCAAGAGAAACTTGCATCATTCATCTGAAACAAGCCCGGGGGATGAGGAGGATGTTTGTGATGATAAACTCTTCACCCTCACTGACTTTGGTGCACACACACACACACACACACACACACACACACACACGTTCTCCTCATTTGCTTCTTGCTGGCCAGCTTTTGTCACAGATGTAACTTGAGTTGTTCATTGTGTTTTGTTTAAAGCACTGAGGAATCCTCATGCTAATTCATTAGTTATTTATCAGCACTGTTCGCTGAAATAAATAGTGGTGTAATCTATCACTTGCAACCATATTTGATGAATTAGTTTTTTCCTGGAAGGTGCCTGAAACATGAATGTGTATATAAAGAAAGAAAAATCCACATTGCATCTTTGAATTAGATGGATAATGGTTCAGAGGGTGATCCAGTTCTCTATCTATCATCGCCTGACGATGCTCTGTTCTCCCAGTATCACCACTCAACAGTATGGTGCTCACACATCCATAGTTGCTTGAGCTCCCAAGCACCCACATAATTGGCACCCATGCTTACAGACGTTAATTAAAGAAGTGAAAAATTATCTTCAGTTCAAATTTATCTTTTCATATCTGATGTACAGCAATAATTGAACTTCAATACACTAACACGGCGGCTCTCAAAGTAGCTGGGATCTGCGTCATCTTTGCATGTTGCCTGATTAGCGGAAGGCACATTTCCTAACACTTGTAAATGTAAATGCATGCCCGCCACTGCTCCTGGGCTAAATTCAGACTCATTTATGCACACTTCCTGAGATAAATATTCAAATAAACAAACTTCCACCTCCAGATTTGTTAGATTTTAATGCCTCTGGCCACTGCCATACAACACCCCTAGAAAACAACGGACACACACAACCTTGAAAACACGCGTACACACACACAAACTCCACCCACAGCCAGCCTCATCATATCATGCATCATCTTCTCCCGTATTAATGTCACAGCCCATTAAAACCCTTTTAACCCCATTTGGCTGATGTCCTCGCCTACACAAACTTTCAGATGGTTATGCAGCATGCTGATGAAGGGACAGAGACGAAGACAGAAAACACTGCTAAAGAAAGGAGAACTTTGGCTGCAGGACCACAGTTTGATACTTTATATATTTTTGTGCAACATAAGAACAGCTCTGAAAAGAACTAGATCTCCTCATGGAGGATAAAAAACATTCAAATACAGAGAGAAATAGACATAAAGGGAAAGGAACACAGTTGAGTTTTGCTGGAGGCAGGATAATATTAACCTACATTGACTCGGTAGCCTGTGGTGAATTTGTATGCAACAAATGAAGGAGCCAGACTCTTTTGGGAGCAGAGAGCAGCAAGACTTCTGTACTCATGAACTTCACTTCACCTTCTCCTGTTTCTTACATTATTCCAATGGCCAACAAACCATCTTACAGTGCAGCCACATGATAAAAACAGGAGGTATTTTCGGTATTTTCAAATTAAGAGCAGGTTTTTTGAGGGATAAAACGAAAAGAAAGGGTTGGAATGTGGGAGAAAGAGTGAAGTTGTGACCAAAAGCCGCGGGATTATACACAAGCTCTCTCTGTCTTTCTCTCTGTCTTAACCTTTGTGACCTTGGCTGGAGGCTTGATCCGACTTTCCACACATCGTATGACTCAAGCTGACATCTAAACATTACATGCGATGCTGCATGTGTGTATCACAGCATACCCTACCATATATATACAGTGCTTACTCTGAGTGTTGACTGCACTGTCAAATTGTACGGTAAACCTGTATAGTGTGTTTGCTCAATTATATACATGTGTCTTTTTGGTGGTGTGTGTGTGTTTGTGAAAAAGTGTGTTTGTCCTCAAAGTGATGGATGAGTCTGGAGGCAGATCAATGTTGAGCACAGTCCTGTAGGAAGAAATACTGAGTGGCCACAAGAGTACTGGCCACACACACACACACACACACACACACACACACACTGCTGACAGCCTGCAACTGTTGGCTGGTGAAGAATTTTTGTTTCAATAAACTTTGTTGCTCCAACTGCAAATGAAAAGTATAAATATTCATCCATAAATATTTATTAGATCCCACTCCCAGAAAAGATTGGCCATATTTGGTACCATTGTTTTGCTTCTTATGACTTTATAGCAGGATGCTTTTGCAACAGTGTCCTGAGATGAAAGAAGAGTAAGGAACAGGTGCATCAGCGGCTGCTTCAGGCTCCAGTGGGATGCATTTGCAAGCCCCCAAAAATCTGTGCTACGCTACAGTTTGTGCAACATTTTAAAAATGAAGCCTCCTCTACAACTGTCTAGACTCAATGGGCTGCATTCACTGACACCATAAAATCTTTCGATCTCACTGTAAAGATGTCGTGAGTGTGATAGACAGCTGTCTGTCTGTCTGCAGATTGCATTCACTATCCTCTTTAGATCAACACACACACACACACATACGTATATCCTAAACTAAAAGCTCAGTGATGCATGTGCAACATTCTGCAGCCACTTTGAATGCTGTTTGGAGGGGATAGCCAGGCTGCATCCCTGATGTCGTTCTTCTCGTTCCACTGGGTTGCATCCACCATCGCCTCCAATCTGCACCGTGCTCCGGAGTATGGGAAGCACTTCACAACACTCTCTAACATGCTTGGACAGCTGTATCCACGGCCCAGTGGGGCGCGTTCACTATCGCCCTTAAATCTGCCTAATTACGCATCTCATCAGCTCTTCAGCCGCTCGATAGCTGTAATCCCAGAGCCACACACCCTCACATTCTGCCTCTCTTTCTCCACCTCTTTCTTTATCTCTGTGCATCTCCTTCCTGCCGTTCTTGGGTTTTTATCTCGGCCTCGCGTTTCTTTTTCCCTCTACCTTTCTCTCTTATTCTCCCCTCCCCCCTCTGCTTCCCTCTTCCCCCCCCCCCCCTCTCTGTTTGTTGCGTCATCCTCCTCTCATCTCTCCTCTAATCTTGTCCTAACCAAGTAACCAAGCTCTTTGAGCTCTGTGTACCACAGGCAGCCAGCGCCACTCTGCTCCCCCTCCCACAATAACTGCTCCCTCCTGGGTTTGCCTCGATGCCTCATTGCCTCCCCCTCCCCCCCCCTCCCCCCCAACTCTCCTAACCCCCCAAGCCTGGAGCTCCCATGGCTGCAGCCAAAGATCAGTCACGCATGTACACACACACACACACACACACACATATACACACACCACTTCCCAATGCACACGCTCACACCCAGCAAATTCTAATGGAGCACAGCAGCAGTAAAGTTGATAATAGTCCACACACACACACACACACATTCACACTAAGGATATGACCAAGATCAGTCACACTGGCTTTATCTTGTTCCTTTTCAGTTTCTGTGAAGAAGAGATAATAACTTTGTTAGAGATGGAGCGAATGAGGGAGGAAGGGATGGATAGAGGAGGAAGGAAAGGGGCAAATGGGGGAAGGTGGAGATGAAGCGCTGGAGTGGTAAGACGACAGAGGAACAGATGGGGACAGGGAAGATGGAGGAGATAGCCACAGAGAGGGGGTTTCAATAATGATAATAAGTCAGTTTATATAGAGTCTTAATCTATGTGAGAGAAATTGTCATTCCTCTTCACTTGTTTCTCATGAAACAGTGCCTTTAAAAATAATATGAGGCACATAAAAGTGCTATAAAGACAATAACATAACTCTGGATTCAAAGTTGAATAGAAAGGACTGACAAAATAAACTCATAGTCCTCAGAGAGTATATAAATCCAGCTCTAGCCGCTGCTGTGTTGTCGTTATATAAAATGTCTTTATCTGGAGGGGAGAGAGAGATTACAAAAAACAAAACACTACCTGCACTTTTCAGCTCACACTTTCCTCGGGGGGTGTTCGAGGAGTCACAGGTGATTTGTACTAAAAACAGTGATATGATCACGCTTCACTTCACTTCACTTCATTCAGCTTTTTACAGTGCAGTATTAGGCCATATTACATGTTTAGTCAGTGTTAGTGGAGTGAAAGGAAAGAAAGATGGAGGAGGAAAAAGGCGGGATGGACTAATGAAAATGGGAATGTTAGCTGAGCCTGTGAAGATGTGATGAATCAAATGTCATTTAACCCTGAGAGAACATTAGCCCTCTGCAGTGTGTGTGTGTGTGTGTGTGTGTGTGTGTGTGTGTGTGTGTGTGTGTGTGTGGTGATTCATGGCGCCAAACGAGGCAGAGCAGCAAACCACCACTGATTTGATATGAATCAACAATCACGGTCAGTGCTCTCACTGCTTTCAATAAACGGGTCGAAGCTTGTGTGTGTGTGTGTGTGTGTGTGAGATGTGCTTTACAGTGGGTGTGAATATGTGCGTTGCCTGCCCTCATCTCATCCTCCAGCCCCCTCTGGCCCATTGCTATACTTAACATTTTCCAAATTCACTTTTGAGGCAAACATTGTTAGTCTGGTTTATTCAGCTACTGCTTCTCCAGGCAGGTCATTTCTTCTTGTCAGCACTGTTTATTGTTTTGGTGTCCATTCTTTTTTTATTGCTTAAAGGTAACAGGTTTTGATTATTCTGTTTTTCTGTAAGGGCATCGAAGTTGTCATCCTTAAGATTTCAGTCCTGGTTGGTTTGGCGACTCTGTGGTAACAGCAGGTGGGATTTGAAGTTCTTTAAACTCAAAAAAGAGCCCAAAGTGACACACTTTTTGATGAATGATCACTGTCCTATAACCTTTGTGACAAATTCATAGCAAGAGTGAACAGTAAACACCGAGGCTGATGTCAGTCAGATGAAATTACAAACATTAACACTGGATTACATGCTGCATCATTTCCTTGTAAATCCCCACTGTGCGTGAGGGCAATTTAAATCCTGGGCAGGAATGGTGGACTCTACCACTCCCAATAAAAACTACTATAAAGACAGGTATGATAGAATCTAAAGACACTGAATGGCTGTTGTAAAATGCAGACTGTAAATACTATCAAAAACCAGGTCAGATCATCATCACCTGTTTTCTTTTCCTGACTTTTATTTTAAGACATCTTGCCACCCTGCCAAAATGAAAGTCGTCGCTTCCCTTCATCTCGCTCATTATATTGATGTCTACCAGCCTTTCACCTGCTGAGACAGGGTTGTAAACATGCATCATCCAATTATCAAATTATCCTATGCTATACACCCACATTCATACGCACCGATGCCGCGAACACCTGTTTGCTTTGATTGAAAGCAGAACGAAACAAAACTCGCAGGTGTGTGTTTTTGTGAGCGTGTCAGTACGCGCGCCCACATGAGCATCACTGTCAGTCAAGAGCAAAGTCGGGATAGGTCATGGTGTGTGTGTGTATTATCTGTCAGAGTGATTCATGTCTTACGAGGGAAAGCCTCGGGGAAATGACACACGCACATACATTAAGTACATACATGCACAAGGATTAAGAGGTCATTGTAAGCTTTGGATGTTGCCCCTGATGCACTGGTTTGAAAAGAATTAACAGTAAAATAAGATGGAGACAATGCAGATATGACTTATAAAATTCCCCAGTTATGTGTGTTAAGACTGTGCATTTTGAAAATGAGGCTAATAGTTGTGTGGAGCATGAATAAATCTGAGGAAATGTTCAGTACCATGACATAAAAGTGAGTTTATAAGCTGAAATTCAACCACATATGCATATTTAACCAGAGCCATTCAATTCTGCATTGAGACATTGTGTGTATTTACACCCAGTATTCATGTTTTATCACTATACACCCAAAGTTAAATTCTATAAAGAAGGAAAACTCGCTTTCTAGGAACAGCCCATGATTTTCTTTTACTATGTCTGTCTTCATTTATGCCAAGAAATATACATATTGCGCACTACAACAGCCACAGCTTTGTTTACAGATGAGGACGACACGTTAAAGAGCTGGACCGGGAGGAGGTGTGAAAAGAGAGAGCGAGCGGGGGGGTGGGTTGGAGGGGTTGGATGGAGAGGTGCTAGAGACGTGAAGTGGTGATTGTGTGTAGGCGGAGAGAGAGAGAGAGAGAGAGGAGGATATTAGCTTACGCGCAAACATGGAAAAGAAGTGGGGATGGGAGGATGAGCAGGGGGTGAAGGAGTCTGATGGAGAGGCGGAGAGGGAGGTGGAGGTGGAGAAGATGGCGGCTGAGGGCTGAGTGAGATGCATCAAGTCTTGAGAAAGGGGGAACTGGGGGATTTTGGGGGGAATTCTCAGCATCACAATGACATGATGATGATCACATTTAAGCAAGTTAGGAAGTTCAACTTAGGAAACATCTCGTCCAACAGAAGATCATAGATGAAAATGGAAGTTGATGCCCTTAGCAAAAAGTCAATTTGCTTTATTTAAAGAAGAGAATAAAAGAAACAAACAAGGAAAGAGAAGGAAAGAAGAGAGCGACTGAAGGAGTGGAGGGAGGCAGTGGTGGGGTAGATGGTGGAGGAGAGAAGCCAGTTGAGTATTGAAGTGACAGGTTGTTGTCAGAGCAGCGAGACCCTGGAAGATAGATGAAGACAGGGTCAGCAACTCCCTGCTAATGTCACGACAGATGACTAACTGTGCTTGTGTGTGTGTGTGTATGCGTGTGTTTGTGTGTGAATAGGTGTGTGTGTGTGTGTGTTTGTGTGAAGACGGGGTCAGCAATTTTTCGTCCAAGGCTGACTAACCCTGGTTATGGAGTGTGTGCGTGAAAACGTGTGTGTGTGTGTGAGAGAGTATGTGAGTACAAGGTCAGCAACTTTTGAACTACAAGGCTAACTGACACAGTTTGTGGTTGTGTATTTGTCTCTGTTTTGTGTGTGTACATGTGTGGACTTTTGTATGTATGTTTCTGTTCCTCTGTTTGCACTAATTTGACCTAACACTGCCAGTTCAAACTGGTCCCTTCCTGTTTTCAGTCTGTTCTCACTCACAGCACATTATCTCATCATGGAAACACATTACTGTTGTATCACTGCTCTCTGCTGCCTGTTCTCAGCTCAGCTTATGTTTACTGGCAAACTCTGTATATCATCATTTACAGCTGGCTGCACACACATGCAGGAGTCTATAATGACCGCTGTGTAAAGTTTCACACATGAAACGCTTGATTCAGGGCCATTATTTCCACTAGGGAACAGGGGGAGCACTGCAGAGTTTTAAACCTACTTTCAGTGTTGTGATTTGTGCTGAACAGTATGTCCATACAGTTCATATGAGAGAATATTCCCAAGTCAAAAGAGTCATCAAAGTTTGAAGATTTCAGCCTTCACTGTGCACTCACACCAAAAGATTGTTGAGCATTAACGCAGAGTCAGCCTGGGGATTTTCTGCCCTGAGTTTGGCCTCTTAGGCAGCACCTCCTCTGAGGCTACGCAGAAGTCTCTGCTTCTTCAGTAGAACTGTCAGCCAGGGACATTAACCCCAACTATACTCTTAATACTAAACTTTAAACCTGCATTAACTAACTTTTTGGCTACTTGGGAGACACAATTACACCTTTAATGCTCATATAGGAAACTGCTGTGGCGGTTATACAGTGAACTGCTCTGAGAGATTTCTATCTAACTAGAGCTTCATTAAAAACAAACCTGAAGTTCTAGTGCCCACATTACTAACAGAGTAATGTGTGTCTACTGTCTGCTGTGTGGTCCAGCTAAAAAAAAAAAGGCTCTATTGACTGTTCTGCAGTCCAGACTAAAAACAAGAGTTGATTGATTTTTTTTCTTCATCTGGGCTCTTGAGGAGCTCAGGCCGGCTACACCTACTTCAGCTTTATTACAGACTTTATTATTTTAACTTTATTACAGATGCTGGCTACAAGTGTGTCATCATTTACAGTGCTTCTACAGACTTGTTTTTTGTTTTATTTTTTTTTAGAGATGCTGTTATGTAATGACCTTTCATTATGGCTTTTATTACTTTTTCATTTCATTTGATCTGTTTTTAATCCACCATAAAGCAACCTTATTCTATAGAGCTCTACTAAAAATGAAGAATGTATTTATAATATATAATGTAATAGTAATGAATGCAGTTAAAAGTGAAAATAGTTCACTAAATGGTGTGATTGAAGTGTTGAATAACAACGCTCCCTCCTCCTCCACCATTTCTTTGTCTAACTCCAGGATTTGGACGCCACCCCACACCGAGCCAACACAGAAGAACCCAGTAGAGTCCAGTGAAGGCCTGGCTCCGTCAGCAGAAATGGCTCCAGCAGCCATGTCTATGCCTCCATCCTCTCTCACCTCCTTCCGCCCATCCCGCCTGTCCTCATCCCTCTTCTTCTTCTCCCTCTCTTTCTTTCTGCTCCTGTCATGTCCTGGATCGGTTCACGCAAGTTCATCTGAGAAAAATTGTTCGGCTAGTGGAGACGTCTGTCAGGAAGGTGAGTTGGTGTTATCTGTGATCGCACTGCAGTTTAATCCATATAGGAACGGATTAACATGATTATATAGGATAGATTTCTGTACTTAACCCTTACAACGAGTGCAGCTTGGACTAAAGGGTTAAAAGCCATATCTGTGTACTACCAATATAAGCTACAATTATGACGACTGAAGATGCTGACATTTTAGGTCGGTGAAGTTCACCATTAATACGCAGCAGTTTTCATAAAAAAACATACAGCCTAGTCTTAGGGGAGACACTGCATTCAATACCATCGTTCTTCCACTTTCCAACTGACTCATTTACAGTGTTTCAAGTGGATTATTCAATAAATTCCATTTCCTCTTCAGAAGCAATAATTAAACAAGAAACTCATGATTGATTATTATATTTATGTTATAATGGATGGAGGAGATGTATTGAATTACATGGCTGGACTACATTAATGCTTTTATAATTAGTCAGTGATAGTGTCCCGTAGATGTAATAGCCTCCATTGTATAGGTTGCGTTATCCATCAAGTATATATAGCACAGTGAATATACAGAGAAAAATAGACTGTACTTGGTAAATTTTTTAGAGTTTATTGTATATATCCCATGTCGTCTAAGGACTTCTTAATTTCTAAAGTAGCATAACCTCCTTGTATTTATTCAGTGTACCTTTGCACAGAATATTCTTAAAACACCCACATTAGCAACACCACACATTATGATGGTGACAGTGTTTCATTGCTTCCTGTGCAAAAAAAACAGTACTGTATCTGCCTCTTGTGCCAATTTACTGACCTGAGACCAGAGCGCATTGATCCATTTCAGTAAGTTCTAGTAGAAAAATAGGACCATATGGAAAATCCCCCACTTATTATAATCCTTAATCAGGTTGTACTGCCAGTGACCTTTTCATAAAATGGCCACAGTGGCAGACTATACAAGTTTAGAGACAGAGAGATCAGTGAGGTTATTACACAAAATTATTGCAACCAAATATTGCTTGTGATCTTTTGCTGCAAAACTCAGTTTGATTATCAATTTCAGGAGTGGTCCTGCCAGTGTGGAACCCTCAGAACCCCTCTGTAGGGGACAAAGTAGCACGGGCCATTGTTTATTTCGTAGCGCTCATCTACATGTTCCTGGGCATGAGCATTATAGCGGATCGATTCATGTCGTCTATAGAGGTAGGCAACACATTAATAAGTTCTTACTTTATTATCTGTTGAGTTTTTCCACAATATTACATGACCTTGTAGTAGATTAATGTAGTTATCTATAGTGCTCATATGTTATCACCAATGCCCCCTCACCTTACCTTTCCTTTTGATGCCTCTTCTACTTTCCTTTTGCTTCCTTTTCTTCCCTTGTTTCTTATCTTTTATGCTCCATTCTTGCTTCTCATCTCCAGGTCATAACCTCCCAGGAGAAGGAGATCACCATAAAGAAACCGAATGGTGAGACCACCACGGCCACGGTCAGGATCTGGAATGAGACCGTTTCTAATCTCACTCTAATGGCTTTGGGTTCTAGTGCCCCAGAGATACTGCTGTCTGTTATTGAGGTCGGTACAATATGAGCCGGGTGGTTACACATTAGATTAACTGATACAGAATGTAATGGGAACACTGTAATCTGATTTTCACCCCACCTATAGGTGTGCGGTCACAATTTCGAGGCCGGCTCTCTGGGTCCCAGCACCATCGTGGGCAGTGCTGCCTTCAACATGTTCATCATCATCGCCCTGTGTGTGTACGTGGTTCCCGACGGAGAGACACGCAAAATTAAACACCTTCGGGTATTTTTTGTCACGGCAGCATGGAGTATCTTTGCCTACATCTGGCTCTATGTAATTCTGAGTGTCTTCACGCCTGGAGTGGTGGAGGTGAGGATGGAAAAAAATGAAAGTTGATAAGGGAGAGAAGTTTGGGAAAAAGAGAAAGTTGGGTTTTTAAGGAGGGAATTTAAGGAAGTAAAGGAAGAAAGGAAAAGGGTGTTAACTCTGTCTCTTTTCTCCTCTAGGTATGGGAGGCAGTGCTGACCTTGCTCTGCTTCCCCCTCTGCGTGGTCCAGGCCTGGGTGGCTGACCGCCGCCTCCTCTTCTACAAGTACGTCCGCAAGCGTTACCGTGCTGACAAGAACCGCGGCATCATCATTGAATCTGAGGGAGGGGCGGATGGAGGGATAGGAGGCCTGGACGGAGGAGGAGGAGCGCTAGGTCCGGGTGGGTTCACTAAGATGGACATGCTGGAGCTGGACGGACAGATGGCATTGAACTGTCACAGCGGGATGGATGGAGGGTTGATGGAAGAGGGAGGAGCGAAGGATGAGGAGGACGAGGCCAGGAGGGACATGGCTAGGACCCTGAAGGAGCTGAAGCAGAGGCACCCGGATAAAGACATGGAGCAGCTGATTGAGATGGCTAATTATCAGGTTAGAAAGAGTGTGGTTACATGTACACATTTACACACTCACACACATACTACCTGTGTGAGGTAATTAATACTGGGTATATATTTTTAAAGGTGCTATATGTAAGTTTTTGCCATCGCTACATAGCCAACATTAGCATGAACAACTGTTTACTTACCAGGATAGAAGAAACATTTGTGAGTTCAGCATCAAACTTCTTGTCTCACAGTTTTGTTTTCCTCAGTGTCTGATTTTCCAAGACTTATATACTGTACACCTGACAGATTGACACAGTAGCATCCACAACATCATGCATCAAATTTCATATGCAACTCCATTGAAGGTGACATTGTGTTGGAGATGACACTGACACATTCAGCTGTGAACATGGTGTTTTAGGTGACAGTAAGTAGGACAGTTCTTGAAGGTGACAGCACAGAGCTGTTACATAGTGAACATTTCAAAATGTTCCCAAGCAACTTCTGAGCCATTTAACAAATTACTGTACTTTGCATTTCTGTGGCTAATCATAGCAGAACCATCTAAGTAAATTTGCCAACTATTATATAATATAAACAAAGTTATAGAGAAATACATTAACACATACGCAGAAGAAAATAGATTTCCAGGACCCTCCTCATGTAATGTTATGTGCTGACTAAACCACTAGTCTGCTGAGAGGAAGGTGCCAGTTGACTTGATTGACAGCACTGTAACATGCAACCCCTCTGCCATCCCGGTGATTTTTTGCCCGGTAAGTTACATGAACATTAGATATGTGAGAGTGAAAGTTCATTCTTGAGCTTGGAAGCCATAGCTTGGCAAAAAATGTTTAACTCGAAGTCCATGCTCTGCTTTTTTTCTGAGCTTTAAGCCACATCTCACACTGAATTGAGGCTTTAAGGCTTTAAAGACCGTAAGATGTAGTTCTTCTACTTCTGCAATAAGCAGGCAAGTGGACCTCAAGTTAAGATTTTTGTGGAATTTAGTTTAAAGTTTAGTTAGTTTAGTTGAGTTTTAATTGTCACAGCGATTAATCGACTACTCGGTTAATTGGCTCTAATCCGGCTGAAAAAAAGCTGCTGCTAGATGGCTGTCATACACACATGAGCACACACCTCTTTGTTGTGATATTTTTCCACAGTTGCTTAACATTTGGAAAAATGTTAATTCTATGTATACTAATAATCAAATTGGCACATAAAGGATTTCTCAGTTTTATCCGTTGCACACATTTCATCATTTCATCCATACTGAACCATAGAGGCTGTCCAAGTCGCCGCTGCTTTCCCTTTTTCTGCTTCCCTCTCCAAGTAATTTCTTGGTCTTTGCTTTTGGTGGTGAAGGAAGGCAGAAACAGAGTTTAGCAGGCAAAGGTGCACCGGGCAACTCCCAGATGTTTGTTTGCATTCAGACCTTCCTCCCCCTGCAGCTACTGCCTCAGCCTTGTGCTTTAAATAAGAATGACAGCTGCCCTGGAGATTAAACTCAATGTGGTAAATTGAGATTCTTGTGGTCATGATGAATCACTGAATGAAAAATTCAACAATTTTTTTCACACAGTGGTCGGGGAATTGGACCTCCAGTACTGACCTGCTCAGCAAAAACAGATCAAGTTTTTAACTAAATTACTGATTCCTTCCATCTAAAGAGATGCAGATTTTATGAGGATTCTGTGGTAAAATTGCAGGCTCACTTCCTTTAGATTTAAATAAATTGCAGCGTTCCCAGCTCTGATGCCACATTTAATCTAATGATCTCCACAGCCAGAGTGGCCAATTCGTTCATTTTCAATTTGGTGGATCATTAGGATATTAAATTGCAAGTCAGTCATACATTTTTATTGAAATCATTAAGTATAGATTGATAAGGTTCATTACATCAGAAGTATGCAGCTAAGAGAGCGAGCCAACTACGTTACGAAGAGGTTAATCTTAAAGAAAATGGATGGCTGCAATGTTAAATCACTCTTCGTCAGTGTGATTCTACTTATGTACTGAGTTAAACACAAACAGTTGAAGCTCAAACACCAGACAAAACCACATCCCTCATCTTCAAGTGCAGGATCTGGTTCAAATGTTAAGCATCCACCCTTTTGAAGTGTCCTTAATTAACTCAGTGAATCTTTAGCTGACCTTTGACCTCTAACCTCCCTGTGGAGGCACACAAGGATTTTCACATGGGCCTTTCACTGAAGCTGATTGAGAGCTTTTATATAAGTAGGACAAATGTGTGAAACTTATTAAGCTATAAATAACCATGATAGATACAATAAATCACTTTGTTAATTGATTGGTTTTGTTGATCAGGTTTTGATGCAGCAGCAGAAGAGCAGAGCGTTCTACCGTATCCAAGCAACCAGGATGATGATCGGCGCCGGCAATATCCTCAAGAAGCACGCTGCCGACCAAGCTCGCAAGGTGAGACACACACACACACACACACACACACACACACACACACACAGTGTTTTCCCATCCCTTATTTAACCTGAAATCGACAGCAAGAGGACACATCACATCTGACACTGTGTGTGTTTATTTGCAGGTGGTGAGCAGCCATGAGACCCAGGCCCAGGAGGACGACCCTCACACCATCAGGATGGAGTTTGAACCCTCTTTGTACCAGTGCTTCGAAAACTGTGGCTCCCTGAAACTGACTGTTGCCAGACATGGAGGAGACCCTGGAGTTACTGTCAAGGTGTGTGTGGAAGGAATGTGAGACAATAGATTGTTCAGAAAACAGGAATTGGAATGCGTATATGAAAGTGTGTGTGAGAGAGAGAGGGAGACGCCAAGAGACACTGTCAGACATTGTCTGTCTGGCCCAGTCAGACGGAAGCAGACACCAGAGGAAACAAAAATTCTTCTCTGGACTGAGTTCACTCATATCTTTGGCACTTTTCCTAGTGTTGGTCTGATCTAGCTCAAATCATGTTTCTACCTCTAGAGGCTTTGAGCATCCTTGTTCTCTTTTCTGTCTGGTAAAGAGATAGCAGTGGGTGTTGAGAGGAGAACAGAGGAGAGCTTGGAGATACAAAAAAAAACACACTTTCCAGATTTTTAGATTTCAGCTTTTCTTTGAGATGTAACTCAAAAAAACAAACATCTTTTTGTAAAGGCTCATTGATCTGGGGCTTAACGGTAGCCTTATACTCTGAATCAGAGATTTTCTTTCAAGTCTCCCACAGAAGGTCTGTGTCAGTGTAGTGATATCTGATGATTACTTCAGGGGCTTTGCAAGGCTCTCTCTCCTTTCTTCTCCTTGTATACAAATTGAACTATGATGCAACATCAGTGTTGCCTGTCGAGGTATGCAGATGACATGACCTCAGTCTGCTGTCTGCTCAAGGCTGACTTTGTTATGCCAAGTGAGCTTATTTAGCCTTCAGGTTCAGGTTCAAGCAGGATTTCTCAATGAAGCTATTTGTACTTGTTGAAAAGGTGAAAATGTTCCATTTTTTTCACAATCACAGACTAAAACAAAGTTCAAAGAAATTTACACAGCAATTTATCCTCTTAAAAAGCATAGCAATTTTAGCATAAGGTAGCCATTCTAAAAAAGTTTGATTTTTGACAGGTGTAAACATGGAATGGAAAAACTAAACTGCAATGTAAATCCACATTAACTGATTTTTTTGGCCACATGTAGGCAGTGGAAACAAGCTGTAGGCTAACACATTATCTTTAAAGCAAATATGGCTAGCTTGTTAGCAAACAGTTGCATATACATATCCAACAGTCATGGAGCAGCAGGAGTCGTTTGTCAGGTTACCCTTTTAAGCTGTTCTGCACTCCACTGACTCCTGAGGGAAATATTTGGCTTTAGCTGTTAAATGTGCCGCTGTGTTCACTCGCTAGTTGCTAACTTCGTCAGCTTCCGCTGGGCAGGTAGTGCACAGTGGGTTTTTAGAGTTGCATCACTGAAAGCAGCTGTCTACTGTAACTGACAACAAAGCTGCAAGAGTGAACTAAAACAGTAACATGGAAGCTGGAAACCAAAACAATGAGCTAAATGCTAAAACAATGGTAAAATACAGCTAATATGCTCCATTGAACTGTGACTGAAACTGCAGAGTCAAGTGATAATTCACAGTCACTTTGTCTCTATTAACTGCACATTTCAAGTTCACATAGTTGTTTGAGTTTTTAAAAGAAAATGAAAATGTTGATTATAGCAGCTTTAAGTTTGCTAGAAAGAAAAAAATGGGGCAACTGGATGTACCATCCTCAACATAATAAAACATCAGAGAAGACACACTGCATATACAGAACAGCTTGCTCATGCTTCATTTTAGAAAACATGTTGAAGACATCTCAGTGCTATATCATTAATTTCAGTTAATTTATTATTTTCTAAAAATTCACTCCCAGCCAAGCATACATATATGATTGGCTGATAGTTTAATCATATCTGTTCATATCTCCATAACATTAAATGGAACATATCATCATTTTTCTACTTTTATAATGATATGAAGATATAATTTCTCACTTTTTTAAATCAGAAAAATTAAAAAGCAGCACTCCTGATGTCTGAAATATCTAACATTCCTAAAATCAGACCACAGTATGTAGTAGTCCCAGCAATATCAGCTAGCTTAATGGATGTATTCAAAAATAGGTTTAGAGCTGTGTCACTTATACACATTTCATGAAGGGCTAAAAATAGGGCAGAGCCATGAGGATGACTACAATAGCACCACCAACACTGAGTCACTGATTCAGCTTTGCCTACAAACAACTACAAATGATTTTGAAGGAAGTTGAATTTTCTCCAGTTTTACACAAAAGGTAACAGAATCTGATCACTGTTATCTGACTGTTATCCGAAGTAATGCAGGTAAGTTTGTGAGCCTCAGTATAGGATGGAGGGGGTTAATAAACCAGCCAGATGGTGAGAGGACAGACAGAAAGGAGAGGATACAGGGAAAGTTTTGTTGTACTATCTTCAAAGTCTTTATTATCAGACTGTATCTGACCAGAGGGCTCAGTTTAATGAAGCTGTTATTCTTATTCTCTCTCACCCTCTGTTCCCATCTCCCCAAATGCCTCTTCTCCATTTCTTTGCCGTCCTCCTCTATCTCTCTCTTCTTCTCTGTTCTCTGCACTCTTCCTCTCCCTTTGTGTTTATCTGCCCTTTTCATATCTGTTCACTTCTGTTTCATCTTTGACGGCTCTTTCTCGCTCCCTCTGCTCCCCTCGTCTCACCCCACTTCCCATCTCTCTGTGCTCCTATCTCCCCCCAGGTGGATTATCGCACAGAGGACGGTACAGCGAACGCAGGTTCAGATTATGAGTTTGCCGAGGGGACGCTCCTGTTTAAGCCTGGAGAGACCCTCAAAGGTAAAAACAACAGTGACAGCAACCATTCGTGACATATTTTCAAAAAACATGTCACTGAGACTGAGGCTCAAATGGCAGAGGTCATCTGCAGCACCTGAGGCGGATGTTTTTTTTTCTCCTGGCTTTAACAAAATACATGATTTAAGTTTCATTATTAAAATGATTTTGAGTTGCGACATCAACTAATCTGTGCTAATCCTAAAATAACAATTCTTTTGCCAGAGATCACAGTTGGAGTGATTGATGACGACATCTTTGAGGAGGATGAGTATTTCTACGTCCACCTTAGTAACCCTCGGGTGGTTGGTTATCCCGAGATCGGCACTGCCCCTCTGGATGCTAGTGCCACTCCCAAAGCCGTGCTGGGTGACAACCACACAGCCACAGTGACCATCTACGATGACGATCACGCAGGTAAGAGCAACCTGTGAATAACGTTGAAGGCATTCAGATGGTTCAAAGCAGCAGCAGCTACCAACATCAGCCTCCATCTGGTTAACTAGCTGAGTGGATGTTGGAACTGAGGTGAAATTATAAACAATGTTTAATATTTTTTCATCCGCATGGATGTATTGCTTTGCAACAGCATGCAGTCCCAGGATATCCACAAAAAGGTATCATGGGAAGGTTTAAAGAGTTCCACGTTTTCATTTACAGGACTTTGATAACATCCCAAGAGAATGAAAGTGCAGCAGGATGAGTGAAGGGTGGGCGTTTACCTAATGCTTATTATCTTTTATCTGGAGAGAGTGGGTGGTAAACTATTATCCTCTCACTATATATACCGTACACCTTGGAGAGCAAGCTAGTGAGTGAGAGCGTAGGTGTTTATCAACCTCATCTTTCAAGTCTTTCAAGCACTTCTCCCCCTGTGAGGTAATGTGTCCGCTTTTCTTCTTTTCCTTTCTCTCGCAGGTATCTTTACCTTTGAGAGCGCCAGTCACAGGGTGAGCGAGAGCGTAGGAGTGATGGAGGTGAAGGTACTCAGGACTTCAGGGGCCCGAGGCTTGGTAGCTGTCCCCTATCGAACCCTGGATGGCACCGCTAAAGGAGGGGAGGACTACGAACTGGCTGCTGGCAAGCTGGAGTTTCAGAACGACGAGACAATGTGAGTATGGAGATGTTGTCAGTAATTTCAGCTGCTATTGATGCACATTTAAGAATTCCTCTACAGTGTGAGGAAGCATTATATCTCTCCATTGCAGATATACACACAGATGTTTTCTGTATCACCAAAAGCTGAATTATTTTTGGACTGCCAATGACACATTATCCTCTCTCTGTTTCCTTCCTGTGTGATTGACTTACATTCAAAAATCACTGTGTAGGTTGACTGAGCCTTTAACATGCATCCGCAGTATAAATAGCTCCATTAGGTAGATAACAGTGTAATAATGCCACTCTTTAAGGTATGGCCACTCTGCATTAAATTGCTTGCACACGCATGTGCGCTCACATACACACTGACAAAATTGCTCTCGCGTCCTTAGGCACATGCATTTTTAATATGCTGATGTTAGCGGTGTTAAATTGACCAATACATAAAGCGGTTGGGAATGCAGTTTTACTCAGCGCCTCCTGGGGCCTATAAAGCAAGTGCTCTGTGTTTGAGTGTACGTGAGAGGATGTGTGTGTGGTCTTATATATCTACCTGTATGGGGACCAATTAGAGTTTTAGATGGTGAGAGTGAAGATGTTCATGCAAAGTGAGGACATTTTACTTGTTTCCAACTTTTTCATGGTGCTCGTTGATTGACAAGGTTAAAAACAATGTTAGAGTCAGAACATCTGAACAGTGATTAGTGCTAAAAGTGTAATGACATATGACATGGGTATTTATGTCAATGAGTATCTTCACAAATATAATAATACAGATGTGTGTGTGTGTGTGTGTGTGTGTGTGTATTAGGGGCAGCAAATGTTGGCAAAGCCATCCAAAAGCTGTTCATCTGTGGATTGCCCTCAGAGGCTAAGAAGATGGAGTGTGTGTCTACCTGTGTGTTAGTGACAGTGTGTGGTCTTGTACTTCTATTCTTGTAAAAACCAATTTTATTTTTTGTTTGTGTGAGGGGCCATTTTTGTCTTCAAAGGGCTGTTTTAGGATCAAGGCTTGGCTTTATGATTATGGTTAGAATTACATACATGTCAAGGTCATGGGCTGGGGCATGGTATGTACTGTAGTTATGATAGTTAGGGACTAGGGAATGCAATATGTCAGTGAGGGTCCTCATAAATGTAGAAGCCCAACTATGTGTGTGTGCCAGATACAAAATTCATTTAATGGTTTCATGGACAAGAAGCTTGCCATCTGATACCAGCCAGCCTCTAGGTAGGAGTGTCACTACAAGGGCAGTGTGTTTTTGCATGTGTGTGTATGCATCACTGCTCTTAGTGAACATTGAGGTCAGGAAAGGATGAGAGAGGAGTGAGAGGGAGCTATAGAGGGAAAGAGAGATAAGGTAGAGATATACTGTAAGATCAAGGCTGCCCTCTGGTAGCTCTGTAATAGTCCACTGCTGGTGTGTTAGTACAGGAAACTAAGTGCAGGGTTGATGTGAGTGGAGCTGAGATTGCAGCAGATTAGTTTAACTGAAACTGAAACTACTGTTGTTGTGTTTCCTACAACAGGATTACAGAGATATTTTACCCCAGAGAGAATGTAACTTTATGGGTAAAAAATAAGCAACTATAAGCACCTTCCTCTGCTGGATGTGCATTATTATTGCAGGGCTTGTATTTATGAACCGTGTTAGAATCACTCTGGGAATAAAACTGAAACTTTAAATAGGTCTTAGCTTTTGACTAGGACACCCACTTTCAACAAGCAGTACTCAAATAAGTAGTTTTTTTGTAATCCTAATACAAAGGATTCAGCACATTTTAAACTGATCATTTGATGCAGGAAAAGTGAAATGAAACACACTGGATGAATGATGAGTTTCTTCAGCGCAGGTTAAGGTTAAAAATACATCTTGTTAAAACTTGTAAAAGAACTAAAATAACCTGCACACAAATTACTGCTCTTTTTCTCTGGCTATGCTTATTACATGGCTCTAGATCGAGACTAGAATAGCTCAACAACCATGATGGATTGGATGAATATTAATACCTGCAAAACAAATGACACTGTCATCAGCTTCAGCTGTACTGAGTTTAATGCTAATGAGCATGCTAACATGATAGACCAACATGGTGACCATGGTTGACATTTTACCTGCTACACATTTTACTGCTAGTCCTAGCCTCACAGATTTGCTTAAGAAAAGTGTTAGCTTGAGAGGTGTTGTAAAGATCTTCTACAATATTCCACTACCACCATACTGAATGGAGGAAATAGATGGTTGGTATCAGATGCTGAAGGAAAGACGCAAGGGACTTTGCAGATGTTGCTCTGTAAAAGCCAGGTGAGCGGAGTGAAACTGGAGGAGAGGAGGGGATGGATCAATAATCCGATGTTTCCATGTAAAGGAGTGTGAGGAGAGGGAGTGAGGGATGTGGCGAAGAGGAAACCCCACTGACATATTGATCCATTTCTCCTGTTGTTTGTCTTCCCAGTCCACCTTTTCTTCAGCACTCCTTTTATCCTCCATTCTTAATCTCTTGTGTACTCTCCCTCTCTCCACTCATCAGTGCCCACCTGTGCTTGTGCCTTGTTTTCTTTCCAGATTTTACCTTCTTCCTCTCTTTCTTACAGCCACACATACTGTATGTATCTCCTCAGTCAGTCAGTCCATCCATCCATCCACTAGTGTTTCATGACCAGTCAGTTCAAGGCTTAAGGCGGCTTCCTCCCTCATTATCAATATCCCACAGGCTTTCTCTTTTTGTTTATTTATTTATTTTGTTCTCATCTCTCTGTTCTCTCCTCTCTCACCTCCTCAGTCTCTTCCTCCACTCGTTCAGTGGGCGCGCTCTCATAATATCTTTCCCCCTTTATTTTTTCATGGCTTTTCTCACTGCTCCCCCTCTCTGTGTTTGCTCTCCTCTTTTCATCATTATGCTTTTGAGGCCCTTGTTAAAAAATTTCCTCCCTCTTCTACATCAATGTAAACCTGCTTTTATCCGCTGCACTCGTCTTTCCTCCCTCCATATCCTATTTTCCTCTCCTTTCTGTCTTTTTTCCTCATTAAATTTCTTTCTTTAATTGACCTTGAATTTTCTTTGTATAGCCATTTTCTTTCTTTCTTTCTTTCTTTCTTTCTTTCTTTCTTTCTCATCTGTGACAGGCTTTCTTTAACATCTCTCCCCATCTTCCTCCCATCCCCCATATTTCTATTGGTGTATTTTTAGATTTTCCTCCACGCAGGATGAGTTTTGTCATCCCCCTCCTCTCCTCCTCCCTTGTTGCCTCCCTTCTTCACTTTCTCCTCTACCCTCACCTCCCTGTCATCTCACGTCTCTCCTTGCTCCCTTATCCCTCGCTCCTGCGCACTCTCAACGACTCTTCATTTGCATCCTTCTCCCCACTGCCTTTCACCTCTCCTTATTTACACTGTCAGACTTTTCCTCCCCTTTTGCCTTCCTCTCACTCTGCCTGACACCTTTTCATCTTCCTCCACCTTCTCTCTCGCCTTCTCTCCTGCCTCTACACCTTTTCCTCTTCCCTTATTTTATCCTTCTCCTCATCTTCTTCATCCATCCATCTCTGTCGAAGTCTTTACTTAGAGAAAAGGGACTTACTGCCAAGGCAATTTAGCTGGATCACAACCCAGACATAACTCAATGTCCACACACTCCCTCCATTAACTCTTGTCCCTCCTACAGTATGTCTTCCTTCACTCATACATAATAGTTGTTTACCCGTTTTGTCTATTTTGTCTATTTGATGCATTAAAGCAACCTAATATTAATCTGTCACTATCCTTGTTTATTCTGTCTGTTTGGATGAGCTTTCCTAGAAGTTTGAGAAGACCGTAAAGTGCTAGAAGTAGTACTGGCAATTTGAAATGGACTGAGCAATGGGTGGGGGTTAGCCAGGTGCAGCTGAACAGTTTTGAGGAAAGTCTGAAAGGCACTGGAGCTGAACTGACAAGAGCAGAGAGGAGGACAGGGAGAGGAAGTGGAGAAGGAAAAGGACATCTCGGCTCAATTCTCAGTTTCTTTTGCCTCCATTCACACAGAGGTCAGAGGTAAGGTTTCAGCTGAGTGCTCCCTGGAGCTGATTTGATTTGACATCTCGTTCATTTCTACTCCATAATAAGACATCAAGGTCAGTTTTTACCAGTCATAGGGAGTACTACTTGGCTTGTAAAAACAGCTGTAAAGTGTCCTTTGTGGCTCTGGAGGAGGTCTATCAAGTCTGAGAAAATGACCCTGATGACGTCACGGTGACGTCATCAGGGTTATTTCAGATTGAGTTATAAGTGCAGGACGTCCACTTGGCTTCGACCTGGGCCCTGTTTCCCAACGGCATTTTAAGGCTGAGATGATTGTAAAGTCAATTTTATGAACAATCTTAGGCTTAAGAGGTGTTTTCCCACAAGCACCATACTGAAGACACTCTTAGAGATGCACTCGCTCTTAAATACTGCGTTGGGAAACCTGTGTAGGAATTTAAGAGCATTCAGAAACACACTTGTAAAAACACTCCTAAATTCTAACAGCTGTTGTTATTGGGAAACAAGGACCTTCGTGTTTACCAGACAGAGAGGGACTAATGAAAAGATGGTAAATGATGGATAGTGTAGTCAGGATCTCAGTCTTTGCTGTTTTTATCTATCTGCAGTGCAGCTTTATGGAAATATAATGCTAAATTGCCAAAAAAAAAAAAAAAAAAAAATTATTTAGAACATTTGCTAACCAGTTCACCATTCTGTCATTCAAATTATGTAGCAATACAAAAAAATGAGAAGGATGGAGAGTAGTAATTCTTTTCTTATGCAGTCTTATGCAGTTATGCAACCATAAATGCAGACGGAGCAGTGGCAGGAAAAGGGAAAGAATGAGAAACATGGAGTTGTAGAGCGAAGGACAAAGAGGAGAAGAGAAAGGAAGGTGTCTGTGTTTCTTGATTTAGTGATGAAGGAAGAGCAGAAGTGATGGACAGAGGGAGTAAGTGATTGCATGTGTGTCAGTATGTTATTTGTTCGCTTGAGTGGAATTTACTCAGTGTCACTCTGTGGGATATTACTCATATACATATACAGCATACAGCACAGTACATCTATATGTGGACTCTCATTATATACTACAGGAATGGATTGATTCTATTTCTGTTCAGTCAATTAATGCTTCTTTTCTTTAGCTTTCTCTTTCTCGCCAGTTGAGTCTCTCCTGATTTTCTCTCTCTCTCTTTGTCTATCTGCAGCTCTGTCTCTGTTTTCTCTCTGTTACGCTGCTCTTTTTGTTAATCAGAGGTGTGTGCAGAAGTCAAATGCAAAGCGAACAGTATGTGTGTACTAAGTGTGTATATGAGAGGGAGATAGACTCAGCAGGACCAGTTTATTCTTAGCCTTCATCTGACCTGCAACTCAGGGCCGAGTCACAGCCAAAACACAGATGACTGTGTGTGAGTGTGTGTGTTCGTGTATGACTGTGTGTGTGTGTGTGTGTGTGTGTGTGTGTGTGTTTGTGTTCTCCCCTGGCTGCTCATTATTAATTTCAAACAGGTGTCGCCACCAAACTGTGTCAACGGCTGTTCAATTACTGCCTTGCCCTGTGCGTGTATGTGTGTGTATATGAGTGTGTGCACATGCTTAATGTTTTTGTAAGTTAAAATGCTTTTTTTGGGGAAAAAATGTTTTCAATTTGAGATCATAAAAATGATGCTGCTTTTACCTTTTACTGTTTTAACACTGAACAGCATGCAGATGCAGCTAACACAATTGCTAAGGTGGTGCCAAGAAGTGCGTTGCCCCTTGAAGTTTCAGAGGGGTAAATACTGCACCAAACAACCTGAAACACACAACTCAAAACCCCTAGCTGTACTGCTTTAATGTGAACACAGCTTAAGTTGTAAGCTAGTTAGCCTGGCATGCTAATATTTGTAGTTTATTTTAGAGCAGATAAACACTTTTAATCCATGCCTAGGAGTCTTCCTTTTGTATTCCTGGTTTTTGAAAAACTAACCAAAAGACAAGAACCTTCATACTCTACACTGAGTTTGGTTCTAACTACAGCCACAGTCACACCTCCGTGGCCTGCTGTGAATAGTTAGGGTTAGGCAAAGTTCAGACTATAGCACCATTCAATGGGCAGGAAAGATCTGTTATTTTGTTTTCTAATGAGATCATAGAGATCACTGATCACCCTCGAAGTGCACCAGTCAAATTGCAACTCCACAATATTGCATGTTATCTGCTGTAATCCCAGCATCCTTCCATGTTGCGTTATGTGTTAATGAAGCCCAAACACAACGTCTTAGTGTTTTTGACAAAGCTGTCAGAAGAGCTGTGATCATACATTAGCTGCTGGTGAAGGAGAAGTCAGCTTGTAACAACACATTCTCCCTTTGGCGAGATGTTTCGTGGAATTAAGAGAAAGACGCAGGAAATACAAGGAAAGTGAGAGTGTGAGCCTGTGTGTGTGTCTTTGTGTGTATTTGTGGGGGAGTGTGAGTGTAACAGTGCTTGTAAAGTGTTTGATATTTGCAACCTGTTTCTCCGTCTGTCACCAAAGTAGGGTGACTAACCCAAAGCTGTTCCCAAAATAAAACATCCTTTGAACTCCAAATCCCCAAGAGCTGTGCGCTGTCTGTGTGCGTGTGCATGCAAGTGTGTGTGTCTTTCTGCTCATGTACATACAGATGCATTCATGTTTGTGGGAGTGTTTTTGGTTTACTTGCTGCTGCAGGTGCATATGTGTCTGTTTGTGTGTATCAACAGCTCACTACATAGTCATTTATATTGAGTGGCACATTGTCTCTTTGGCTTAGCCCCGCACACACACACATACACACGCACAGACACACGCTTTAGCATCTTTAGCATTCTCCAAACAATCACCATGTCTGCACATTGTGCCCTTCCTGCTTATCAGCGCACTGCTTAATAAACTGTTTATCATTATATTGAGATTAAACTGGTTTCAGACAGTGGCTCGGATTTTATTCGTCAATGTCAGTTTGTTAAAAGTCTAAGCATGTCTTGTTTACCAGATGCGACTGAGAAGACACCAGAATAATCACTGTGCATCATGGGTAATGATGCAATTAACCAATCACACAGCAGAAATATGACACCAGAAGCAAGAATGTTTTATATAAATCATACATGTTGAAATTGTCAGGCGGTGGGTTGTCACAAACACAGCATGAATGTTGGCTGGTTAGTTTGCATACTGCTTCCTGCTGGGCATATTTATGCAGCAGAACTGGCATTAGAAAGTATCCATCCTAAAACCCTTTAATGCGGTTAAAAGCAGCTTCTGGCAATGTTGTTGTCTGTTCATATATTTTTATTTACAAAGAAAAGTGGACAAGCATGATTGCAACATTTTTATATACACTGCAATAATTATTAAGATATTAAGGTCAGTGTGAGCAATGGGATGACCAGCTTCTTGATTTAATTTACTTGATAAATCATCTACTCCGCTATACCCTATTATTTCATTCCTACATCTGCCCAAGTCTAATGATATACCTGCCTGTATTATTTATTTATGGGCCTCATTTTCAAGCTATTTACTCCACTTATTCTTGATTTTAATCCTGTAAGTTAACTCTTTCCATCTCCTGCTGTTTCCATGTACTGTCAACTTTGAATTTTGAATAGAAGGGAGTTGGTTTTAACCAGTTTTGAGTTATTTGAGTCAAAGCTTCGTATTCAACTGATCCCACAGTAAATACATATTGGTCTTTTTCTGTACTGTACAAAATGGTTCTTGAGATTTTGTATAACATTAGACAGTCAGTAGGAACATGCAGCATTTATCGTGCATTTCAGGACTGTTTTCACACTTGGCAGTAGCATTTCTTTCTCTGATTCTCTTCCCGTCTACTCTGCACACCCAGCATCCTTTCAGGTTCAAATAGCCGCCTGCTAATGGGCAGATAAACACTTTCAACTTCCCTCAGTTTCTCTGCCTCCCTCCATTTCTCCCCTTCTCTCCGTTCTACTGACAAACGTCAGGATTCCTCCGTCTAAGGATGACAAGGTTTTCTTTTTTATTCTTCTCTCTGTTTGTTGCCTTAGCAACTTTTGATCCCTCCCTACCATTGTAAGCACAACAAAGAAGAGATGACAGAAAAGACAGAAAAATAGAAAGAAAGATAAAGAATAAAAGGGAGAAATTATAGGGGTAGAAAAAGGAGCTTAGTTGTTTTTTGATTTGTGGTTTTTTCTAAGGATTTGTTTTTCTGCTGCCATGTTTGCGCACTGAACGTTCTGAAGACTGTATTTTATACTCCACATTATTTCTCTCCTCCTTTTCTTTCTTATTCATCTCTTTATGAATTTCTGTAACATCTCTTGTCAGAAGACATCTACCACTGTGAGTGAGTGAGTGTGTGAGTGTGCGTGTGCATGCGTGCATAGGAGTGAGACACACATCCATTGTTTGTTCTTTAATTAGTAAAGGAAAACATTCATTGGCCAAATGGATTATGAAGATTAAAGAGCAAATCACATTTTGGCACAGTCATGGTCTACGTGACAGAGAGAAAGACGAAGGGCAGAAAGAGATAAAGATGGAAAATATGACAGAGTCAGAAAGAAAAAATGATGAGGAGGAGAAAAAAAAATAAAACCAGCCTCTCTCTGTCTTTTTCATTTTGTGCTTCTGTCCTCTCTTTTCCTCTCCTTCTCTTTCCTGCCTCTACTTGTTTCTCCTCCTCCTCTTATTTTCTCTCGCTTCAACCCCCTCCACCACTCCTCTTCATCTCCTCTAATGTCAGAGCAGTCAAAGTTAAGTAGCTTAAGTCAACATCTTTAACAACTTTAGCAGCTTCTCTGAGTGTGTGTGTGCGCGTCCATCCCTCTTCATGTGTGCCGGCCTGTGTGCTTTATGTTTCAGCTGTGTATTAAAATCAATGTGGCAGCCGCCGTCTGTTGTTTGCCTATTGACATTTTATTCCGTACTACAGTAATTCGACTGGCAGCCTCTCACACAGACACACACATACCCACACGGCACCCCTGGCTTCCTCTAAACACAATTTTAACCCATTTTTAATCCCCGCCTCTGGCTCCCCTCTCTCTCTCTCTCTCTCTCTCTCTCTCTCTCTCTCTCAGTGCCTTTGTCTTGCAGTGCTTCTGTATAACAGGAGAAGAGTCTATTGATTTGTGGGTTTAAGATGAAGCCAAAAACCTGACACTTAAAGTTGCAGTTAAGGATTTTATAGTAGTGGTTTAGACAGGTGTATCGAAAGGTAGAGATGTTGCGATGCTAAAATACAAAACAGCTTTCAGTTGAAGCAGCTTTGACTTTGAAATGCTAACCCTGCCGCTTCTGCCTGCGTCTGCCTGTCTGTCTTTTTTACCCCAGTTGTTGTTTCCTCGTTCCTTCCATGCCTCTGTTTCTTTGTTATACAATTCTGCCATTTAGCATCCCTGTCACTCCCTGTTTCTGTTCTCTTTCAGTCTCTCTGTGGCTCTCTTTTTGTACTTCTTAGCCCTGTGGTTGTTTTTTTAGCCCTGCAGTCCCAGCAATTTTCTCTGCCAAGGATACACACACTCACACAAACACACCCTATGGTCAGAGTCCCGCGCCCATACACATACACACATATGCGCACTGAAGCACATGCACATGCTGACTCTTGCCAACGAAACC
The DNA here is from genome assembly GCF_001640805.2 of Lates calcarifer. NCBI lineage: Eukaryota > Metazoa > Chordata > Actinopteri > Centropomidae > Lates > Lates calcarifer. The sequence continues at coordinate 6,229,159 of NC_066846.1, forward strand.
CTGTGATCAAACCCCCGTGGACTGCACACACCCTGTAATCACGGCTCGCAGACCTACCGTGAGCTGCAGCAACAGGCTGCTGGTCCTCTGCCCTTTCATGCCCATGATTAGAGCCTTAAGAGGGGACAGAGTTACCCACTATACCCTCCTCTAGTCAGTGCTCCCCATCTGCCCCGGGCCTCCCTGTTCCACTGGCCCCCACCCTGCCACGCTGAGACCACATTAGAAGCCCGTGCTGGGTTCACTGACCAACGAGGCCGCGGTACAAGCTCCAGGGTGGGTCAGCTGGGGTGCCACTTTTCCATTTATTTAGTCTGACTGCAAGTTTTGCTGCAACACTTTTTCAGCAGACTGACTGAATTAACTGCTACATGTATGTAATGGGTTGGACTTGGACTTTATGAATTCATCGAATTAATTACACTATCCTGGGATTATTCCTGTTGATATTTCTGTTTTGGAATGACTGGTAGCATCTGTTTCACACCACTGCTCTTGTTTTTGGGAAGAAAAAAAAAAAAAAAAGTCGGTTTCCCATAAATCCAATGTTTTCTCTGTGTGTGCTATGTTTCTTTTTTTCCCCAAACAAACAGGATAAACATGTGGGAAGTGGTTTTTTTTTTAAATTAGTTCTTCACTCCTTCCACCATCTGCCACTGAAAGAGGCTAAAAGTGCTGGAGGAACAGCGCCCTCCTTCTTTGTTCCATAATGCAATCCAGGAAGTGTAACATACAGACAGTTTAGTGTAGTGCAGAGGCCGACCAGACACTGCTATATGGAAGGCGGCCATAATAATTTGAATCTTATTAGCAACTGAATACTTCATACATATTCAAAACTGAATAATAGGTCAGATATTCTAGTGGCTCATTTATGGGTCATATGACTGAGAAATTGTAACCTGACAGGACAGAGGTCCGATTCCAAGTTTTTTTGCCTTGGTAGCATGGATGTTCAAGTTTTTTAATTTAACTAAACTAAAAGTAAACTAAACAAACACACACAGACAAAAAATTCTGTTGATCCACTAATTGTTTTAGCTAATATTTCACAATTTGTTGCCTATAAATTTCAAATCATTTTGGCCTTTCTTTACCCCCATACTGCCAAGTTTAAATTTTTCTCCCCTCTTGTTTCCTCTGTCACCTCTGAACTCTCCATCTGTTTTATTCACACATTTGGCTTCTATCGGTTCACATCTGAAAAAAGTTGGCAAGTAAGGTTTATTTGTCTTTACTCACTTACTCTGTATGCATGGCCTCATTTTGCCTCGTTTAGCCTCTGATTGGTCAGAGGGCATTGTTAAATTCAATTAGAGCTGTGACCTCTGTTTATGCATGATTGGATACTCCTCTGATGGCAGTATCAAGCTAATGAAGTGATGTGAAATGATAATGCAGCCTCAGACTGTCCCATGGTGGGGATTACCAAACTCTTGTCCAGTACACAAGAGAAAGACTGGTCACATTTTACAACAAAGAAGAGAAATAGTCTGATTGCAAAACATTGTAAATGCAGTCTGGTGCAATCAGATGATAAGTGCCTGAATCACATTTTTTCTGAATTTAATTTGACGAGAAAGGGGGTTGGATTTAAATAATATAATTTCCTTCATTTTGTATCTAAAAGCAGGTTAATGCTGGTGGTAGGTGATGATAATAACAGTGTTCAATCAACAGTCTTTCATTCACACTGCTTTTATTCCATAGCTGTGCTTTGGCACTAAAATAACTGAGGTAATCACACTGTGTTACACTGTCTTACATTGCAGAGAAGATTTTTGAGAAAGTAAGCAGTCATTTGTGATAGATGATGTGGTTGTGATTCCATAATTTAGACTTTCGGTCAGGTGACAACAGAAGCTTGTGGCCAACGTGCTAGCCAGTTGGGACAAGCTAGTGTTGGTAAAGCATCTCTCCATTTTCTCTGTGTTGGACCTTAACCATAACGTCTTATTTGTGCTCATCTCATTTTAGTGACTGTGTTTATATTCCTGGTTAGTTGTATTTTGACACATATGTATTTAATATTCCTAATATCTTTATATTGTTTGTTTTGCAAATATTAGCACCATATTTTGTCAGATCTTGCTCTACTGCACAGTCTATGACCAAGAGAATGTTGCATTTCATTACACATTCTACTTGTATAATGATGTATGTGACAGATAAAGATTTATTTTTGATTTGAAGAGGGGAAAAAAGCCCTCTCCACTACATACTCGCTAAATGTCTTCGAACAAGCTTGTTAGCACGGCTGCTGCATAAACGGTTCACGCAGTTTATGCATAGGTTTATTGCTGGTGTGTCTCTAAACACTGTGTACTACATTTTCCCCAGCTCAGTTTTCAAGTCTGAAGTGTAGCGTTTTTCTGCTGTGTCACTACAGTCCTGTCATATCATATCAGTTATGAGGTTTATCACACTGCTAGTGAGCATATCAGTCTCACAAATGAAATAGATTTGTAAGAGCTTATATCATTGGCGACCCACCCATGAAAACCTGCGACCTGTTTGGGGTCGCAGCCCAGAGATTTAGAAACTCGACTCTGACATGATGAATGCACGCTGCTGTGGAAGAGTGATGAGCCAGTTCCTGACTGCACTAGCTCAGGGTAATCTGGTATCATACACACACACGCACACACACACACAAACACACACACACACACACACACACACACACTGATGTCAGAGTGATTAAATCACTAATAGCTTGCGGAGGAGACAATGTGACTCACACAAGCTCTCCATCTCAACTCACATCTCATCGCCCTGCCTCTCAGTACTCTTTCCAATACAGTTCTTCTTCTCCCCATCTGACACCATTTAACTCATCATCTCTTTCATCTTTCTGTCCCCCTATTTTCCCTTATTCTCTCCTTCTATCATCGTTTCTCTCTTCCTTTATCTTTCCCCAACTCTCCATCGCCATCTGAATATCATGCCCTGATCTGCCCCTCATTCCTCAACATGCATCCATCTATCACTCTATCCTTCCTCTCCTTTATTAATCTCTGTAGATATCTTCTCTGTCTCCCTCTTCATTTTACAGGATGATATATCATCCTTTTGCCGTTTTATCGTCCACCCATCCGTTCCTTCTCACCTCTTCTGCTCTCTCCTTTGCTGCATCGCTTCTTCTTACCGCTTCATCATTTGCCCTCCATCTTTATCACCCCTCACTTTACTATCCTCCTCCTGCATCCTTCTTTCCTTTAAGTTTGTTGTTCTTTTTTTTCTTTTGTGTGTAGTGAATGATGAAGTTTGAACAATGTGTGTTTGTGGGAGAAAAAGAGGAATTAAGAAAGTTTGGCCGGTGCTTTTTAAAGGTTAGCCTAAGGCAGGCTTTAAATACACACACATACGTATGCGCGAACACACCGACATTTTTTGTAAGCCGTTATTAGTGTACTCTACGGCTTGTGATTATTGATTTCTTTAGCATGCCATAAATGCATTGCCAACAAAGCTTAGTGCAGAGACGACTTTCAGTTTTAATGGTCAGTAAATAGAAACACTGTAGAAGGGTGAATAGCTGGTGAAGGGTAAACTGGAAAGAGAGACATGCATGCAAAGGAGACATGAACAAACAAAGTGGAAGAGGGAGACATGAATTTGAAAATATCCTCTGTTGTGCACTTGAGAGTGTACAGATTCAACTAAGTGCATATTGAATGAAAAGGAGGAGGAAGCGGTGGGTGGGGGAAAGAGGGGGGAAGGTTGGTACTGAGGCTGTAAAAAGAGGGTGATTTAAGACAGTGCAGACTGATATGAAAAGATAAAGGTGAGATGCAGAGAGGTGGAGGCACAAAAATGGAGGAAGAAAGGGGAACCAAGGGAGAAAGAGTAAATTGGCAACTGTTAGATAATGTGTTATTATATGGTGATAATAATGCCATGTTTTGTGTTTACAGCGTCTTGTACTGCCCCAGTTCACAAAAAAATCTGTTTTAAAATGCACAGAACCTTTAAATGCATTAAAATAGTCAGACAGCGTGAAAACTGACATTATGTGATGTTGTGTTGTTCTAAATGGCTTAAACATCTTATTAAACCTTATGGGAATGTCTTTGAAGATCCTAGTCTCATTTTCCCACAGTGAGATGATCTGTGAGAAGTGAAGATTGAAATCAGTCTTGTGTGTGAGGCATGTGGCCATAGAAATCAGTTACATTCAACACTGGATCTCCCTCTTTAACCCATAACCCTATATTATTATTATATCCCAGTGTTTTATAGTTATCTAATATTACACTAGTATAATTTAAAAAGTTAACACAAGAGTGAATTGCTGTGTTTTATCACGTCACGTCTAAATGTTATTACATTATTAACAGGTACAAAATACAGCTGGGGAATTGTATGGTCAATTACATTAGCTTTTATAATTCACATATATTACAGTACCATTTGACACACAGTAATATTCTTTGTGGATTTTGCTTTTTCACTCTAATTTCCCCTGATGGTCAATGATAAAACCTGTCATGACCGCCACGTTATAAGCACATTTGTGCAGGTATTATGAATGATAGATAAAAGACAGATAGATGGACAGAGGGGACACGGGAGGAGAGGGTGGGTGTCAGAGGAAGATGAATAGGTCCAGGGACAAGCAGTAAATGAGAATGCTAGGAGAGAGAGAGAAGGAGAAAGACGAATGGAAGGTGGAGGGGGGGCGAGACAGAAAGACAGACACATGCAGAGTTCAGGAGAAAGCAAGACAGATGAATTGCTGGGAGAAAAGACAAGAGGGAGAGGAAAGGGCAGGTGGAGGTGGGTGGAGAGAGAACAGGAGCAAAAGATGGCTAGAGGCAGGGAAGTAAAACAAATAGGGCAGGAGGAAGAAAGGAAGCAACAATGGATGAGGAGAATGGCTCACATTTAGTGGAGCCAACTGTTGGCACCCTGGGTGGTGAATGGAGGGATGAGAGGAGGAAAAGAGGGGAGAGAAGGAGGAGGAACAAGTGAGGGAGATTGAGGGGTGGGAAATAGGGGAGCGGTAGTTTTTCCTGTGCCAGGGGCAGGGAGAGAATTAGGATGTGAGTGTGTGTGTGTGAGTGAAAGCCTTTGGCAGTCGGCCGCATGCAGGCTTGGCAGCGGTTGGCATATATATATATATATATATATATATATATATATATAGCAGGGTCAGCGTGGGTCAGCCATTACAAGCTCACGCTGTGCAGCCAAATATCTTCTATACCCACCAGACTTCATTTCAAATTCTAGTGTAGATTAACACTGGGTTGCCAACTGGCCCCAAAACTCCAGGGCCCTAAAAGCTCCAGGCTTAGTTGTGTCAAGTGGTTTGTGCTAATTTAATTGAAGATTTGTTGAAAAATATGCACTAGATGGGTTCTGTTTTAATATCAAATCTGACCTCAAAGAGGATCTCTGTGTCATAATACAGTTTCACAGTTTCAGGACTGTCATTTTTTCAGTATTGAGCTTATCTGTAGCATATTTTTGAGTTCATATGTGTTTAATGAGTTTATCACAGTAAGTAACTCACAGTAAATCTGGGGCCAGCTTGTATTCTGGCCAGAGTGGAAGGACATGGTGGAGATCACAAAGTTTCAAACCATACAAAATAATTTCAGAATTTTGAGGAAATATGTAGAAAATAATGATTGAATGTTTGAATAGCTTCAGTGAAGAAGTAGAGCACATCAACATGTACTGTCAGACAGTGAGGAATGAGGTGACTTCAACAGCCTTAAAGCTGGAACAAAAGAGGAAAACTGATCCTAAACTAAATGTCCTAATGTCAAATCCAAACAACACAGAGGCTTGTGAAACAGATTTTGCCTTAGTGTTATGACATTCTTCAAACAGCTTGGATCTCCATGGCAGCACCCTATTTGACCAGGACATAAATATCTGATGAGAAGTGTTAAAACATACATGAGAACAGACGAGATGAGAGAGAGAGAGAGAGAGAGAGAGAGGAGGGGGATAAGAGAACAAGGGATGACAACAGAAGAGGAGGAAGGACATGTGCCAGTCGCTCATCTATCTCTCTTTGTCTGTTTGTCTTCAACACTGCCTGTTTTTCATCATTTCTCCACAATGATAAAGATGGAGGATGAGTAAGGAGTGGTTAAAATGAAGTGATGTCTGTCTGTCTGGCTGTCTGGCTATTTTTCTGTGTGTTGTCTTTGTCTCATTTTTTACTCATTCTCTTTGTCTTGTCCCTCGTTTTCTTCAAAAATCTATCTCCCAGCCTGCATTTCACTCACTTTGTCTTTAATCTCTTCATCTGCTGGTCTCTATTGACTGATCCATCCTTCATCCTTACTTTCATTGGCTTATTTCTGTTTTGTATTTCCATACCCTTTGTCTCAATTTCCCTTTTTTGTTTTCTCTGCCAAGCACCTCTTTATCCTCTCCTCCATTCTCATTTCTATCCGTCCATCCATCCATGCCTCCATGCATCTCTGCGCTCTGTGAAAAACCAATGGTGATGTATAATTGAAAGCCAGTAAAAGGGTTTGCAGCGGGGGGAAGAGCGGAACTGGCAGCCGTAACATTTAAACAACATTTTCTGAAACACAACAACAACATCGGGAGAACAGGGTGGCTATTATGTATCTTGGTCATCTCCATGGCAACTGCCTAATGACAGCTTGAAGTTGAAACACTGTCAAGCTGAAGAGTCTGGGACATACTGTGTGCTGTGTGCTGTACAAGTTTTATATTTATACAGTTACAAAAACAGATTAAGAATCTGTAATTGCATGGCAGCTGCAAATCCAATTAGCATTTAGTTTACAAGTACAGGTGACACTGTAACTGTGAAAATCTGCATGGTGTTTTACATTTTAGTTCACTTTTTACAAAATAACAGCTGCCTATTTCTGACACCTGAGGCACTAAGTGAATTGCTGCCTTGTGAATGAATTATAATTATTCTAACAACAATGGTTGTCACCGTTTGGGTTAAAGTTTTCCTGTGTCTGTCCTGTGTACCATCTTCCAGGAGTGAATTGTTCTCCAGTCCTTCCCGAGAAGGATGCAAAATGGCTGACAACACAAGCTGTTACATAAACTATTACATAAAGTCAAAGTGTTTGGGTAAGCCCCTGACCCATGATGAACGAGCCACATCAAAAAAAAAAAAAAAAAAAAAAAACAACCTCTCAGCTGACTCACAGATTCATATGCTCTCATTAAAGTCGGGCGATTCTCTTCGGAGGCAAACTGTGGGCTGTGATTCTTCTGTACCCAAAACCCGTCAACTGTCAGGCCGGGATCCTGATATAGTCTTCTCTCGCTTTTTGAATGGACACAAATTACACAAGGAAGGCAAACTGCCATGTAAAAATGGCAGGAGTCTGGGTCTGTCTGTCTCATATGATTGAAGTCATGAGCCTCAAATCTTCAGCTACACTAAGCCCTCGTTCCTGACTCCCCGCACTGTCAGTCTGAATCAAATTCTGTTTCTTTTTTTACATGCATAGTGTAAGAAAGCTGTTAATGAAGTGTGGAGTGCTGCGAATGTGTTTAGGTTATATGAAATACAGAGGCTGTTCATTACTAATTCACTTCCATTCACTCATTTTTGATCATTTTGCATATTTCCTTTAAATTTTAATGTTTTTTTCTCCCCGTCGCTTTCACTTTTTCTCCCTCTTGGAAACTGTTAAGTGCAGTCTTTTCCTCATGAGACCTTCTCCAAGTGACGCATCACACACGCAACAGAGGCAGAAAGAGATGCAACATTCTCAATTAGGACATGTACAGTAAATCAGCAGAGACAAGCAGCAGTTTTTACTTTCCTGCTCTAAATAGAAACATATCAGAAGAATATATTTATCAAAATATGACAACAGAAAGAACACAAACATCCACAGGTCACATCCTCCCATGTGAATCTAATGAAGAGTCACGTTGTTTATGTCACAGGCCATCTTTTGCAACAATGGCTGACACCCAGCACCCATTCATGCAAATGAAGCATGCTGAATTTGAATTGATGAGGAGGGAGAGGCAGAGAGTTTGCGGGGGATAGATGATGATCGGGGGAGAAATGAAAGTGTGTTTATGTTCATGTAAGTGATTCACGCAGACTGTGTGCTATACTGCCGCTACTCTTCGTGTGTGTACTGTATATTATATGTTTGTGTCAGCTCCTATCTGTTCTACTCTACTTTAAACCCCATGGGAGAAGTCGTAGCAATGCTTACATGCTTTCTCAGCCTAGTCCAACCATCATGTGGGCAACACTTGGGATCAAACCTCATCAGTTTCTCACCAAAATCACTTCTTCTTTTTCTCCCCTCCTCTTCTACATTATCCTGCTATATCTCAGCTTCTTTTCTTCTACCCTTCATTTCTCTTTTTCTCTCAGTCTTTTCCTTCATCCCCTCTCTTCTGTTTTACACTGGACATTTCTTGCCACTATTGTTCTTCCTCACCCTCTCATTCATCCTTCTTTTTCTCCTCCACTCCCAGTGGATAACAGTACAGTAGCTCCTCTGGATTACATGACGCAGATTTGTGCGTGTGGGTATATGTGTGTGTGTGTGTGTGTGTACATGTGGTAATGTATGCTTGATGTGATTTGTGACATAGCTTAATCCTACACAACTTAATACAGATAGGAAGCATTAGCATGCACATACTCTGTGGGTTTTCTATCCAAGACTGATGTGAAGACATACTGTACTTCATCATGTACAATATATGAGGTGTATAAGGGACTGTGATGTGTGTACTGTATGTCTGTGCGTGGGTGATACTCCACTTTTTGTTTTCCTGTCTCCATGGTTTCCATGCCAACCATACATCCTCTATACTGTACCTCCCATAAGTGCTTCAGATCCTAATGTCCCTCCTCCCTCCCTCTACTCCTCTTTCATTTCTCACTCTTCTAAACCTTGTTCCTCTCTGTCCTGGATGACAACAGAGAATCTAGTTCAGGCCATAAACCCAAAGACTGGATCTCTCAAAACGGAAGTTCTCTCAAGTCTCAGTCATGCTGATAGATGGACTGAAGCTGGATTTTTGCTCGCCCTCGAGGTGCTCTGGCTCTTCCACCATACAGAGGAAGCTTCTTATGCAGCAGCTGGATTACAGTCCAGTGTAGGGTTTCACACACTAATTGTCTTAGCGTCATTGCCATACCCTGTACGGATGTGTCACACATTATCAGCTCCATGTTGTGCATTCAAAATCTCGTGAATACTCTTGTTTGCAGAGGCTTTGCTAGCAAGATGCAAATTTGTACAAGAACAAGGAAGATATTTAAATGACAAATGACTGAATTCCATTCAGAAACCCAGCGACTTAATTTTTTTTTTTTTTTTTTTGCCAAGAACAAACTGAAAATACCCTGTGAAATGCTGTTTACAATAAATTGTAAGTAATTCACCAAGTTTTATCTTCAGTTTGATATGGTCCAAGGCCATGTAAAAGCAAGTGGTCATTCACAGGAAGGAGATTTTTACCCTTACAAACGGCTGTTTCAAAAGCCTTCACACTCAACAGCGATCTTCAAAGTTTCATTCTTGATGTTTGATGCCCTTGTAAATAGATTGGACATCTTACCTTGTAATTTTTATTGTCTGTGTGCATTAATCAAAAATTTGAAGCCAAACGTACCAAAAGTAGTATCTGTGGAAGCTGCTCCATGTAAACAGACACTAGCTTTGGCAGATTGGCTGAATGTAGCGTGTCTTGACGCTTACTCCAAAGCATTGTTTGCAGTTGGAAAATCTTTGAAAAGACAGAAAAAAAATCTGTTGGATTTGAAGTATAGTCAAGTGTGATACCCTCGTGCTGAGAACCAGACAGTGTCATCCATGTGCTTTTTTAACTGAGGCTCATTTTTGCCCTGACTATTGAATTTCCTGTGTGAGAGGCAGGGGAAGTTCTGTCTTTTCCTCTTCTATTCTCACCTCAGTTGCTGTTTTTTTTTTCTCTCTCACTTCATATCCTGGCCCTTTCGTCATCTTCCTCATCCTATCCATGTGTCCTGCTTTTCTCAGCCTAATCCTCCTCTTTCTAAAACTTATTCTGTCCCTCAACCTCAAATCATCTCCTGCACCTATCCATCTCTGTCTTCCCACATACACCAGAGATGCAACTTTATTACTCACCACAGCTGGAGACCACTTAGCACGAGTGCATTTGTGGGTGTCACAGGAGTGTGTGTTTTGTGCGGTTTCTCATTATGCGTTCCATGATATCATTGAGAGGGGTAATATCCCTCCCCTTAAGAGCTTTTTATCTCCCTCACTTTCTCTGTTGGCCTCCCTCAAATTGTTTTGTTTGTGTTGCTTCTACTCAGATGAGAAGAGCTGAATGAAGGATTTCTTTCAACCTACCTGCTCCTGTAGAAATGTGCATGTGGGTGGTGTGTGTGTGTGTGTGTGTGTGCGCGACAGAGACAGAAAGATTTAGACTGACTCATATCACTTGATCGCACACAGCTCTGCTCCACATTTTTGCCTTTCTGCACTTTCTACTATCTCTAAATACTAAAAAGCTGCTGTCGCTCTGAATCCTACTAACTCCAATGTTGGCAGTTTTCACACTGATTTATTTACTTTTGAAGTCATTCCTGATAGTGTGACAGTAGATAGCGCAGAACAGCATTTTAGTAGAAAGAAACCTCAGTTATTAGATTATCAGCATTACAACAAGAAAAGTCAGAGGTATTAGGTCACACAAAGTATTGAGTTGTGTGCCTGCAGTTGTAACTGCATCACTGGGGATCCATACACAGCCAGTAGCATCCATTATTTAAGTAAAAGTTTATGGCCTGCAAAGATTCTTATTTGTAAAAGAAGAGTCAAGCACAGTGGACTCCACCTTTTGCTTTAGGAAAACGATGGCCTTGTGGCCTCCATCGTTGTTCAAGTTTTACACTCCTTACAATGAATTTTTTATGATCCCAATTTTGCTGTGTTGCAGCAATTCTCTCACTGTGTGTGTCTGCTTGTTTGTGTGTGTGTGTGTGTGTGTGTGTGTGTGTGAGAGAGAGAGAGAGAGAGAGATTTAGAGGCAGAAACGGTAAAACTGGAGTGTGTGTATAAATCAAGCTCACTCAAGAAAATGAGTTGTTTGCTGCTGCGGTTCTCTAAGATGCTCTCTCTCTCTCTCCCTCTCTCTCTCTCTCTTTCTTTCTTGCACTCACACACTTGCTCACAGCACCTAAAAATATGGTGGGCAGTCTTTCATTGCCTGAAACCACACATATGCACGCACACACATAAACACAGGGCTTCCAGTGGTTGTAAATCAAAAGTAGAGCTGGAGCCAGAAGAGAATGGAAAGAGATGGAGACCGAGATATAAAGAGAGGTTTTGTCCATTAAGTAATGTGATGAGGTCTCAACTAATAAAATCAAACTGTCGCTCAATCACTCACCTCTGTAAGAACTTTAAAGCTGCATGCAAACACACATACACTCAAACTCTGCGGTGATAAAAACTTATCCATTAAACTAATTTATAGCCCACTTCATTGTGTTTGGGGCTTTTCAATCATCAATACCTTTTCTAGACCTTTTTTCACTCTGTCACTCTCCTTTTTCTTCGCCTTTCTCAGTCTCTATTCCTGGCAGTGCGAGTTCTGTGTTCAGTGAAGTTGGTGTGTATGTGTGTGTGTGTCTGTGTGTCTGTGTTTTGTGTCAGTGTGTTGACAGACCGGGGCACCAAGGCTACTGTCTGACAGAGGAACTTTCTGGGGAGCAGGTGTCAAAAAGTAACAAGGTAGAAATAAAGAGAGAAGGTGAGACAGAGAGAGGGAGAGAGAGAGAGAAGGAGGGAGGGGTGGGGGGAGGTGAGGAACCAAGGTGGGAGAGAAGTAATGTGTTGCATTTAGGATTGTGTCTGTAGGAAGAGCAGCAGAAACTCACAGAGTAAGAAGTTTGTTTGTTGTTTGTCAGGCGGTATCACAGGATGCTGACGTAGTTTTTGGATTAATCAATATCAGCAGATTTCATTTACTCATGGACGGTAGCAGTTGCAGGTCCAGGTCCAATTCTTAAATCATTTTTGTCTGCTCTAACATTTTCAGGGCATCTTGTGTTTGACTGGAAACTTGTTTGGATTATGAATAGTGATGTAGTTATTAAGGAAAGCTGCAAATTCACTGTGAAATTGTAGCCAGTCCACAACTTTGGTTCAGACTGAAAAACAACTATTGGACGGGCTGTCATGAAATTCACTGTCATGAAATTTCACACAGACATTCACAGTCCCAGAGAATGTATCGTCATGACTTTGGTCTAAAGTAAAATGTCCCCAAAAAGAGGCACACTAGACCCTGGACCACCACTGAGAGTCCCCAGGACCAGTATTCCTAACTCTCAAGTCAGTCCCCTGAGTATATTCACATGTATGACAGAGAGAAAAAAGGGAAAGATTTTGGTTTATGTGATGAAAAGAAAAAAGTTTGAGAGAGAGGAGGAGAAGAAGAGGCTAAGAGAGTCCTAATGAGACAGAGCTGGAGGGAGGAGGGCACAGATGGGAGTGCTGCTACAGCCAGCGCCAACTATGAATAATGAAAACTGTACAGTCAGTGCGTGAAGTGTATGTGTGTGTGTGTGTGTGTGTGTGTGTGTGTGTGTGTGTTGTCTGCAATGTGTAAATTGGCTGGATTCGTGCATACATACGTTAATTAAACCCCCAAGTGTTTAGTTGGATCAACGTTTTCGTGCATGCTTGTGTACATTGAGCTGAATTGTTTGTGTGTTTGCGTTTCGTGTGTACACGCCTCTGTGTTTGTAACGCTGGTGAGGCATGAGAGCATGTGGGGGTGGCTCGCTGTCTGTTCATACAAACCACAATCTGTGTAATGTGCATGATGCGCAACATGAAAAACATTATGTGTGCATATCCACTGTGTGTGTGTGCGCTTGTGATTTGTCTATATGTGTATATGCAAGGTAAACTGTAATCCTTCACTGTGTGTGTGTGTGTGTGTGTGTGTGTGTGTGTGTGTGTGTGTGTGTGTATGTGTGTGTGCGTGTGCATTCTTGTCCCCCCGGGTGAACTCAGTGTGTATTGAGTCGTAACCCTTTGTATATCAGTGAATTCTGTGCATTACTCACACTCCTCCTTCAGCCTCTTTCTGTCTCTGTTTCCTTCTTTTTCTTCTTTACTCCTCTCTCTCTCTCTCTCTCTCTCATCCTACCCTATTGTAAGTACGTCTTTTTTCCTTTTTTCCCCAAACTCTTTTTCCTCTCCTCTCTCCCCCCTCTCTCTCATCTCTATCTCTCTCTAGCCTCTTACATCTGTCTTTTCTGTTGACACACCTGTCAGTCTTTCCATTCTCAGGGAGTATATGTGCAGTTTACAGTGGCAACAGTAGCAGATTTACCATCAACGTTCTCAGTTGGAACAGAATGAGTCCTTGATTTCAGATGGAGGTAGAAAAAAAACAGTCCTCTCATGTCTTTCATTGACACCATGATTCATCTCCTTTCAATTCAGGTTATATTTTTAAAGTATATTGTTAGATAAGAAATACAGGCAGATGACTGGAAATGAAAAGAAGTCAGCTGGGAGATATAAGACACATTTCATCTCTCTCCCTCTTCCTTAAATGAGTTTATGTGTAGTTGTAAAGTGATTTTTTCCTCCTCTGTTTCACATCTGACTACATAATGTTTTAATTTCGTTTTGCAACATTGTTGAGAGTTGGCTCGAGCTGATGTGGTGCTAGAAATAGCAAATCCAGCCAGTTTTATCCACTGTTGCTGTGACAGCTCACCAATGAAAACAATGTGCTTCCACTTCTCTACACCTCCATCACTCTCTCACATCCCTCTCTCCGTCCTCCCAGGTATGCTACCCCCCTCCTTCTCTCCCTCCTGTTTTTCTCTGTTGAACCGAAGCCTATTTGCGGCTTCAGAGTCAACATGGCTGACAGTGAAGCATATGATGACACAGCCAGGTGGAAATGAACGCTCTCTCTTCCTCTCTGCCTGTCAGATGCAGATGGAGTGTTGAAATGAAGATTATATACTGTGGGTGAAACAGGCCAGAAAGAGACTGATTTACCCTGAGGCACCAAAACTTCTACATGTGCATGTTGGTGCCCTGTGAATGTTTTAAAATTAGGGGAAGAATTAGTTATACTGCAGATTAGGGATACCGCATTTTTTCAATCCAATTACAAGTACAAGCCCAACTGAACGTCACGCTGCCGTAAAGTGGTATCAGGTGCTGTGGTATCGGGACAGGAACAGGGTATCGGACAGATAACCAATGCTGGTATCAGTATCGGTGCATCCCTACTGCAGATAATGGTTACAGTTAAAGCAGAAAGCGCTATTGAGCAATGTTTTTAAAAGTGGTGTTTGTATTATTTACGTGCACAAAAATGCTCATAATGCAAGCACTTGGTTGATGCCAAACTCTTCCTGACATAACACTATTGCAGTGATGGAGGTGACAGCATGCAGAGAAGCAAAGCAATGTGCCATGCAGGAGAGTAAAGTCAACGAGCAGATGTAAACATTGTACGATTGAAATTATTTGAAACATCAGCTCTGAAAATGTTTAATGTAGATGGAATACAGTGTTAAGCATGGAGGTGTGTTTTGGTGAGAGATGTTCCAGGAAGTCCTATAAACACAGGGCTGTGCTTACAGTGTCTCTAAACGAGCTTTAGTCACATAGTGACTAATATACAGTATGACAAGAATGTTTCTGAACAGAGTTACTGAAAACACATATTTCAAGTTAAATAATGCTCCATCTCTGAATATCCTGACAGAGGTGATGACAAACACATCATATTGCTCAGTCACACTGTGCACACTGTTTTCTCTCACTTAACTTGTTAAGGTTTGGCTGAGGCATGCGTCCCCTCAAAACTCTCTGTGCTGCATTTTGGGGCTCTCCCCTGGGTGCTCCTAATTGAAAATGTCTCAGCAGTGGCTGGACTGTGCATTGCATCACTGTCAGCTGGGGACAAATTAGCAGCCTCATGTAGTGTCTCACTGAGCCACGTCGACTTGGGCCACAGCCTTTGTCTTTGCAGAGGCTCCTCATCATCCTCTGCAAGAGAAAACAGAGGAGTGCAAATTCAGTCTTGTTAATTTTTGTGTTTTGTAATTTTATTGTATTTGTTACTTAAGGTTAGCTTTCCCAGTTTTAATAGAGCACGCACCGTGAGCACCCTTTTATTATGAGGCAGGGCATAAAACTAAAAAGGTTAATTGTCTGGAATGCACTCACTCTGTCTCATCATTTGCTTCTCTTTTTAACAGGAAGATCATCGAGGTGAAGATTATTGACGATGAAGAGTATGAGAAGAACAAGACCTTCACCATCGAGCTGGGAGAGCCGGTTCTGTTGGAGATAGGACAGAAACATGGTGGGTCCGTCTGCCTATGTCCATGTGTGTCTGTGTGTGTGTGTGTGTAGCTGTTCAAGGAGAATATCAAGAATTCAAGAGCGCGAGCAGGAACAAGGAGAGTGCCACTGCCACTGCACCTATCTCTTATAAACAGAGCGAGGCCTGCATTGATTGTCTGAAGCCTCCGATCTAAACCCAGATTAGCTTGGGAAACATTTTACTTTGAACCACTAAGGACCTGGCTTGGATTTAGAAAACATCATGCTCAAGCTGTTAGGTTTTTAATACATCAACATCTTTGTCACATAATGTTGGATTGCACAGATAACAGGAGAACAGGATTAATCACCTACCCCAAGCAGCATTTGGTCCACTTTGTTGCCATCGACTCCACATAAATAGGTAATATCATTAATAGCCAGATGCTGCTCTGAATACTCAGTGTGTACTGGGATCACAATAGGATTTCACTGAGCTAAACAGCAAGAAAAAAGCAGATTGAACAATTTGCAGTTCATTCCTGCCTGATGAACTATGCTGATCAAGTTCCTTTCTCAGGGGCAGCTCTGCTCTGTCATTTCCTACTTTCCAGTTACCAAAAAGCTTAGAAATCCATGAATCTAAAATGTCTAAGCCCTTCAACATTCTTTAAGAATGTAGAAAGCTTTAGTTGAAATTTAAAAAGGCTCATTACAGCAGGCAGACAGTTAATCTCTGGCAGGTGATTCAAGGCTAAAAGAGCACCAACGCTGAAAGTCAATAAGTAATTTCTGCAGCTTGTTCTGCTTTAACGTTCCTCTTCAAATGAATTTTGCACAAGGTTGAAAGTTTACAAGATGAAAGAAAAGACAAAAAAGAAATCTAGGGAAACTTTCCTTTTACCATTTCACCTAAATGAGGCTTTTCTCGTATCATTTAACTTAATTTCACTCCTTTTGTTTCTTGGCTTTCTTTATTTTTCCTCTCTCATCCTCATTAGTTTTAGTCTTCCAGCACTGTGTTCTTGCATTTTGTGTTATTAATGGGATAACATGTATACATCTAACCTCAAGCACAGTGGTTCCCTACCTGGGCTCCTAAATCACTCTGGTTGAAATGGTCACAGCCAGTAGACATATGCAATTAGTAACAGAGGGTCACAACCCCATCTCTCTTTTTTACTTTTGCTGGTGACAAGGCTTTATGGATGGCAGTGTTGGTTAGTCAGTCTGTTAGACAGACTGCAATGACATGTGCTGACATTCAGAGGCATTCACAAGATGAAGTTTTGAGTTTTGAGCAAAATGTCAGGGACAGCCATGAAATTTGGGATGTGACATTCATCCCCTCAGGATGCATTTTAACAGCTGTGGTGATCCCATCACTTCTCATCTAGTGTCATCATCAGGTCAGATTTTCAATTTGAAACTTTGGATTATGATCAAATACCTGCAGAACCTATGACACCCCCCTCAGCTTTGACTGTACTTTGTGTTTAGACCTAATTAGCAAATGTTAGCATGCTAACACGATACATTAAGATGGTGCTAAACGTTGTACATGCTGAACATCAGCACAGTTGTGGTTAGCATCTTGATGTTAGCATTTAGCTTGTAGCACTTGCCTAAAAAGCCTCTTAGAGCTGCTAGTGTGGTTACAGACTTTGTTATTTTCAAATGTGGTCCCTCTCATTATTATGTCCTGCTGTTGGCCTTTGGAGGTCATGAACAGCCAAGTACTTGTTCCAATAGATAGAAAGTTACCAGCTACTTTTATTAACCTGCCAGCATGAGAGTTCAAGCCACACCTCTTCTTTACACGTGTCCCAACCAAGCAGCAGAAGTTGATCGCAACAAGGACATGATTCTTTATCAGGTTCCCTCGTGTGAACAACAGGGGTTGTGTTTGATGGAGCCCCCAGCCACAGTCTGGGATTTAAAAAGCCTAGTCCCCACGGTGGTTGACAAGTGTTTTACTGCTCCCTCTGTCTCTTAACATTCAGACTCACACAGAGGCTCTTCATGATGGTGTGAGGGTCCACACTCTGGATGTCAGACATGAAGAGCCAACAGCCTGGGGCATGTTTCATTACAGAGGAAAATAATTGGTTTTATAACACTGTCACAGAACGAGTGGACTGACATTTGCACAGATACACACACTCGGCCACACACATACTGTATCACATACTGTACAGTGGTTTTCACTTGCAGAAGGCCTGCGCTGATAACAGCTGACTCAATTAAAGACTGTCGTCGTGTGTAAGAGTGAGCGAGGAGACATATGGATGGATTATTTAATGGGACAAAATGATAAACTTCTTCGTATTTGTAATAACACGGGATGCTTGATAGCTTGGATTCCCATATGTCACAACAGTATTTGAATATTATCATTTACATTAATGTCTTTCACAACTGATTGCATACATTTCCTAAAGTGAAATCTCAGCAAAACTAATATTAGAGTTCATGCTGCTCTAGTCAAAGTCTAATGAAAAAATTAAATGATACATGACTTGACAAAAGCTGTCAAATCAGCAGATCAATAATAAATAATTCCATAGCAAGTAACAGATGAATGATCCAAGTTTTACTGTAATATATTTTCATATATACTGTGACTTGGAATGTGACATGGGTAGAAACTACAGAGTCATAACCAGAGCTGTCAGAGTTCTGGACACATTATTTCAAATGAGGCAAATCTGATGAGTGGATACTCTCCTGGGATTTGACATTTGAAATGCAACAGTTATTCACCGCAATCTATTTCATTAGTGAGGGCAGTAATGTATTTCTTGAGTGGTTTGTAATGAATTTTTGAAAACAGAGGGAGCCAACCTCTTACTGTTGTGAATAACTCTCAGTTTAGAGTCTTCATTAAACAACTCTGTTAAACATTTGATCCAGGGCTGTAGCCAGGATTACAGAAATGCTTAGATGATCATGCAACTTATCTGTGACAGTTTTGGATAAGAAGTATTTTTTGCCTGCTTTGGTTAGTGAAGTGACCAGTAGGTTTACAGTTATATCATCAGATAAATTCCATGGACATTAAAAAACACACATTTTTATGGTAAATATTACAAAACATGTCTGCATGGAAGCAAAGAAAGTACACTCCTTTCAACATCAGAGCTGATGGTGAAGCATTTGCAACATGGTGTTGCTTAATTAATAAAATTTGACATCTGTTTCCTTATTCCATCAACCTCACCAGAAGATAAATGCAAAAAACAGCAGCATTGGGCCGAATCTACTACAGGAAATGACCGACTGGAGTTAAGACATTTCAAAAGTTGCTAATGCAATGCAGGTACCCATAAATCCAGAGCAGCTTAACCTCAGTACTCACAGTGGTACCAAGGGACCTGCTTATTTATACCTTGTCAGTGGGGAAAAAGAGAAACTCAGTTCCTATCACTGCACTCCTCTAAGATGGCAACTTGCAACCTGCAGCCTGCTGACCCATACATCTCTTTGGTCTCCTAGGTGACTCCAATGAGAACAAGCCATTGGTGGGGGCAGAGGAGGAGGAGGTGGCTAAGATGGGCTGTCCCAGTCTGGGTGAACACACACAACTAGAAGTGATCATAGAAGAGTCCTACGAGTTTAAGGTAAGTGTGTGTGTGTGTGTGTGTGTGTGTGTGTGTGTGTGTGTGTGTGTGTGTGTGTGTGTGTGTGTGTATCTGGTCAGTCAGATTTTAAAAAAATAATGATAATCACCGTTTTGGCAGCCATTACGCCAGCTGTGTTAAATATCACCTAAAAAGTAAACTGACTTAAAATGCAAATTAGAGCTAAAATGATTTAAAGTGAATGTCAGCTACCCCTCTCAGGAGGAAGAATGATTCATTTTGTTAGCATGTAATGGACTCTCTAATGAGATGCTTGTCATTTTGATGGGAGACATGCAAAAGACAACAAATAATTTATTCAAAGTGAGCTGTCATCTTGTTTCAGTTCACAACAGGCCTTATAAGAAGGACATTTGCTGGTACAGTCAACCATTCATCCAGCAAATTAGAAACTATATTGGCTTAGTCACTCAATAAATATTGTATATTAGAAGGAATACGTTTTCAAATTTGATCAGTTTGTAATTTAGACATGGAGAGTTCCTACTTAACATTTTGTGTGCGGCACAAGAAACGCAGCCAGACAAAACAAACTAGATCTATCTGTCTCATGGTCAGCCTTCATTACTTTGCACATTGTCATGTTTTTTCTGCCAATTTCCACTTGAGTTTGCCTGTAATCTGTGATTTTGTTTTTGTCTTTAAATGTGACTGTTCATACTGTACATGTTTGTTGCAGATTTCATTTGCTCATTTGTCCATTTTGTGTCATTTTGTATGTGTGTGCGTGTGCAGAGAGCATTAAATACACTTCTTAGGAGGGCTCAAAAGGTTATCTATTTTCCTCACTGTTTGTCTTTGCATGCAATGTCAGTTCTTCTATCTGTTCGCAGACAATACTGACATGTTTCAGCGCATTATATCCCAATCTATAAACCCTTAATTGTCAGTGGAATTACTCTTATTAAGACTGCTGATAAACAGTGTATTGTTGGTTTTTTTTTCAATGTTGCCTTTCACTTATTAGATAATAAACCATGCAGGGTTTTCTCTTCACAAGGCCCTGTCAGCTGTGTTATGATAATGACTGCTAGTGCAATGCTTCATAGCTGCTGCAAGCTGTTTTGCATCAACATCTTTTATTATTCCCATTCCTCGCTGCTTTAAACAGAAAACTCAACCAGTCTGCCTGAAGGTCTTTCCTAGATTTCATGGGGAGCATCAGTCTAACATGGCACCACAGCCAATTTCATAGTATCGTATTAATTAGCACATCCTTTACCTAAAATTTTCACTGTTATGAAATATCGACTTTGTACATGTATCTTTAAAATGTGGAGGATAATTGAAAGGCTTGAAATCAGCATTTTCTTCTATCTGTGTGGCTGCAAGTGAATTAACAACTTGAGGTTTGTATCTTTCCTGTTCTGCCTGGTCTGTATGTACTTGCATGTTTGCTTTTGTGTGTGTGTGTGTGTGTGTGTGTCTGTCTGTCTGTAGAGTACAGTAGATAAGCTGATCAAGAAGACAAACCTGGCGTTGGTGGTGGGAAGCAGCAGCTGGAGGGAGCAGTTTGTCAGTGCTGTTACTGTCAGTGCAGGTAAAACAGTCTTATATGGATGCGCACACACACACACAGGACATAACACATCATTTTGATTTATGAACAGTGGTTTTGGTTGACAGCTTTCTTGACTTTATTTTGAAAAGATGATGGATGATGAGAGAGAGAGAATTCCTAAAGGTTTGCATCAGCATTATTATTTTGAACCTTTTCATGCATTTATTATAATCTATTCATGGTCCTCTTGTTATGCAGGTTTCCTTGCTTTCAGTGATCTTAATACCAAGTACAGACTATTTCCTCTATTATGCTAGATAAGAAAAAGGTTTTCTTCAATCCTCCTTTAAAGAAATACTTTTTTTGTTTTCTTGACAAGAGAAAATAGATACCACTCCTATATCTGTCCCTATAAAAATATATATGAAGCTGTCAGCAATTAGTTTGACTAGAACTAGAAACAGAGGGAAACACCTAGCTAGGCTCTGTCTAGTGTTTTACCTCTAAAGCTCACTAATTAACACATTCTGTCTGTCTAAAACAAACTCTGCATTGGCTGTTTTTTTGTGAGCAGAATTTGCCTCATGTACAGTTCTGTTTGAGTATGAACATGCTAATGAGGGAGCTTTCAAGCTGTTGGCAGTCAGATGTCATTGGAAAGAGCCAAGCTAGGTGTATAGCTGTGATCTTTATGCTAAGTTCTGCTAATCGCCACCTGGCTCTATCTCTTTCATTAGCAGATCGGTATGAGAGAGGTGTCAGTGTGCTCATCTACTAACTTGTAGCAATAAATCCAATAAGCGTTTTTCCCTAAATGTTGAACTATTTATTTAGTCTGAGAGCTTTTTTATTTTACTGCCTTGGGATAAATTCTTGCTCAAGTTGTCAGTTCCATCAGTCTCACTCTACTTGTCTCTGCTGTTTTTTATCCCTGTCTGTCTCTTCCTCCTTATTTCAATTGTCACGCTGCTATTTTTTGCCATCTTCCACACTTTCAATCTCCTGCCACACCTGAAAGGAGATGATGATGAGGAGGAGAGTGGGGAGGAGCGGCTGCCGTCCTGCTTTGACTACATCATGCACTTCCTCACCGTCTTCTGGAAGGTTCTGTTCGCCTTCGTCCCACCCACAGAGTACTGGAACGGCTGGGCCTGCTTCATCGTCTCAATATCACTTATCGGCGTCCTGACAGCAGTCACCGGCGATCTGGCCTCACACTTTGGCTGCACGATAGGACTGAAGGACTCTGTGACCGCTGTGGTGTTTGTGGCGCTGGGAACATCAGTGCCAGGTGAGTGATTTTATAGTGTGAGTAAATCATATATACATACAGTAACGCTTGAGAATTCTGAAAAAACCAAAGTCAAACTGAAATTAAAGAGAATAAAAATATGTTGTTTTGATTTATCTGATAAAACTGTAATTGTTCTTAAGCTAAGCTAACTAGCTTCAACTGTCTGAAGCTAGTTAATCTAGCTTAAACCTAACATCTGTCCCAAATGTTGTGAAGGGACAGATGTGTTATAGCACCTATGGTTGTAACTAATGCTATGTGGGCTCACCGAAAACACAGAACAAAACATCTCATATTCATAACATTTGTAGGCTACAGGGCCATGGCTACAGGTCCAATCAGTGGTCACCACACAAGTTTAAGGCCCATCTCTAAGTAAGGTCTACTCTCAAATGCTAGTCAGCTGTTACCAAGCGAAATACCCACCCTTAGTTTAGACAGTTTTTCCACAAATATGTCCAAAAAATGTATCTTCTTTTATGTTTCCTCACATCAATAGTGAACAGTAAATAAACAGTAAACATGAAATAAGATGCGTATTTTCCTGAGTGAATAAACAAATAAATGGACAGACTGATGCTCTCTCCTCCATCTGATTTCCCTTGCAGCTGCCCTCAGTAAGCAGGCCCGAAATCAAAATTGAATTGTAAAACCCCAGCTCCATCAGAGCCCTCAGCCTGAGCTCGTCTCTGCTGGGGCAGACGCATCGTCCCAGGGCTTTAATTCAATTCGCTTCCTCATTCCTCTCGTCAGCCGTTTTATTGTTGCCCCTCTGTATGATTTATAGAAATAGCTCCTTTGCTACTCTTCCAGGCGATAACTTTGATGCCTTGTGGCGAGGTCTCCGGAAAATAGTGTTGAATCAATTTCTTCAACAGTCATATTATGTTGTGTGTTGGAATCGGAGGCTGTAAATATGGATTTAATATCCATTATCAGTGTGTGTGTCCTGTCACAAAAATGTTGTTGTTAATTTGTTGGCCTCTCTTGCCTTTCTTCTTCTTCTGCTTTGTCTCCTTTACTCACAATCACTGTTTTCTCTCCCTCCTTTTCCTGTCTCTCTCTCTGTTCCTCCCTCACACTCTCATATTCCACCTCACTTATCTGTTACGCTTGCTCTTGTGCCCCATCCCGGTCAATTTATTATTCTGACTAGGTGTTACCTTGCCTCTCGCTCTCTCTCTCCCGTCCTCTTATTGGATGTTGTGTTTTCACTGTGGTATCATCCATCATACCCAGGTGTGTGTGGGTGAAAATGTGTGTCTGCTCTGCTGAGGTGATGCAAGCCTGTGTGTGACAAGTCCGGCAGGTCATTATAACTTCCACCGGGAGCATGTGCTCCCTTAGAGCATTTGTGTGTGTGTGTGTCTGTGTGTGGTTGTGATCTCCGTAAAAAAGTTGTTAGAAACATTTATCTTCTCTCTTGCTTCCTGGTCTCTGATGTGCACCCCACCCTCCTCCTCTCTCTCAGCCCTCCCCCAGATTTATAAAAGCATTTCTGCGTTATTACATCGGAGACATGCTCGAGGATTATCGGGCCAGTTTACACCAGATTTGCAGATTCAGGCAATTAGAGGCAAATGTTGATCGGGGGCTTGGGTTGAACACTGTGAACTACTAAATGTTTCTGGCTGTTTAAGAGCTTATTTGTAGCCATCTGAGCTATTGTGTGTGGTGTCAGTGTTGTTGTATCTGTGTTGGTGGTGAACAGGTCCTGCAGAGATCAAGGTTTTATCGTCAGAATGGTGAAACAGTTTAAGGTCTTGGTCTAACAAACTGGTACAATAAATACCTCAAGTTTTTCTCTGCATGAACTGAGTTCTGACTTTCTGATTTGCGTCACATTCAAGACAGTGAAAGGACGTGATAAGGGGTAAATGCTCCTGTAATTTGATATCAGAATTTTGTAATAATAGAAGGAAATGAACCCCAGAGCTTTAGTGTGAGGACAGGATCTTTGTAGGGTAGTTACTGGGGTTAAGATAGCTGTTGATGGTCAGTAAATTCATGGTTGGCTGCTTGTATAATGTGCAGTATGTTGTTCTGTAGTTTGGATCTTTAATAGCTTCTTGACTGGAAGAGAAAGATTGGTAAGCTTGGTGAACCTGTACCGTATATGATGATGTGCGTTTCTTAATTTGGGTATGATCCTCCTCTGTGCCAGAATTAGTTAGTGCAGAGTGTGTGCACTGTATGTGTGTGGAGGCAGTAACATGCAGTTTCATGACTCAGATTCAAAACCCACAATCTCATGTGCCCATGTGTCAACACACACAAACTTTTCATTTCTTTTTGTGTGGTCTGTCGCCAACAGGATTACAATTCATCCCTCCAAGAAAGTTTGGAGGATATTTTTCATGTTGGGTTATGAATTTCAACTAATCTCGCTGACATTCAAATAAGAATTGAGACCCATCTCACCAGCCCGTCTAAAAATAGAATTAAGCCAAGACAGGCTCACAATAACTGGCAGCTGTTTCCCTGGTGTTCCCTGCCAACCCAGTTGTAGAGTCTCTGCCGTTTTTATCCAATTTCTCCTCAAAGAGCTCCAGTCACATACACCTACATCATTTTACAGCATTTACTACTTCTGTTCTAACATTTCTAGCATAGGCTGTTGTCAGTATACATCTACAGATTCAGGGAGGATTATTCCTGAAAATAATCCAGGTCAGATTTATGTTTTCAGAATATGGATGGAAAGTGAATTAAAAGGAAAATTATGTTATTTTAAAATCTCTGTAAGACCAAGCTCAAGTTAACACAAAAGTGATTTCACAGGATTAATTGTTTTTGCTAACTGCATAGGAACCTACTTAACAGGGCAATCTGAATCTGTACGACAGAGGTGGAAGTGGTGCAAAGTCAGACGTGACACAATTGTGAGGTTTAATTTCCCATTAATACTGGTGAGAAATGCATTGAAATGGTGCACCTATACAGTTTGACCAAATGTTTAGTAAGTTTTAGTACAAACAGCTGATCCTCTGTATATGGCTGCCATTACAAAATTTGTGATGTCTTTCACAATAAAAGCTGAGTTCTTTATGCTCTCATATCTCAGCACTCCCTTCCCCTTGTTTGCTCTCCCAGCTCAATTATGTCTATGTGTTGTTTCTCCTGTCTGTCTCTGCCTCTAACAGTCATCCATTAAAGATGTGATTATTTCCATAAACACTGACACTGGTTCACGGTGCCTTCCTTGATCTTTCTTATCCTCTTTGCTTCTTTTTATGTTTTCTTCCTCTTCCTACATGTATGCCACGGTGTGTATGTGTGTTTGTATGGCTTCTGGAATACTGCGTGGGCCTTCATACTGTATGTGAGAGGTTATTTCCTCAGTGGGTGTGAGAAAGACAGTCACTAAAACATCAAACGTTATTCATATGAGACTCATTTCCATTATGTTTGCTTTACATTATTACATTGTTTTGTTCTGACCTTTGGTATCCATTTCCTGCCTTGTTTGTCTGCTCCTACATTTCTTTTGCTATTAAAAAGTACATAAAGGATGATGAAGCCTTAAGATTTCTGTCTTTCCCATCCAGACACATTCGCCAGCAAAGTCGCTGCCATCCAGGACCAGTACGCAGACGCCTCCATCGGCAACGTCACAGGCTCCAACGCCGTCAACGTCTTCCTGGGTATTGGCGTGGCGTGGACCATCGCAGCCATCGCCTGGCGCGCAGAGGGCAAGCCCTTCAAAGTGGACCCGGGAAACCTGGCCTTCTCCGTCACCCTCTTCACCATCCTGGCCGTGGTGTGCGTGATCACGCTGCTGTACCGGCGGCGGGCGTCGGTGGCTGGCGGCGAGCTGGGCGGACCGCGGACTTGCAAGCTGCTAACGTCGCTGCTGTTCGTCTCGCTGTGGCTGGTTTACATCCTGCTGGCTTCACTGGAGGCCTACTGCCATATACCACTGTTTTAAATGGAGAGGAGAGGAGAGGGGAGGGAGAGAGACCCACTGCCAATATGAAGAGAAAGAGAGTGAGAGAGAGAGAGATGAAGGGAAGGAGGAATCTTCAAAGACAGACAGGGATGAGGAGAGATCGGAGGTATAGTTGGACTGATATGGGCTAATTCTCATTCAAATTTCCTTTTTTACAAGCCCAAAATACACTTTTTTCTAGTTGAATACATTTTTTTCTCACCTGAATAGAGTGTAAACCATCACAAAACACTAAAACACTCCAGTGATGTCCAAATGAATTATTCTATACAGAAATGAAGAAGCTTGAAGGATACAAAACCCTCTAAATTAAGAATTACTTAAAGCATTAATGACAAAAATTGCAATGCAAGATTTTTAAAGAGCACTCATATGTTGTCGTTCCTCAGCAGTGGACAGCAGTGTAATACTTAATAACAGAGTGATATTGTTCCAGTATGCTGCCAACCCAGCAGGCGAGGAGGAGGGTAAGGTTGAAGGATGAAAAGTGAAGTTTAGAAAGGAAGCCGGAGGCAACAGAACTAAAGAAAGGTCTGTATAACGCTGATGGAGAGGCCAGAGAAAAGAAGACAGGGAATGAGGTAAAAGAAGAATAGAAGAGCAAAAATATTCTACAGCCCCTCTTCACTTTCTCTTGCTTCCTCTATCGTAACTGCATCTCGTCGTCGCGGGAACGGTGGATCCTCCCTTCATACCCGTTGAACTCGATCTAGTACTATCAATGACTTATTACTTTTAACCTCCTCTCTGCCAACAGTATACACACACATACATACAGGAACACACACGCTTTGGGGCCCTAAGCTGATTCTGCTACAGAGGACCACTCTCCAACTTGGGGCGAGATGAAAACTGACAACCATTTTTTTTCTTTATTCCTTTTCTTCTTGAATACACTGTGCAAAATAGTCTTTCCACCCCACAACACACACACACACACACACACACTGTACTCTCCCCTCAACAGACTGTACACACTCCTCCATCCTTCCCTCTTGCCTTACTCTTATCTCCCTCGTAGGAATTGTCTTAAAGTTGTGATAAAGAAACGCTGTAGTCACCTCCCGCCAACCCACTTTTTAATTGAGCCAATCCAGAGCCCCTCTCCTTTTAACGCCAATCAACAGCCTCATTTATCCCCGTGAAGGAAACTTACTCTACCCCCCTGCCCCCTTTTTTTTCTAAACTTTTCAATGGCGTCACGTGTTGATGTTGTTACCGTGCAATTGTAAAAAACAAACAAACAAAAAAAGACTTATAAATATGGTACGATGAGATAAAGATAAGGAAAAAGACGGTTGTCAGGAAGATTGGACTTGTAAGATCAAGATGTTGGATTTGCACTGGGAAGAAATGGAGTGTGGAGCGGCTGAAGAAATGTTTGATTAAAACGACTAGAGAACCAACGCAATGAGGAAGCATTGTGCACTACACATTGTGAGGTACATTGTTTACACCCTAAAGTTTTACAATGAAATGTGAACAACCGGAGCAAAAGCAGGAAATGACGTAACGGCAAGAGACACCAATAAATGAGACACGAGGAGGACCAATCAGAACGAAGGATGTGGCCGTGGACACCAGTACAAAGATGATGCCGATCACAGTGTTGATGATGACAAATCAAACAATGACCATACCCAGTGTTTCTAATTGTACATGATAATATAAGAAACATTTATTGATGTGTGTGCAAAAACACTGATATTTCGTTTATGTTAAGTCCCTCTCTTTGTAAGGAAATCTCTGAAGGAAGAAGAGAGAAAAATCCACCCACCCTTTTTCTTCGAAACACAGCTCATGTGAACATTCTAAGGAAATCCATCGCAACAGCTGTAAGATGGTGAATAGAAAAAACCAGAGATGACTCACAGACAGAAAGAAGAGTTGAGAGCTCTGAGGGAAATGTACGGCAGCTCTGAAATATCACACGACTGTTCTGCAGCAGTTTTAATGTTGGGACGTTTCTTTGTACTCAAAACAAAACAAAAAAAATCCCACCAGTCTCTGTTATCCAAAGATTTGATAGAAGAACATTGTCACAGATCACTTTACAGGTAGAGAACCGTTCATTTGTTTTCAGTGTGCAGGCATTGTACAAGTCCCACAAGCTGCCAGTTGTAGTAAAAACAAACAAACAAACAAAAAAAAAAAAACAGGCAGATTTAAATTCATAAAGGTGTTCATGCTCCAGATAAATGTGCTTGACCATAGATATTTTTTATGGGTGTGAGTCTGTATCAAAAGCTGTTCTGTTTATTTTTTGTTTGTTAAAAGTTTGTTGATTCAGGCATGGTGTGAAAAGAGAAAGATATAGAACTAGCTTAAAGGAAAGTATTATGACATATATAATATGAAATCAACTGTTTTGTCAAAGTTTGTGTGTTGGAGAAAGTGTCAAAGCCCAGATTTACATTATGTTTGTGTTAATACCCCTGCCCTGCCCAAGGGCTAGACTGAAGCTGGACAGAAGGAACAGCATATGGCTTGTCAGTGCAGATTATTATTAAATGCATTGTTAACAATGACATAGAAGGGAAAGCTCCGCAGGAACCGTGTGGTTTTCCTCTCCACTGCCCACAATGCTGATTGTAAACTTCAAGGAAAATCCTCTTGGGGAGAAAACAATAATTTAGCTTTTTGTTATACCACTGTTCACTAAGAGAAAAATGGGACTGAAAACAACAATTTACCTGCCCACCATCCGCCTTGTTAAATATGGACAAATTACCCGCCGCATTCAGCCCAATGTAAATGCAGGGCTTTACAAAACCAGCTCAGTCGTGACCAAGCTAAACAGACACCAGCTTGTCCGATGCAGCCTTGCAAGGTCAGTGCTTGTACAAATAGAAGAAACAGGTGATTTGGAGCATAGGGGCGTTGATCCATGGGGGTAAACATGCCTGTATGCATTAACCCCGTTCCCTCAAATGTGACATTTTAAATGCCACACCAGTTCCTTCACTTTCTACCAGCTGTGAAAGAAAGGAGAAAGTGAAAACTTTTTAGTAGAAAATCAGTAAAAGCAGCAGTGAAAGCCTCTACAATTTCTTACACAGCTGTTTTCCAGCCAGGCACAGTTTAGATTCACTGATAGAAGGAGTTTGGCCACCTGCCATGATGCTTGTGCCCTATTTCTTAACTGCAAATATTTAACATTGCAGGCACAATGGCATGCCCAGAGTTTCCACTTCACAGAAGAGCTGGCCTGAAGCTTGAAAGGATTTAGTATCTTGGTCAAGGATACTTCAACATAGCTGCTTGCAGGGCCATTGGCCACCCCACCCCCACCCCAAAACACCAAATATACAATCTTAAACCTTGATTTAAAAAATATTTGTTCACATTTTGGCAAATTAGCACCATTAAAAGTTTGCAGAACTAGCTATTAGTGTTTCCTGTATTCAAGGTTCTTATGGATGCTCAGACAACAAATTCCTCATAAATTATGAGTCACACTTAATCTAAAAGTATGTATATTATGTCTGTGTGTTCAGGTTTGAGTTATAAGAGGACAAAACATGGGATTTTTCACACAAGTTGCAGCGATCTGGTTGAAGTATCTTAATTACCTCCATGAGCTGTGTATCACTGCCACCTGTTGTCTGAGTTTTTTTTTAAAGCTTCCCCCCAGCAAATCTCTAAAATGTCCAAATACCTAAGAAATACACAGAACATGGCCTCAGTTTCCTCAGTGGTTGCTACGGAGTTGGATGCTGACATGATGTTAGAATCCATATCATCCAGCTGAAACGGTGTGACAAACCACCCAGATCCTTTCACTGTTTCTTTAGTCATTTCTGTAAACACACGATTAAAGCTGACGTGACGGAGGTCATCAGCCAGTTGCCAGTTTTGACATGACTCGCACGTTGGCATGGCTCCTGGCCCACTGTGACGCCAGGACGCCTGCCGGGCCAAACTCTTTTTCTCAATGACTTAAGCCTCTGTAACAGTTACCAGTTTGAGAATGAGTGGGCGGGATAATAGTGCTGCTGACGCCACAGGAACACAAGAATACTGGGACTGATTTAGAAATGTAGGCTTTTTAAAGGTTGATAAGCCTTGCTGGAGGACAGCTGAGTGTGTGTGTGTGAGTGTGTGTGTGTGAGTGAGTGTGCATGTATGTGTGTGCGTGGCTCGCTCTGCGTGTGCATGCTTTCTAAGTGAGTGAAGAAATGCAACCATATTTTTAGTATCTTGCCTGTTGCTTAGCGACCATCTATCTGCAAGCCGTTGTCTTCTTGACTGTTGCTGGTGTGTGTGTGAGACATTGTGTGTGTGTCATTCTCTTTTGATGTTTCTCACTTTGTCCGCTTGCCCTTTCCTTTAGTGAATGTGACAATACAGCTTCTCACTCATTTTTTTCTTTCTCTGTGGGTGAATTTCAACATGTGTTCTTCCTCATATGTTCATCTTTTCAACATGTTTCCCTTTTACTTTATGTTCCATGTGCCTCCCTTTGTTTGCATGTGTATCCATGGTGTGCACATCTACATGCGTATTTGTGCCTTTGTGTGTGTATGTGTGTTGGCTGGTGTTGTAATCTCCTTATAAGGGCTCGCCCTGTGTGTCCCTGGCTGAGTCCCAAACGCTAGATTAATGAATTAGAATGCCAACCTGACCCACAGTAAAAAATGCCTGGAAATTGGATTCCCTCCGTTGTGTGTGTGCATGTGTGTGTGTGTGTGTGATTGTACCTGGCATTCTCCCTCACCAGGTGTATGTGCGCACCTGTTGAATAAGATTAGGTATATAATAGATCTGACTGACAATTGAGACTGGGAATAGATGGTGGCATTTTGCTTTAAGTGCATGTGTGTGTGTGTGTGAGTATGTGTGAACAGTATGAGAAACTGTCATCACTACTTTACTGTCATACACTACATTAATGTTGCTAACTCCTCATCCTACACATAGGTGTTTATACATATTATGTACTGTATATGCAGACAGTCAGAAAATTGATCTAAAAATCATTCAAGTAAACCACACACACGTATATCTCAAGGAAGTTTTAATCGAAAGCAACTGGACTTAGTTGTAGTCTAGGAAGACGCTTCACCTCTCATCCAAGAGGCTTCATCAGTTCGTGTTCGCATCTGACCTGGCTGGGACTGGTCCAACTCGTCCCAGCCACTTGCTTTCGATTAAAACTTCCTTGAGATAACTATGACCTGGATGAATGAGAATTTTCACAGGCATACACACATATTGTGTATAAGCACACACACACACACACCCAAATGCTAGCCGAGCTCAATAGTTTAAGTATTTTTTGAATCTCTACAGTCTGTAAATGAAAGATATGTGAGAAGAAATATGTAACACATCATATTAGTTAGAAAGTGACCACAGTGACTACACTGTAAGTATATGGTTTCTCAGTTGCTTTGCTGTGCCTGTGTGTGTGTTCGGGGTGTTAACAGACATTTATGTAACTGAATCTGACTTTGAAATGGAAAGATTATTTATAAAAGTATTTGTATTCAGGTAAACACAGAGGCTGGAGGTATTGCTAATGCAAGTAGTTGCTGTTATATCTACATTATCCTTCTCACAATTTCCATGCTCCCATGGTGTTGATTTTCTGACTACATACAGGAGTGAACCTGAATGCAAAGCGTTTTTTTGTTTTGTTTTTTGTTTTTTCATGTGGAGACCAGAGGTGTTCAATGTTAAATTAATAAACAAGACATTATGAAATGTTATTACATCTCACAACTTTTCACAATCACGTTGAGAAGCCGAAGGTTCTGGATGTAATTGTCCCCACTGAGGAGTTCTATTAAAATGTTCTTTGACATTTTTCATGTAATTTTTCATTGTCTGTATTTATTCATGTAGTCATTTATTTCATAATGTCTTATTTATTTTGTAAATATTCAACACTTGTTGTCACTTGTTTGTGTTCACATTTTGGCCCTCGGCAGAGCATTATAAGGCTATTTCACCTGTATTTTTACACAGTGATGAGGTAACATGGTTTCTGAATACATGTAGGGTAACACTGAGCAAATTCATAGAGAAGAAATATTTACATTTTTATGCTTTGCCACATTTCAGATGTGTGTGTGTGTGTGTGTGTGTGTGTGTGTGTGTGTGTTTTAAGCTCCCAGACCTGTGTTAACAAGCCTCTTTTTATTGATCAGTGTTTCTTTTTTCCTCCTCTCTCTATACTGTCAGAGCCACTCTGTTTCTCTCTACCTTACAAATATTTAGATATTTTATCACTTTATACTCATAATTTTATTAACATATCATGCAGTCTTATTTATGAGGTCACAAAGTGCTTTTGATATAAATATCTGGTATTATAATTTTTCCATTTATTGTATTGATGTTATATTACTGTACTTTTTGTCACATTTGTTTTCATTGTTTTGTGTTGTTTAGGTGATTTGTTTTAAAAAAGCCCTCAGAGAGTAGAACAGCAAATTAGCATAGTAACAAATTACAATGAGTGTGCTCTTATCCTTTTTACTGTGTGTGCATGTGTGTGTGCTTGCGTGTGTGGACGCGTGCATTTCTTCATATCATTCCGTCCATGAGTGTGTCGATGCATGAATTAAACTCATTCTGAATACAGTGTTGATGTTGGAAATGTTGTAGTAAAGAGTAAAGTATTTTTAAACGCTGAAAAATGACATGACATGAAAAACGATTTAGATGTTTACAAAGACCAAACTTTTCTTTTCTCTCTTTTGTTTTTCTCAAAGATGAAATAAAACTTGACTGGCAAATGCTCAGAAGTGTGTCTGTGCCTTTTCTAATGATGGCGATGAAGTCATAACTCACTTGAGGTTGGGGATATTTTTCTAGATTAAGATGCTCATTTCACTAAATGCTAAGCAATTAGCAAATGGACTGTAGTATGTAATTATATTTGAATAGAATTGATTAGACAGTTTATTAGCCCTGGTTTATATCTGTGTTTGCAAGTACCCCAGAAATGTTTGTGTACTCTAAATCAAACATCTGTGCTGCAATTAGACAGCAACCCACTGTGCCTCCTGAGGTTCAGTTATCTACAGAGGTGGAGAAGCTGATGATTGAACCCAGGACCTCATGCATGCAAAGCATGCGCTCTACCACTGAGCTACATCCCTTATTTCATTAACTTTAGAAAGGCAGTAATTTGGATTGGCAAAATTAAGTGGTTGTTTTTAAGGTTACTAATTTTTTAAATGGAATTTCCTTTTTGTGTCACCCTCCATCTCAGCTCAGTGAGGAAACAATGTCCAGAGAAATGAAAAGCGGAAATGTCATGTTAAGTCTGTAACTTCAGAACATACCTACATACTTGATTTGACTGTGTAAAGCTTCACCCCATCTCAGACTTGAAATGTGAACGGATCCTTTAATGATTAAAAAGTGGTCCAAGAAGGGCGTGGCCGACAGGAGCGCGGAGAGGCGGAGAAACGTGGTCAGGAAGCAGAGTAAAGCCAGCGTTTGAGGCGTTGGCTCGGTTTGTCTGAACCGTGAAAAACTTAATAACGCATCGCGCCTGGATGCTAGAACAAGCTTCTAAGCAGCTTTTTTGTCGAACATGAGTGAGTCGGGACGCTGAACACACCTGCGGCGCGATGGTAAGGTTATGAAGCGAAGTAGCTAGCGGCTAGCGTTAGCATTTGCTAACACGTTTTATCGCGTGGGTAAGAGTGTGTTTGTGTTTCCGTGATTTAGACGTCTCTGTCATGAGTTGTGGACCCCCTCCTAGTCATTTAGACTCAGTTTAAAGCGGTCTATCATATCGTTGTCATCGGTTTGTGTCTATTTGTGGCCATTTTGTATAATATTGCGGCTGTGCCGTGCTGCTTTACACCTGGATGTCAGGGTTAGCAACAGCAAATTTGAGGTGCTGCCACGGCCACACCCTTTGGCGAAGACTCAAGATTTTGATAACTTTTAATCACAAAGGCGTTAACAGTATAGTGACTGAGTTTGAAGTCGATATGATTAAATATCTAGGAGGAGTTCGTTCAAATACAGTGTCCTCAAATGGCGAAAAATGAGCAATATTTGTCAAATATATTAAAGTCAAAATGGCTGACTTCCTGTTGGTTTGAGGTCATGACATCAGGAGACTTTTTTGTACATCTGGGCATGTTATATATGTGGTCACAATTTCATCCACCTACGACAAACTAAGCCCAATGGGGGATCACTTTTGAATGTTTCCAGGGAGCGCTATTGGGCCATTTTGCACCGTCCATGGACGAGACCCCTCAAATGCACATATTTTCACCAGGTCTGGCACATGTGCAAAGTTTTGTGTGTTTTTGAGCAGTTGTAGGCCCTCAAAAAGGCTATTCATTGCGGATGATGATAACAGTAAGAATCGGCCTATTCCAATAGGGCCTTTCCAGGCTTCATGCTCGGGCCTTAATGATCTGAGAAATTCCAATAGGGCATTTGCACGTTTTGTGCTGGGGCCCCAATAAGAAAAGTAATATGTAATGGTAAAAGTAATCCAACTTTAAAGGTAACAATAAAAGCCATCTCTAGTATAAAAGCAATGCAAAAATAATACTACTCCAAA
Organism: Lates calcarifer; assembly: GCF_001640805.2. Taxonomy (NCBI): domain Eukaryota; kingdom Metazoa; phylum Chordata; class Actinopteri; family Centropomidae; genus Lates; species Lates calcarifer. The sequence continues at coordinate 6,263,385 of NC_066846.1, forward strand.
ATAGAAAGAAGAATGTTGTATTATAGTAAGACATCAAATATGTCATATTGTAGTATGTGGTTAAAAATGTCAAAAAACGGCACTGTATAGTAAAGCTTAAAAAATGTCAAAAAATGTCATAGTATAGTAAGGCGTAAAAATGTTTTGTTAAATGTTCTGGTTCAGCTGTAATTTTGAATATTTCTCTGTGTTTTCATGGTTAAACTGTTGATGAGGAATAGGTAGTAGTGTATTGATCATTTTCCTTTGTACGCTCCGCTTTGATTTCCTCCAGGTGTCACCACTTTGTCCACGACATCATCCATGATCACCGAGACGTTGTCCATGATCGGAGAGACATTGTTGAGGATGAGGGAGACATCGTCCATGATCAGAGACATGTGCAAAAATCGTAATGACGAAGTTCGTGGTCAGAAAGACATTGTCCATAATCTCAGAGACATAGTCCACGAGTCTTCATACCATGAAGAAGTTCTCTGAGACCAGGACAGAGGCCTCCAGGTAACAAATGGCTTTACATAAACTCTTAATCAATTTTAATAGAAGTAATGTAAAAGTAATTGAACTGAATAATGATTTAGTATGTGACCGTCTGTGGTGTAAGAAATACTCAGGCTTTTACTGAAGAATAATCAACAACACAAGTTAAAATTCTGCATTCAAAAATTAAATTAACTGATAGTGTTTATTATTGTTGTGCAGTTTACAGTAACATACATGATTGCTTCAGTGATTAGTTGGTAGACACACAATTAAAAATCATTTTACTTTTTCCCAAATATTTGTTGTTGGTTTTTGAGGAGGTGATGAGAGTCAACTGTTGATTTTCTGAAACAGCCGTCTGTTTGGAAAATGTTCTGGTTCAGCTGTAATGTTGAATATTTTTTAGTGTTTTCATGGTTAAACTGTTGATGAGGAATAGGTAGAAATGCGAAATAATGATTTAGTATGTGACCGTCTGTGGTGTAAGAAATACTTAGACTTTTACTGAAGAATAATCAACAACACAAGTTAAAATTCTGCATTCAAAAATTAAGCGTATTGATCATTTTCCTTTGTATGTTTCTCTTTGATTTCTTCCAGGTGTCACCACTTCGTCCACCACATAGTCCACGATCGCCAAGACGTCGTCCATGATCACAGAGACACGGTCCATGATCGGAGAGACATTGTTGAGGATGAGGGAGACATCGTCCACGATCAGAGACGTTGTCCACGGTCACAGAGACCTTGTCAAAGATGAGAGAGGCGTTGTCCTTGGTCAGAGACATTGTCCCATGCTTCGTAGAGACCTTGCGATAGAATCGGCGGAGACGGGGGTCACCGATTTGACGGCATTGCCCGCGATCATGGAGACATTGTCAATGACCACAGAGACACCGTCTATGATCTCAGAGACATCGTCCACGACCATAAAGACGTTGTCCATGATCGCAGAGACTTTGTCCATAATCTCAGAGACATTGTTCACGATCACAGAGACGCAGTCCACAATCACAAAGACGTCGTCCACAATCTCAGAGAGTCTTCATACAATAAAGACGTTTTTTGAGACCAGGACTGAGGCTTCCAGGTAATTCACAAACAGCTTTACATCAGCTGTCCAACACAGAGCACTGACATTAAACTGTTTATGTTCAGTATATCAGAAAAGTGTTAGAATAGAAGTAATCTGCAATATAAAAATAATGTATAAGTAATCTGTGTTAATAGAAGTAATGTAAAAGTAATTAGCAATATCAGAAGTAAAATGTAATAGTCTAAGTAATGTGTTACTAGATGTAGTTTGCAACAGTAAGAGTTAAGAGTCATCTTTACAGTATATAATGACCAGTTCTACACTCATTTACTTAAAAAAATTAAATATGCTGCTGTTAAGACCTTTTTAAATGTGGTTGTTCTTCATTATACGAAAACAACACAAAACAAAGACATTTTAAATATGTGTTAATAAGAAGAAGGTTGAAATGCGAAATAATGATTTAGTATGTGACCGTCTATGGTGTAAGAAATACTTAGGCTTTTACTGAAGAATAATCAACAACACAAGTTAAAATTCTGCATTCAAAAATTAAGTGTATTGATCATTTTCCTTTGTATGTTTCTCTTTGATTTCTTCCAGGTGTCACCACTTCGTCCACCACATAGTCCACGATCGCCAAGACGTCGTCCATGATCGCAGAGACACGGTCCATGATCGGAGAGACATTGTTGAGGATGAGGGAGACATCGTCCACGATCAGAGACGTTGTCCACGGTCACAGAGACCTTGTCAAAGATGAGAGAGGCGTTGTCCTTGGTCAGAGACATTGTCCCATGCTTCGTAGAGACCTTGCGATAGAATCGGCGGAGACGGGGGTCACCGATTTGACGGCATTGCCCGCGATCATGGAGACATTGTCAATGACCACAGAGACACCGTCTATGATCTCAGAGACATCGTCCACGACCATAAAGACGTTGTCCATGATCGCAGAGACTTTGTCCATAATCTCAGAGACATTGTTCACGATCACAGAGACGCAGTCCACAATCACAAAGACGTCGTCCGCAATCTCAGAGTCTTCATACAATAAAGACGTTTTTTGAGACCAGGACTGAGGCTTCCAGGTAATTCACAAACAGCTTTACATCAGCTGTCCAACACAGAGCACTGACATTAAACTGTTTATGTTCAGTATATCAGAAAAGTGTTAGAATAGAAGTAATCTGCAATATAAAAATAATGTATAAGTAATCTGTGTTAATAGAAGTAATGTAAAAGTAATTAGCAATATCAGAAGTAAAATGTAATAGTCTAAGTAATGTGTTACTAGATGTAGTTTGCAACAGTAAGAGTTAAGAGTCATCTTTACAGTATATAATGACCAGTTCTACACTCATTTACTTAAAAAAATTAAATATGCTGCTGTTAAGACCTTTTTAAATGTGGTTGTTCTTCATTATACGAAAACAACACAAAACAAAGACATTTTAAATATGTGTTAATAAGAAGAAGGTTGAAATGCGAAATAATGATTTAGTATGTGACCGTCTATGGTGTAAGAAATACTTAGGCTTTTACTGAAGAATAATCAACAACACAAGTTAAAATTCTGCATTCAAAAATTAAGCGTATTGATCATTTTCCTTTGTATGTTTCTCTTTGATTTCTTCCAGGTGTCACCACTTCGTCCACCACATAGTCCACGATCGCCAAGACGTCGTCCATGATCGCAGAGACACGGTCCATGATCGGAGAGACATTGTTGAGGATGAGGGAGACATCGTCCACGATCAGAGACGTTGTCCACGGTCACAGAGACCTTGTCAAAGATGAGAGAGGCGTTGTCCTTGGTCAGAGACATTGTCCCATGCTTCGTAGAGACCTTGCGATAGAATCGGCGGAGACGGGGGTCACCGATTTGACGGCATTGCCCGCGATCATGGAGACCTTGTCGATGATCACAGAGACACTGTCTATGATCTCAGAGACATCGTCCGCGACCATAAAGACGTTGTCCATGATCACAGAGACTTTGTCCATAATCTCAGAGACATTGTCCGTGATCATAGAGACGTAGTCCATGATCACAGAGAGTCTTCGTACAATAAAGAAGTTCTTTGAGAACTGGGACTGAGGCCTCCAGGTAATTCACAAACAGCTTTACATCAACTGTCCAACACAGAGGACTGATATTAAACTGTTTATGTTCAGTATATCAGAAAAGTATTATAATAGAAGTAATCTGCTATATAAAAAATAATGTATAAGTAATCTGTATTAATAGAAGTAATGTAAAAGTAATTAGCAATATCAGAAGTAAGATGGTATAGTAAGGCATAAAAATAAACATTTTTATTAAAATGTTTATTAAATGTAGTGGTTCAGCACGTACCACGTGGGCCTTAGTGGCCTGAGCAGGTGGACCCTGGTTCGACTCCCAATCTGGCCGGACCTTTTGCTGCATGTCATTCCCCTACTCTCTTCCCGTTTCCTGTCTCTCACTCACTCACTGTCCTATCAAATACAGGCCAAAAAATTATGTAGTGGTTCAGCTGTAATGTTGAATATTTATTTGTGTTTTCATGGTTAAACTTTTGATGGGGTATAGGTAGTAGTGTATTAATCATTTTCCTTTGTATGCTTCTCTTTGATTTCCTCCAGGTGTGACCACTGTCCACGACATCGTCCACAATCACAGAGACTTCGTCCATGATCGGAGAGACATTGTTGAGGATGAGGGAGACATTGTCCATGATTGCAAAGGAATTGTCCATAATTTCAGAGACAAGGTAATTCACAAACAGCTTTACATCAGCTGTATAACACAGAGCACCGACATTGTTTATGTTTAGTATTCAATATATCAGAAATCTGTATTAATAATATAAATAATGTAGAAGTAATTTGCATTATCAGAAGTAAGATAAATAGTAAAAATCTGTTACTAGATGTAATTTGCAACAGTGAAAGTTATGTAAGTTTAGAAGTAAAATGTAATTTTAAAAAAAAGTACTCTGTAAGGGTAAAACTAATCTAATGTTGGAGTGAAAATATCCCGGAATATAAAAGCAATGAAGAGGAAATACTAATCTAAAATGAGGGTAAAAATGTTGTGGCATCAAAATGAAAAAAACTATTATAGTAATATTTTTTAATGTCATAAAATGCTGTATTTATATAGTAAGGCATAAAAAAGTGTCAAAAACCATTAAAAAATATCAGTATAGTAAGGCGTCAAAAAATGTAAAAAATTATCAAAAATGGTCAAAGAAGGTCATGGCATAGCAAGTGTATAGAAAAATGTCAAAAACATTCATAGCATAATATGGCATTAAAAATGGTCAGAAAACGTCATAGTAGTATGACCTCAAAAATGGTTTTAAAAAATGTCATAGTATAGTAAGGCATGAAATATGGTCAAAAAATGTAATGCAAAGTATGGAGTCAGAAACGGTCCAAAAATGTCACAGCATAGTATGATAATAATAATACATTTTATTTATAGGCACCTTTCTGAACACTCAAGGACACTGTACAATATACAATAAACAATAAAACTGTACAATATACAATAATCAATAAAACAACAATGGATAAAATCAACATATAAAAGAAATGTAGGGCAGTGAAGTTGCAGTAGGACTGTTAAAGTGAGTAGGCAATCTTAAAAAGAGTTTTGAGTCTGGATTTTAAAACAGGAAAGGAGTCAGCGTTTTGGAGGGCTTGGTGGCAGGGAGTTCCAGAGCTGAGTGCTGACACGGGCAGAGGGTATGCAGAGATGAATGGAGCAGGAAGATCTGGCGTCAAAAACTCACTGTATAATATGGCTTCAAAAACCATCAAAAAACGTCATAGTAAAGTAAGGCTTCAAAAAAGTCAGTCTAGTAAGGCTTCAAAACTGGTCAGAAAAAGTCATAGTATAGTAAAGCTTCAAAAAAAGTCATAGTATAGTACGGCTTCAAAAAAAGTCAGTCTATTAAGGCTTCAAAAACCATTAAAAAAAGTCATACCATAGTAAGGCTTCAAAAACCATTAAAAAAAGTCATACCATAGTAAGGCTTCAAAAAAGGTCAGTCTAGTAAGGCTTCAAAACTGGTCAAAAAAAGTCATACCATAGTAAGGCTTCAAAAACCATTAAAAAAAGTCATAGTATAGTAAGGCTTCAAAAAAAGTCATAGTAAAGTAAGGCATCAAAAATGGTCAGAAAAAAGTCATACCATAGTAAGGCTTCAAAAATGGTAAAGAAAAAAAAAAGTCATAGTCTAGTAAGGCTTCAAAACTGGTCAAAAAAAAGTCATACCATAGTAAGGCTTCAAAAAAGTCATAGTAAAGTAAGGCTTCAAAAAAAGTCATAGTATAGGAAGGCTTCAAAACTGGTCCAAAAAAGTCATACCATAGTAAGGCTTCAAAACTGGTCCAAAAAAGTCATAGTATAATAAGGCTTCAAAACTGGTCCAAAAAACTGTTCAAAAAAAGTCATAATAAGGCTTCAAAACTGGTCAAAAAATGTCATAGTCTAGTAAGGCTTCAAAAATGGTAAAAAAAAAAATAAATAAATAAAAAAAGTCATACCATAGTAAGGCTTCAAAAATTGTCAAAAAAGTCATAGTATAGTAAGGCTTCAAAACTGGTCCAAAAAAAGTCATAGTAAAGTAAGGCTTCAAAAATGGTAAGGTAAAAAAAAGTCATAGTCTAGTAAGGCTTCAAAACTGGTCAAAAAAGTCAGTAAAGTAAGGCTTTAAAAACCTTCAAAAAAGTCATACCATAGTAAGGCTTCAAAAAAAGTCAGTAAAGTAAGGCTTTAAAAACCTTCAAAAAAGTCATACCATAGTAAGGCTTCAAAAATTGTCAAAAAAGTCATAGTATAGTAAGGCTTCAAAACTGGTCCGAAAAAGTCATAGTATAGTAAGGCTTCAAAACTGTTCAAAAAAAGTCATACCATAGTAAGGCTTCAAAAAAAGTCATAGTAAAGAAAGGCATCAAAAATGGTCAGAAAAAAGTCATACCATAGTAAGGCTTCAAAAATGGTAAAGAAAAAAAAAAGTCATAGTCTAGTAAGGCTTCAAAACTGGTCAAAAAAAAGTCATACCATAGTAAGGCTTCAAAAAAGTCATAGTAAAGTAAGGCTTCAAAAAAAGTCATAGTATAGTAAGGCTTCAAAACTGGTCCAAAAAAGTCATACCATAGTAAGGCTTCAAAACTGGTCCAAAAAAGTCATAGTATAATAAGGCTTCAAAACTGGTCCAAAAAACTGTTCAAAAAAAGTCATAATAAGGCTTCAAAAATGGTAAAAAAAAAAAAAAAATAAAAGTCATACCATAGTAAGGCTTCAAAAATTGTCAAAAAAGTCATAGTATAGTAAGGCTTCAAAACTGGTCCAAAAAAGTCATAGTATAGTAAGGCTTCAAAAAAAGTCATAGTCTAGTAAGGCTTCAAAACTGGTCAAAAAAGTCATAGTAAAGTAAGGCATCAAAAATGGTCCAAAAAAGTCATAGTAAAGTAAGGCTTCAAAACTGTTCAAAAAAAGTCATACCATAGTAAGGCTTCAAAAAAAGTCATAGTCTAGTAAGGCTTCAAAACTGGTCAAAAAAAAGTCATACCATAGTAAGGCTTCAAAAAAAGTCATAGTATAGTAAGGCTTCAAAACTGGTCAAAAAAAGTCATAGTATAGTAAGGCTTTAAAACTAGTCCAAAAAAGTCATGGTATAGTAAGGTTTCAAAAAAAGTCATAGTCTAGTAAGGCTTCAAAACTGGTCAAAAAAAGTCATAGTAAAGTAAGGCATCAAAAATGGTCAGAAAAAGTCATACCATAGTAAGGCTTCAAAAATGGTCAAAAAAGTCAGTATAGTAAGGCTTTAAAACTAGTCCAAAAAAGTCATAGTATAGTAAGGCTTCAAAAAAAGTCATAGTAAAGTAAGGCTTCAAAAATGGTCAGAAAAAGTCATAGTCTAGTAAGGCTTCAAAACTGGTTAAAAAAAAAAAAAGTCGTAGTATAGTAAGGCTTCAAAAAAAGTCATAGTATAATAAGGCTTCAAAACTGGTCAAAAAAAGTCATACCATAGTAAAGCTTCAAAACGGGTCAAAAAAGTCATACCACAATAAGGCTTCAAAACTTGTCAAAAAAGTCATACCATAGTCAATGTCATAGGAAGGTGTGAAAAAACAGCAAAAAATGTCATAGTATAGTAAGGCATGAAATATGGTCAAAAAATGTAATGCAAAGTATGGCGTCAGAAACGGTCCTAAAATGTCGAGAATAACATGGCTCCAAAAATGTCACAGCATAGTATGATAATAATAATACATTTTATTTATAAGCACCTTTCTGAACACTCAAGGACACTGTACAATATACAATAAACAATAAAACTGTACAATATACAATAATCAATAAAACAACAATGGACAAAATCAACATATAAAAGAAATGTAGGGCGGTGAAGTTGCAGTAGGACTGTTAAAGTGAGTATGCAATCTTAAAAAGGGTTTTGAGTCTGGATTTTAAAACAGGAAAGGAGTCAGCGTTTTGGAGGGCTGGTGGCAGGGAGTTCCAGAGCTGAGTGCTGACACGGGCAGAGGGTATGCAGAGATGAATGGAGCAGGAAGATCTGGCGTCAAAAACTCACTGTATAATATGGCTTCAAAAACCTTCAAAAAAGTCATAGTCTAGTAAGGCATCAAAACTATCAAAAAAAGTCATAGTCTAGTAAGGCATCAAAAAAATCATAGTAAAGTAAGGCTTCAAAAAAAGTCAGTCTAGTAAGGCTTCAAAAACCTTCAAAAAAGTCATAGTAAAGTAAGGCTTCAAAAACAATCAAAAAAAGTCATACCATAGTAAGGCTTCAAAAAAAGTCATAGTAAAGTAAGGCTTCAAAAACCATCAAAAAAGTCATAGTAAAGTAAGGCTTCAAAAAAAGTCATAGTAAAGTAAGGCTTCAAAAACCATCAAAAAAAGTCATAGTAAAGTAAGGCATCAAAAAATGTCATAGTAAAGTAAGGCTTCAAAAAAAGTCAAAGTAAGGCTTCAAAAACCTTCAAAAAAATCATAGTCTAGTAAGGCTTCAAAAACCATCAAAAAAAGTCATAGTCTAGTAAGGCTTCAAAAACCACCAAAAAAAGTCATAGTAAAGTAAGGCTTCAAAAAAAGTCATAGTAAAGTAAGGCTTCAAAAACCATCAAAAAATGTCATAGTAAAGTAAGGCATCAAAAACCATCAAAAAAAAGTCATAGTCTAGTAAGGCTTCAAAAACCATCAAAAAAAGTCATAGTAAAGTAAGGCTTCCAAAAAAGTCATAGTAAAGTAAGGCATCAAAAACCATCAAAAAAGTCATAGTCTAGTAAGGCTTCAAAAAAAGTCATAGTAAAGTAAGGCTTCAAAAAAAGTCATAGTCTAGTAAGGCTTCAAAAACCATCCAAAAAAGTCATAGTAAAGTAAGGCTTCAAAAAAAGTCATAGTAAAGTAAGGCTTCAAAAACCTTCAGAAAAAGTCATAGTAAAGTAAGGCATCAAAAATCAAAAAATGTCATAGTATAGTAAGGCTTCAAAAAAAGTCATAGTAAAGTAAGGCATCAAAAACCATCAAAAAAGTCATAGTAAAGTAAGGCTTCAAAAAAAGTCATAGTCTAGTAAGGCTTCAAAAAAAGTCATAGTAAGTAAGGCATCAAAAATGGTCAAAAAAGTCAGTATAGTATGGCGTCAAAAATGGTCAAAAAAAAGTCAGTATAGTATGGCGTCAAAAAACATGAAAAAGTCATAGTATAGTATGGCCTCAAAAAACATGAAAAAAGTCATAGTATAGTATGGCGTCAAAAAACATGAAAAAAAGTCATAGTATAGTATGGCGTCAAAAATGGTCAAAAAAAGTCATAGTATAGTATGGCGTCAAAAAACATGAAAAAAAGTCATAGTATAGTATGTCAAAAATGGTCAAAAAAAGTCATAGTATAGTATGGCATCAAAAAACATGAAAAAAAGTCATAGTATAGTATGGCGTCAAAAATGGCGTCAAAAATGGTCAAAAAAAGTCATAGTATAGTATGGCGTCAAAAAACATGGTCAAAAAAAAGTCATAGTATAGTATGGCGTCAAAAACATGGTCAAAAAAAGTCATAGTATAGTATGGCGTCAAAAATGGTCAAAAAAAGTCATAGTATAGTATGGCATCAAAAAACATGAAAAAAAGTCATAGTATAGTATGGCGTCAAAAAACATGAAAAAAAGTCATAGTATAGTATGGCGTCAAAAATGGTCAAAAAAAGTCATAGTATAGTATGGCGTCAAAAATGGTCAAAAAAAGTCATAGTATAGTATGGCATCAAAAAATGGTCAAAAAAAGTCATAGTATAGTATGGCATCAAAAAACATGAAAAAAAGTCATAGTATAGTATGGCATCAAAAAACATGAAAAAAAGTCATACTATAGTATGGCATCAAAAATGGTCAAAAAAAGTCATAGTATAGTATGGCATCAAAAATGGTCAAAAAAAGTCATAGTATAGTATGGCATCAAAAAACATGAAAAAAAAGTCATAGTATAGTATGGCATCAAAAACATGAAAAAAAGTCATACTATAGTATGGCATCAAAAAAAAAAAGTCATAGTATAGTATGGCGTCAAAAACATGAAAAAAGTCATAGTATAGTATGGCAGTCAAAAAACATGAAAAAAAGTCATAGTATAGTATGGCGTCAAAAAACATGGTCAAAAAAAGTCATAGTATAGTATGGCGTCAAAAAACATGAAAAAAAGTCATAGCTATAGTATGGCATCAAAAATGGTCAAAAAAAGTCATAGTATAGTATGGCATCAAAAAACATGAAAAAAAGTCATAGTATAGTATGGCGTCAAAAATGGTCAAAAAAAGTCATAGTATAGTAATGGCGTCAAAAACCATGAAAAAAAGTCATAGTATAGTATGGCATCAAAAAACATGAAAAAAAGTCATAGTATGGCGTCAAAAATGGTCAAAAAAGTATAGTATGGCGTCAAAAAAAAAAAAGTCATAGTAGTAAAGTAGTAGTATGGCAAAAAACATGAAAAAAGTCATAGTCGTCAAAAAAAAAAATCATAGTATAGTATGGCATCAAAAATGGTCAAAAAAAGTCATAGTATAGTATGGCATCAAAAAACATGAAAAAAAGTCATAGTATAGTCAAAAGTCCGTCAAAAAATGAAAAAGTCATCGAAAAAAAAGTCATAGTATAGTATGGCATCAAAAAACATGAAAAAAAGTCATAGTATCGTCAAAAATGGTCAAAAAAGTCATAGTATAGTATGGTCATAGTATAGTATGTCAAAAAACATGAAAAAAATCATAGTATAGTATGGCATCAAAAAACATGAAAAAAAGTCATAGTATGGCATCAAAAATGGTCAAAAGTCATAGTATAGTATGGCATCAAAAAATGGTCAAAAAAGTCATAGTATAGTATGGCATCAAAAAACATGAAAAAAAGTCATAGTATAGTATGGCATCAAAAAATGAAAAAAATGTATGGCATCAAAAATGGTCAAAAAAGTCATAGTATAGTATGGTAAAAAAAGTCATAGTATAGTATGGCGTCAAAAAACATGAAAAATCATAGTATGTATGTCAAAAAACATAGTAAAAAATGAAAAAAAGTCATAGTATGGCGTCACACATCAAAAATGTCATAGTATAGTAACGTCAGTATAGTATGGCGTCAAAAAACATGAAAAAAAGTCATCGGAAAAAAGTCATGTATGGCGTCAAAAATGGTCAAAAAAAGTCATAGTATAGTATGGCGTCAAAAAACATGAAAAAAAGTCATAGTATAGTATGGTCAAAAATGAAAAAAAGTCATAGTAAGTATGGCGTCAAAAACATGAAAAAAGTCATAGTATAGTATGGCATCAAAAAACATGAAAAAAAGTCATAGTATAGTATGGCGTCAAAAATGGTCAAAAAAGTCATAGTATAGTATGGCATCAAAATGGTCAAAAAAAGTCATAGTATAGTATGGTCAAAAAACATGAAAAAAAGTCATAGTATAGTATGGCATCAAAAAACATGAAAAAAAGTCATAGTATAGTATGGCATCAAAAAACATGAAAAAAGTCATAGTATAGTATGGCGTCAAAAATGGTCAAAAAAAGTCATAGTATAGTATGGCATCAAAATGGTCAAAAAAGTCATAGTATAGTATATCAAAAAAACATGAAAAAAAGTCGTATGGCATCAAAAATGGTCAAAAAAAAGTCATAGTATAGTATGGCGTCAAAAAACATGAAAAAAGTCATAGTATAGTATGGCATCAAAAAACATGAAAAAAAGTCATAGTATAGTATGGCATCAGTAAAAAAAATCATCATAGTATAGTATGGCGTCAAAAAAGTCATAGTCAAAAAAATGTCATAGTATGGGTCAAAAAAAGTCATAGTATAGTATGGCATCAAAAAATGAAAAAAAGTCATAGTATAGTATGGCGTCAAAAAAAAAAAGTCATAGTATAGTATGGCGTCAAAAAACATGAAAAAAAGTCATAGTAGTATGGCGTCAAAATGTCAAAAAAAGTCATAGTATAGTATGGCGTCAAAAAACATGAAAAAAATCATAGTATAGTATGGCGTCAAAAATGGTCAAAAAAGTCATAGTATAGTATGCGTCAAAAAACATGAAAAAAAGTCATAGTATAGTATGGCATCAAAAACATGAAAAAAGTCATAGTCATCAAAAAGAAAAGTCATAGTATAGTATGGCAAAATCAAAAAAAGTCATAGTATAGTATGGCATCAAAAATGAAAAAAGTCATAGTATAGTATTGAAAAAAGTCATAGTATAGTAATCAAAAAACATGAAAAAAGTCATAGTATAGTATGGCGTCAAAAATGGTCAAAAAAAGTCATAGTATAGTATGGCATCAAAAAAAAAAAAGTCATAGTATAGTATGGCAAAAATGAAAAAAGTCATAGTATGGCATCAAAAACAAAAAAGTCATAGTATAGTATGGCGTCAAAAACATGAAAAAAAGTCATAGTATAGTATGGCATCAAAAAAATGAAAAAAAGTCATAGTATAGTATGGCATCAAAAAGTCATACTCAAAAAACATCATAGTATAGTATGGCATCAAAAAACATGAAAAAAAGTCATAGTATAGTATGTCAAAAATGGTCAAAAAAGTCATAGTATAGTATGGCATCAAAAAGGTCAAAAAAGTCATAGTCGTCAAAAAACATGAAAAAAAGTCATAGTATAGTATGGCGTCAAAAATGGTCAAAAAAAAGTCATAGTATAGTATGGTCGTAAAAAAAAAAAGTCATAGTATAATGGCGTCAAAAATGAAAAAAAGTCATAGTATAGTATGGCATCAAAAAAATAGTATAGTATGCGTCAAAAATGGTCAAAAAAAGTCATAGTATAGTATGGCATCAAAAATGGTCAAAAAAAGTCATAGTATAGTAAAAAAAACATGAAAAAAGTCATAGTATAGTATGGCATCAAAAAACATGAAAAAAGTCATAGTATAGTATGGCATCAAAATGGTCAAAAAAAGTCATAGTATAGTATGGCGTCAAAAATGGTCAAAAAAAGTCATAGTATAGTATGGCATCAAAAAACATGAAAAAAAGTCATAGTCATCAAAAATGGTCAAAAGTCATAGTTAGTAATGAAAAAAATCATAGTATAGTATGGCTCAAAAACATGAAAAAAAGTCATAGTATAGTATGGCGTCAAAAATGGTCAAAAAAAAGTCATAGTATAGTATGGCGTCAAAAAACATGAAAAAAAGTCATAGTATAGTATGGCATCAAAAAAAAAAAAGTCATAGTATAGTATGGCATCAAAAAACATGAAAAAAAGTCATAGTATAGTATGGCGTCAAAAAAAAAAAGTCATAGTATAGTATGGCATCAAAAATGAAAAAAAGTCATAGTATAGTATGGCAAAAAACATGAAAAAAAGTCATAGTCGTCAAAAAACATGAAAAAAGTCATAGTATAGTATGCATCAAAAAACATGAAAAATCATAGTATAGTATGGCAAAAATGTCAAAAAAAGTCCATCATAAAAAATAGTCGTCAAAAAAACATGAAAAAAAGTCATAGTATAGTATGGCATCAAAAAACATGAAAAAAGTCATAGTATAGTATGGCATCAAAAAACATGAAAAAAGTCATAGTATAGTATGTCAAAAAAAGTCATAGTATGGCAAAAAAAAAAAGTCACAAAAAATGAAAAAAAGTCATAATAGTATGTCAAAAAAAAAAAGTCATAGTACGTCAAAAAAATGAAAAAAAAGTCATAGTATAGTATGGCGTCAAAAAACATGAAAAAAAGTCATAGTATAGTATGGCATCAAAAATGGTCAAAAAAAGTCATAGTCATCAGAAAAAGTCATAGTATCATCAAAAAAATGAAAAAAGTCATAGTATAGTATGGCGTCAAAAAAAAAAAGTCATAGTATAGTATGCAACCATAGTATAGTATGGCGTCAAAAAACATGAAAAAAAGTCATAGTAAGTATGGCGTCAAAAATGGTCAAAAAATCAAAAAATGGTCATGTATGGCGTCAAAAATGGTCAAAAAAAGTCATAGTATAGTATGGCGTCAAAAATGAAAAAAAGTCAAGTATAGTATGGCATCAAAAAACATT